>NW_027517150.1:348008-696016 GCF_048772815.1 Callospermophilus lateralis
ATTCCTGTGATGAAATCTATATATAGATAAGGTGACATGAGTATTTCTTCCACCATTTCTGGGAGCAATATTTTGAAGACGTATAAATTAGTATTGAAGGGACAAAGAGGAGTACACTGTATCTATGAATATAGAGATAATGCATTAATAGACAATACTGTGAATAAAAAACATAACTGGTTCCAACTTTAAATAATGGATTGAATTGAATGGTGAACATATAGAGGAAATCTTATATTGATATACAATTTTTCATTCCAACCAGTTATACATCTAATGTTAATATTAATGTTATGGTTCATCATGAAGAGTGTGTGAGTTTAGCTTCGAAATTGATTATGGAAATTGAAAATAATGTATTTGGAAAGAAGTCTCATGAAAAGACGAGTCAAGTAACATGGAGGAATACATGTGTTCTGAAGCAAGAAGTGTTTGAAAGTGAAACAAATTCCTATATATTTGTGAACTTGTGGATGAAATACATATCCTATGATGTGCAAAAACTGAAGAAATAGTAATGTACCAGTGTTGGATTAAAATGAAGGTCAATATAGACATCATGTCCCATTGGAATCTACTGGCATTGATGTTAAACTGGGTCAGTTACTGTAGAAATATTAGGATTTGTAAGCACCATTGATTGAAGTTAGTTTTCAGTACTGGGAAACAAATATGTATTTCAGGTGGATGAATATTTCTGAGAATTATCTTCTGAAAAGTTGATTATAAATCCATATACATGAACATGAATGAATTTACAGAGTGTGTATAAGACACATATATTTCATATTTTGAGAAATCTGGAGATATATATATATATATATATATATATATATATATATATATATATTTTTTTTTTTTTAAATAAACACAAATATACATTAAAAAGTATCAATAAATACATGCTAATCATAATTCATCATGTAATATACATCATCCACAGATGCAAAAATATTTATTATACTGAACATGGATTTATGTATAATATTGTTCTACTGGGAAGCTCACACATAGTTTGAATTTTCAGTTCCCACAGGGTTTAGGAGGCCTGATCTCTTCTCACAATTTGTATCTGCCAATTCAGCCAACTCATGAAAATGTACGTGTGATACCAGGTAGGATTCTCTATGTGCATATAAAAATACATGTGCTGAGTAGGCTACAGAGAAAGGGAGACATATTAACATATTTGTGAACTTTAAAAACACATGGAGGACTATTTCAATTAAAAATTGAGTAGATTTATAACACCTACCCTTAATCATGCAAAAGGGAAGTCCAACTGTACACCATGTCTCCACTGAACTGCTTGTATTTTCATTCTGTTTGGGTATTATTCTCCATCATATTAGGATTAGTAGTCAGAGTATAGTAGGGTATGAGTTACTGTCAGGGATTCAGTATTTCAAATGGAAAATTGGAAAATGGATCAATGTGTATGCAAATTAGTGTTACACAAAAATTTTCCCACTCTCATTTAGAACAATAACTTTACATTATTTTCACCCCAAGTAAGACACAATTAGAGGTAAAGAGTTAGAAAATCTTTGAATTCATACCTGAAATGAAAACTGCTCCGGATTTCACAACCTTGGAGATGGTAGAGGAGTTTCCAAAAGTAAGGGACTATGTAAATACTCCACAAACATGAAGATTTGCCAGCCTAAAGACTCTGCAGAAACTGCCTCTAAGATGGACAGTTGAAATATATGTTGTTTTCAGGAGCTTTAGCTTTTTTTCTAGTAAGACCATCAAAGCTGTTTATGCATCTCTGTGACCTTGAGCACATGGTTTATAATTTTCCAATTAACATGAAGCAGCAGTGCTGAATTCTCTCTTTGTAGGTAAACTATGGCCACTGGGGTCTATGTGTCTCCCCATGTGGACTGTGAAGCCATTTCATCATCCTCCACTTTTTATAATGTCTCCTGCTGCACTCAGAGTTTTGTATTTGTTTCATGAAATACAAGGAGTTAAACTTGACCACAGTGCTGGAGGGAGTTCTGTCACATGTGGTGGGACAGGGTCTGCAGGAGAATGCACCAACAGGGCTTGTATACCACATAGGTTGCCTCCGTGACCATAGCAACCTGATTCTGAACATTGCCCTTAAACCTCTCCATATAACATGATGCGTTTACATACAATGTTCTGCTGGCTGCACCATGTCAGTCACAAGCCATTTGGAAGACAATGGCAGATCCACATGACCCCACCACAGATGTTTTATCACACACTTAATCACCTCTGCTCTAGGCCCACTATTCTACAGGCTCCAAATTACTGGCATCTCTGTTCTACACCATATTCATGAAAACCAGTTAATCAAGCACTGTCTGGTACACTCATGATCAGCAACAGGACATCCAAAGGTTCTTCAGTGCCACCTGGTCATTGGAATTTTAAAAAATTTCATGGTATTTATCTAGCCAATTTTCAAGGATAAAGTTGGAGGCACTGTTTATTTCAATTCATTCAGGAATTATTCAATGTTGAGGAAGATCATTTCAATGAAAGCTCTGGAGAACTCTCACAGGCAAGGCTTCCCAGAGCATGGCCAAAAGGTCACATGAAGCCACGCCCATTGAGGTCTACAATTGAGGTCCATGTGTGTTTTGACTATCAAATATGGCTGCCAAGTCTTTCAGAATTAAATCATGTGATATCCTGTCTGAGATTCCCAGTGCTCTGTGGAAAGCCACCGTGGGCATAGATCTCAGTTTCCAAGGGCGACTCTCATGCGTGGCCTCTTAAAATCCCCACACAATTTATGGCAATTCTTCCTTGATGTGTGTTCCAGAACTCAGTCTCTAAGGGGAATGACACCAGAGTTCAAGCCCAGGTGGATCCAGTCATCTCTTCCAACTGCCACAAGAATGACCACAATTAAAACCAAAATACACCCACATGGTCCTCATCTTCTTAAATATAGACATTCATCATAACCTCTGGCTGGAGGTTACCATGCGGAATGCATCCCAAGAGAGTGTCCAAAATAATGTTGCTTGCCCCTCATTTGCCTAAAGTCAGGGTGACATGGACACCCTTCCTGTGAACCAGGAGTGATCAAATAGGCCTGCCATTAATACTGCTCTCCTTCTCCAATTTCAGGCCTACTGACTCTCAGGTATAGATTCTTTATGTGATTTGGAGTCTTGAGAAAACACAAGCACCTCTGCAGGGCTTTGAAGAACTCATTTGACCTAAAGGATTCCTATTCACACTTGATGGAGGTAAAGAACCTAACAGAGGAATGCAAGAGACTCATCCACAATGACTAATTTTTTTGCCATTTTGGTTTTGATTGCACACATGGAATCTATCTTTAGATCTATCATGTGCTGAGAATCTAAGCCACAACCTCACAGAGGCCCAAGAGGCTGATTCGGACACATCCCTTACCAAAGCAATTAAGCAAAGAGCAACATGTTATGCCCATTTATTTCCATTTGAAAACAGTTTTCTTCAGGCTTCACAAAGGGGTGGCCTGAGGCAAAGACCTTCTTGACATTCAGGGCAACATAACCATAAGTATGCAAATAAACCAAAGCAGGGTCTCTCCACTGAGAGTTTACTGGTCACACAGTTATTTGAGTTTTCTAAGATGTTCCCATTCCCTACAGCTATCAAGTACATGGCCATGTCACAGAGCTTGGAGGTGGTACATATCTTGGACTCAAAACCATGGGCCTATTCTTGAGAGTTGCCGGAATTCAGGAAGAAAACAGGAACTTAGAAAGTTAGTAGGTGTTTCCCATGCATAAGGCGAGCCACAGTCCATTCCTAAATCGGGCAGGAAGAATGCTGGGAAGCATTCTACTAGACAGGACACATCCTTGATGCATTGTCTTTTCTAATGTCTACAACCACGGACAGAGTGGGAAACACAGACATAGAAGCACTCGCCTTGTCAAACGACTTACTAGAAACAGTCCACTCCAATCCAAACAAACCGCCTTTCCTACCTATTCTCAAAACATTAGACAAAACCACAAACTCACACCCACACCCACAAAGGCACCTCCTTAACTCAAGTAGGTCTGTGAATATCCAGAGTGTCCTCTGACTGGTGGACCATACTATATTCCCCTGAAATGGCCTGACCTGTGTCAGATCTGGTCTCCTTGGCTAACTCTGTGAAGGTGTCAGGAGCCAGAGGTGAGCCACTACCTGCTTTCTCAGAAACGGCTCCTCTTCAGAGCTTTCCTGGCATTTGGCCATCCTCACATCAGTAGTTACCAAGAAAGACTGACTCTGTCTTTGGTAAATCCAAACAAGTGTGACCACTGGGACTGGGACTGAGACTGGCTATGGGTGACTGGCTTCATGAATCCCAAGTTCAGAGATTTTAATCACCAAGGAAGTGAGGTGAGGTCACTTCCTTCAGGAACTGAATGAGGTTACTGCCTTGGCAATCACTTTGTCCTACCAGTGGCTTCCAAGTGTCACATGAGAAGGAGGCTGCCCCTACTTCCTGTTACACTTTCACAAGTTAGAATGGTATATCAATAATAGGCGCCCTGGAACAGCTACCCACACAGGCTGGGTTTGGTCCATTTTCTCTACATTAAGAAGAGAGAGGCTGATTCAGACAGAACCCTTCATCCTGACCAGGTTGTTTGCCATTGAAGATGACTTTTGCTCTCTCAGGTCCTTTATAGCTGCCTTCATTTTCTTCAGGGATCATTTATGCATGTACCTTTGAGGTTTTCATCAGGTGAAATATCTCATACATTCCTGTGTTTTAAGACCAACTCTATCCCTGCTCTTCCGTAAAGTTAGATTGATGGAACAGTGAATGGTTAAGGTTAACAACATGTTTGATTTGGATTAGAAATCATTCTGCTGGATGAATGATGGTATTTGGAACCTAAAATATTTAAAAGAATATAGAGGTGAAATATAATTATAAAAACAGAAATCTAGGTAAGATTCGAAGCCCAGAATGGCATTGGGACCTTGACTGGGATAATTAGCATTGAATTACTTTCTGCACAGATGTCTAAAATAAATCTATAATCAATGGCATAGGATCTTCTACCTTGGATGATTTAATGTACAAGAGAACATCCAGTCAAACAGGGATAGTCGGTAGGATTAGGAAGATAGTCGGTAGGTATAGGAAGAAGAGTGAGTATAGTATTTGGAACAAAAGTTCTTTAGCAATAGGGTTTTGGTTAGAGAGTGAATATGTTTGTCAGCACATGTGAAGAGTCAATCACAATGATGAACTTGGGAAATATGTAGGAAAGCAGATATCAATAGAGACATTACAAAATCAGGCAAACTATAAAGTGATAGGATAAGACATTTTCAAAGGGTTCAGGTTGAATATATAATCTTAGGAAGAAACACATATGTAGTCAGGAATAGGATTGACATTTGAGAGAATTAGGCAATGAGGACATGGATGTTTTTAGTAATCCATGCTCACTTTCCATTTAGGCTTTGGTACAATAATAAGTGTGACCTTTGCATTTGGTGTCCAGAATATTACTGTAATAAAATGTATATGTAGATCGGGTGAAATGAGTATTTCTTCCACCATTTCCGGGAGCAATATTGTGAAGACGAATAAATTAGTATTGGGGGTACAAAGAGGTGTACGCTGTGTCTATGAATATAGAGATAATGCATAAATAGATCATACTGGGAGAAAATATAACTGGTTCCACTTAAATAATGGATTGAATTGATATCTGAAAATATATAGGAAATCTTATATTGATATACAATCATTCATTCCAAAGAGTTATACATCTAATGGTAATCTTAGAGTTATGGTTTATAATGAAGTGTGTGTGAGTTTTGTTTCAAAAGTGATTACGGAAATAGAAAATAATGTGTTTGGAAAGAAGTCTCATGAGAAGACCAGTCAAGAAACATGGAGGAATACATGTGTTCTGAAGCAGAAAGTGATTGAAAGTGAAACAAATGCCTATAAACTTCCTAACTTGTGGAATAAATATATATCCTATTATGTGCATAAACTGAAGAAATAGTAATGTAACAGTGTTGAATAAAAATGAACTTCAAAATACACATCATATTCCATAGGAATCTACTTGCATTGATGTAAAACTAGGTCAGTTACTGTAGAAGTGAAAATTGGAAAATAAATCCAATCTGGAATGGGAAATTCTCAGGAGTTCACAACCTTGGATGTGGTGGAGGAGTTTCACAAAGTAAGGGACATTGTAAACACAACCCAAACATGGAGCTCTGCTGGCCTAAAGACTTCTTGAGAAACTGGCTTTGAAGTTGGGCACTTAAATTTATATTGTTGTCCGGAGCTATAGCTTCTTTGTAGTGAGACCATCAAAGCTGGGTGTGCATCTATGTTACCTGGAGGACATGGTATCTTATTTAATAATGAACATATGGCAGCAGTACTGAATTCCCTGTTTGTAGGAAATCTGTGGCCACTGGGGGCAAAGTGTCTCCCCATGTGGACTGTGAAGCCATTTGTTCATCCTCCATTTTCGTGGTGTTTCTTGCTGCTGCACTGGGAGTTTGGTATTTGCTTAACGAAATACAAGGAGTTCAACTGGGACAAGTGCTGGTGGCTACCCCTACTTCATGTGACACTTTTACAAGTTAGAATGGTATATCAACCATAGGCACCCAGGAACAGCTCTCCACACAGGCCTTGTTTGGTCCTTCATATCTGCCTACATCTTCTCCAGGGGTCATATCTGCATGGACCTTTGAGGTTCTCAGCAGGTGGAAGATCCCCTATATTCCTGTATTGTAAGACCAACTCTGTCCCGCTCTTCTGTAAAGTTAGATTGAGGGAACAGTGTATGGTTAGCATTAATAACTTGTTCAATTTGGGTTAGGAATTATTCTGAGGGATGAATAATGATATTGGGAATCTGCTATATTTATAAGAACATAGAGGTGAAATATATGTATGAAAACAGAAATCTAGGTAAGATTTGAAGCCAAGAAGGGAATTGGGCCCTTGATTGAGATACTTAGCATTGAATTACCTTCAGCAGAGTTTTCTTGGATAAATCAATATACAATGGCATAAGACTTTGTACCTTGGATGATTGAATTTAGAAGGGAACATCAACTCCAAAAGGGATAGTCGGTAAGATTATGAAGATAATCGGTAGTTTTCGGAAGAAGTGTGAGTATAGAATTTGGAAAAAAAAAATCTTTAGCAACAGGGTTTCGATTAGAGAGTGAATGCCAATGTCAGCACATGTGAAGAGTCAGTCACAAAGATGAACTAGGGAAAAAATGTAGGAAAGCAAATATCAAGGAAGACAATAGGAAATTAGGCAAAGTACAAAGTGAGTGTTAGGATTAGACATTTTCAACAGGATTGAGTTTGAATATATAATCTTAGGAAGAAACAAATATGTAGTCACCAAAGAATGACATTTGAGAGCATTAGGCAACATGGACATGGATGTTTTTAGTAATCCGTGTTCACTTTCCATTTAGGCTTGATAAAATCATAAGTGTGATCTTTGCAGTTTTGTCCAGAATATTACTGTGATAAAATGTATATGTAGATCAGGTGACATGAGTATTTCTTCAACCATTTCCGGGAGTAATATTGAGAAGACGTATAAATTAGTATTGGGGGTACAAAGAGGTGTACGCTGTGTCTGTGAATATAGAGATAATGCATGAGTAGACCATACTGTGAATAAATAATATAACTGGTTCCACTTTAAATAATTCATTTAATTGATATCTGAAAATATACAGGAAATCTAATATTGATATACAATCATTCATTCCAACCAGTTATACATATAATGGTAATATTAGGTTATGGTTTATCATGAAGGGTGTGTGAGATTTTCTTCAAAAGGATTATGGAAATCGAAAATAATGTGTTTGGAAAGAAGACTCAAATAATTCCAGTCAAGAAACCTGGATGAATACATGTGTTCTAAAGCAGGAAGGGATTTAAAGTGAACCAAATGCCTCTAAATTTGTGAACTTGTGGATGAAATATATATGCTATGATGGGCTAAACGTGAAGAAATAGTAATGTAGCAGTGTTGAATAGAAATGAAGTTCAAAATAGACATCTTGTCCCATAGTAATCTACTTGCATTGATGTTAAACTGGGTCAGTTAATGTAGAAATGTTAGGATTTGTATGAACCATTAACTGAAGTCAGATTTCAGTAATGGGAAACAAATATGTATTCCAGGTGGAGGAATATTTCTGAGAATAATCTTCTGAAAAGTTGATTAGAAATCCACATACATGAACATGAATGAATTTAGGGAGTGTATATAATACACATATATTTCATATTTTAAAAAAACTTGGAGAGTCACACACACACACACACACACAGACATTAAAAAGTAGCAATATATATGTCAATCGCATTTCATCATGAAATATATATAATCCACATATCGAAAAATATTCATTTTGCTTAACATGGATTCATGTATAATGTTGTTCTACTAGGAAGCTGACATAGGTTGAATTTTCAGTTCCAACAGCGTTTAGGAGGAATGATCTCTTCTCACAATTTTTATCTTCCAAGTCAGTATCCTCAAAAGAAATTATGTGTGATACCAGGTAGGATTCTATATGTGCGTATAAAAATACATGTGCTGAATAGGCTACAGAGAAAAGGAGACAGGAAGTCACATATTTGTTACCTTTAAAAATACATGTAGAACTATTTCAATTAAAAATTGACTATTTTTATAATACCTACCCTTTATCACGCAAAAGGCAAGACCTAGTATACACCATGCCTCCTCTGAACTGCTTGTATTTCTATACTCTTTGGGTTATTTTTCTTCACCATATTAGGATTAATCGTCAAAGTCTAGTAGGGTATGGGTTAGTGTCAGGGATTCAGTATTTTGAATGGAAAATAGAAAAATGAATCCAATGTGTACACAAACATATGCTACGCAAAAATCTTCCAACTCTCATCAAGAACAATGCCTTGTCATTCCCTTCGACCCTAGTAAAACACAATTAGAGGAGAAGAGTTAGAAAATCTGTGAATTCATATGTGGAATAAAATATGCTCAGTAGTTCAAAAAATTGGAGGTGTTAAAGGAGTTTCCAAAAGTAAGGGAAAGGTTAAACAGTCCACACATATGGAGCTCTGCTGGCCTAAAGACTTCTTGAGAAAGTCTCTCTGAGGTTGGGCACTTGAAATATATTTTGTTGTAAGGAGCTTTAGCTTCCTTTGTAGTGAGACCGTCAAAGATGGGTCTGCATCTATGTGACCTGGAGGACATGGTTTCTTATTTTCCAATGAACATGAGACCACAGTGCTGAATTCTCTCTTCCTAAGTAAACTGTGGACACTGGAACCTAAGTGTCTCCCCGTTTGAACTGTCAAGCCATTTTGTCATCCTCCACTTTTCGTGGGTTTCTTGCTGCTGCACTGGGAGTTTGGTATTTGCATCACGAAATACAAGGAGTTCAACTGGGACACAGTGCTGGAGAGAGTTGTGTCACGTGTGTATGGTCAGGGTCTGCAGGAGAATGCACAATCCAATCTTCTATCTCTCATAGTTTGCCCCCGTGTCCATAGCAACCTGATTCTGAACATTTACCTGAAACCAAACCATATAACAATTTGCCTTTACATATAAGGGTCTGCTGGCTGCACCTTGTGAGTCAAAAGCCATTCTATATAAATGCCACATTTTTAATCCATTCATCTATTGAAGGGAATCTAGGTTGGTTCCACAGTCTTGCCATTGTGAATTGTGCTGCTATGAACATCAATTTATCAGTATCTCTGTAGCATGCTCTTTTTAGGTGTTTAGGGAATAGACCGAGAAGGGGAATAGGTCAAATGGTGGTTCCATTCCCAGCTTTCCAAGAAATCTCCATACTGCTTTCCAAATTGGCTGCACTAATTTGCAGTCCCACCAGCAATGTACAGGTGTGCCCTTTTCCCCACATCCTCGACAGCACATGTTGTCGTTTGACTTCATAATGGCTGCCAATCTTACTGCAGTGAGATGGTATCTTAGGGTGGGTTTGTTTTGCTTTTCTCTGACTGCTAGAGATGGTGAGCATTTTTTCATGTACTTATTGATTGATTGTATGTCCTCCTCTGAGAAGTGTCTGTTCAGGTCATTGGCCCATTTGTTGATTGGGTTATTCATTTTCTTATTGTTTAATTTTTTTGAGTTCTTTGTATACTCTTGATATTAGGGCTCTATCTGAAGTGTGAGGAGTAAAGATTTGTTCCAAGGATGTAGGCTCCCTATTTACCTCTCTTATTGTTTCTTTTGCTGAGAAAAATCTATTTAGTTTGCGTAAGTCCCATTTGTTGATTCTAGTGATTAACTCTTGTGCTATGGGTGTCCTATTGAGAAATTTGGAGCCCGACCCCACAGTATGTAGATTGTGGCAAAAGTTTTCTTCTACCAGATGCAGTGTCTCTGATTTGAAAAAGGGATTCAGTTTCATTTTGTTATATATGGATTTTCAGTTTTCCCAGCACCATTTGTTGAAGATGCTATCCTTCCTCCATTGCATGCTTTTAGCCCCTTTATCAAATATAAGATAGTTGTAGTTTTGTGGATTGGTTTCTGTGTCCTCTATTCTGTACCACTGGTCCACCCACCTGTTTTGGCACCAGTACCATGCTATTTTTGTTACTATTGATCTGTAGTATAGTTTGAGGTCTGGTATCGGTATACTGCCTGATTCACACTTCCTGCTTAGAGCTGTTTTTGCTATTCTGGGTCTTTTATTTTTCCATATGAATTTCATAATTGTTTTATCTATTTCTACAAGAAATGACCTTGGGATTTTAATTGGCATTGCATTAAACCTATAGAGAACTTTTGGTAATATTGTCATTTTGATGATGTTAGTTATGCTTATCCATGAACAGGGTATATTTTTCCATCTTCTAAGATTTTCTTCTATTTCTCTCTTTAGGGTTCTGTAGTTTTCATTGTATAAGTCTTTCACCTCTTTTGTTAGGTTGACTCCAAAGTATTTTATTTATTTTTTTGAGGATATTGTGAATGGAGTGATTGTCCTCATTTCCATTTCAGAGGATTTGTCGCTGATATACAAAAATGCCTTTGATTTATGCGTGGTGATTTAATATCCTGCCACTTTGCTGAATTCATTTATTACCTCTAATAGTTTCTTTGTAGACCCTTTTGGGTCTGCTAGGTATAGAATCATGTCTTTTGCAAATAGCGATAATTTGAGTTCTTCTCTTCCTATTTTTATGCCTTTAATTTCTTTAGCCTTTCTAATTGCTCTGGCCAGTGTTTCGAGAACTATGTTGAACAGAAGGGGTGAGAGAGGGCATCATTGTTTTCCTCCAGATTTTAGGGGGAATGCCTTCAATTGTTCTCCATTCAGAATGATGCTAGCCTGAGGCTTAGCATAGATTGCTTTTACAATATTGAGGTATGATCCTGTTATCCCTAGTTTTTCTAGAGTTTTGAACGTAAAGTGATGCTGTACCTTGTCGAATGCTTTTTCCGCATCTCTCGAGATGATCATATGGTTCTTATTTTTAAGTCTATTGATGTGATGAATAACATTTATTGATTTCTTTATATTGTACCAGCCTTGCATCCCAGGAATGAATCCTACTTGATCATGGTGCACATTTTTTTTTATATATATGATTTTGTGTCTGATTCGCCAGAATTTTTTTGAGGATTTTTGCATTTTTCCTGAAATAGCTTGAAAAGTATTGGTTTTTGTTTTTCTTTAAAGGTTTTTTAAAACTATGCTCTATACCCATCCGGTCCTGGGCTTTTCTTAGTTGGTAGTATTTCTTCTATTTCCTCAATTGATATTAGACTGTTTAGGTTGTCTATATCCTCCTGACTCAATCTGGGCACATAATGACTTAAGAAATTTATCAATGCCTTCACTATATTCTATTTTATTGGAGTATATTAATTCAAAATAATTTCTGATTTTCTTCTGTATTTCTGAAGTGTCTCTTGTTATATTTCCTTTTTCATTTCATATGGTAGTAATTTGAGTTCTCTCTCTTTTTCTCTTTGTTAGCATGGCTAAGGGTCTGTCGATTTTATTTATTTTTTCAAAAAACCAATGTATTGTGTTGTCAATTTTTTCAATTGTTTCTTTTGTTTCAATTTCATTAATTTCTGCTCTGATTTTAATTATTTCTTGCCTTCTACTTCTTTTGCTGTTATTTGCTCTTGTTTTTCTAAGATTTTGAGATGACGTATGAGATCATTTATTTGTTGGTTTTTTCTTTTTCTAAGGAATGAACTCCAAGCAATGAATTTTCCTCTTAGAACTGCTTTCAATGTGTCTCATAGATTCCGATATATTGTGTCTGTGTTTTCATTTACCTCTAAGAATTTTTTAATTTCCTCTTTGATGTCTTCAATAACCCATTGATCATTCAGAAACCTATTGTTCACTCTCCAAGCGATGAATGATTTTTCCTTCCTTCTTATATCATTGATTTTTAGTTTCATTCCATTATGATCAGATAAAATGCATGGTATTATCTCTACTCCTTTTTATTGTCTAAGAGTTGCCCTGTGACATAATATATGATGTATTTTTGAGAAGGATCCATGTTCTGCTGAGAAAAAAGTGTAACTTCTTGATGATGGGTTGTACATTCTATATATGTCAATTAAGTCTAGGTTATTAATTGTGTTATTGAGTTCTATAGTTTTCTTATTCAACTTTTGTTTGGAAGATCTGTCCAGTGGTGAGAGAGGTGTGTTCATGTCTCTCATGATTACTGTATTGTGGTCTATTAGACTCTTGAAATTGAGAAGAGTTTGTTTGATGAACAAAGCTGCACCATTGTTTGGGGCATATATATTTATGATTGTTACGTCTTGTTGGCGTATGGTTTTCTTGAGTAGTATGTAGTGACCTTCTTTATCCCTTTTGATTAACTTTGGCTTGAAATCTATTTTATTTGATATGAGGATGGACACTCCTGCTTGTTTCCAACGTTAATAAGAGTGATATGATTTTTCCAAGTATCACCTTGAGTCTATGTATGTCTTTTCCTGTAAAATGCGTCTCCTGTAGGCAGCATTTTGTTCGTTCTTGTTTTGTGATCCATTCTACTAGCCTGGGTCTCTTAATTGGTGAGTTTAAGCCATTAAGATTTTTGGTTATTATTTAGATATGGGTTGTTCTTCCAGCCATATTTGTTTATTTATGTTACTAAACATAGTTTGTTTTCCTCTTTGATTATTTTCCCCCCTTTAATGTCCTACCTTCCACTGTTGGTTTTCATTGATATTTTCCATTTCCACTTCCTGTAATGTTTTGCCGAGGATGTTTTGAAGAGATGGTTTTCTAGCTGCAAATTCTTTTCACTTTTGTTTATTGTGGAAGGTTTTAATTTCATCTTCCATCTGAAGCTTAATTTCACTGGATACATGATTATTGGTTGGAACCAATTTTCTTTCAGTGTTTGAAATATGTTATTAAAGGATCTTCTAGCTTTCAGAGTCTGTGTTGAAAGATCAGCTGTTATCCTGGTTGGTTTACCACTAACTATAATCTGCTTCCTTTCTCTTGTAGCTTTTAAAATTCTCTCCTTATTCTGTATGTTGGGTATCTTCATTATCATGTGTCTAGGTGTGGATCTCTTATGATATTGCATGTTCGGCGTCCTGTAGACTTTTAGGATTTGGGATTTTGTCTCATTCTTCAAGTCTAGGAATTTTTCTCCTATTATTTCATTGAATAGATTGCTCACTCCTTTGGTTTGGACCTCTATACTTTCCTGTATCCCAATGACTCTTATGTTTGGTCTCTTTATGTTATCCCATATTTTTTGCACTTTTGCTCATGGTTTCTTAACAGTCTTGCTGAGCTGTATATGTTCTTTTTGAGTTGAAATACTTTGTCTTCATTGTCTGATGTTCTATCTTCTAAGTATTCTGCTCTAATGGTAGTATTCTCAATTGAGTTTTTAAGATGGTTCATTACTTCCTGCATTTCTAAGATTTCAGTTTGTTTGTTTTTTATAACCTCTATCTCACTGTATAGTTGATCTTTGCTACTTGGATTTTTTTATGTAATTCATTGTCGAAGTGATCTTTCATTGTCTGATTTTTGCTGTCTAATGTCTTCCTTGAGATTCCAGATCACATGAACCATGTATATCCTGAATTCTTTATCTGACATTCCATATGCTGCATCTATTACCTCTTCTAAAGTTGAGTTGACCTGCATTGCTTGTGGTCCTTTCTTTTCTTGTCTTTTCATACAGCTTGCGTTTCTTTCTGCTTGGTGAAACTGTTGTGTTTTTGAAATTTTCCCCCTATATATTTATATTGCTCTTGTATAGTGGAAAAGTCTCCATTGCAGGTGCGGTTGGCGGCTGTGATGCTCCTCCAATTGGGGTGATCTGTCTACCATTCTGACTGGCCCCTGGGCCTGTTCTGCCGGTCGGTCGTACGTCTGCCTACCTTGCAGGCATGGGTGTGCTCTGCCCCTACTCCAATTGGGGTGACGTGACTACCATGCCGGTGGGTCGCTGGGCCTGTTCCAGGCACAGGCGGCAGCTCTGCTCTGCACCTCTGGCTTGATGACTAAGTGAGAGAGACTCAGATGTTTGTGACTCACTTTCTTTACCAGGAGACCAACTATTTCTCTCGCCGCTGGTATAGATGAAGTTATCTCCTCCACCGCTTTGTGATCACATCAGATCTCTGCCATGTTGGTATCCCATGTGAATGGCAGCATTTCTTTCCCTTTGCCAGGTGACCAAAGCAACGTGTGAGTCCTGACCGGCCCTCACAAGCCCCGTCTCAATCCTGTTGCCACTGTCTATGAAGGCTCAGTTGGCATTTACCTTTACAGTATTCAGCAGGACCCAGACCAAGAAACAGTTTCTGCAGGTTCTTTAGCCCTGGGCCAGAGCAGTTCCGGGACCCGGAATTCAGCCGCTCCGGGCTCGGTGTATGTTCTGATAGGAGCAGGATCCAAGAAGCAATTTTCGTGGGTTCTTCAGCACTGACCCTGAGTAATTTGTCTGCAAGATGAAGGCGAATGGCAGCCTGAAATTACCTATTCTGTATCTGAATGACCTGTGATGAGTCGAAAACAGGGATGGTGACGTCAGCTCTCCAAGATGGTGACCGCTATCTTCCTCTGTGGTCTCACCGGTGTGGAAAACCAAATTGGACCGCTTCCTTCCCCCGTTTCAAACCCACAACTCAACACTGAGCACAGTGATTGCACAGCTGGCAGGAGCCCGCATAATCCACAGGGCTATATCTTTGCGTTGCTCTCTCGTCGTTTCCCAGCGCGCATTGCAGACACTAGCCGTGGGGTGATTTGCTGAATAAGCAGCGTGACCCTCCGTGAGGACAAATCGCTGGCGTTTGAGCCCCCGTAGCTGGTTCTTGTGCAATGGAAATCCTTCCTGTAGGTTTTGGAGCACACCAATTTTCCTGGAAATTTCTAACAAGATAGATTTTAGCTGTTCTAACTTGTCCTTCTCCTGCAATGTGAGGCGGTACACGGGGGTAATGAACTCCCATCACCGCCATAATATGATCCCCTGAAGTTAGTTTTCAGTACTAGGAAACAAACATGTATTTCAGGTGGATGAATATTTCTGAGAATAATCTTCTCAAACGTTGATTATAAATCCAAATACATGAATATGAATGAATTTAGTTAGTGTATAATAAGACACATATATTTTATATTTTGAATAATCAGCAGAGTGAATATATATATATATATATATATTAATATATATATATATATATATATATATATATATATATATATAATATATATATAATACACACACACACACACACACACACACACACACACACACACACACACACACCTAAATACAGACATTACAAAGTAGCATTATGTATGCCAATCGAAATTCACCATGAAATATATATCATCCACAGATCCCAAAATATTGATTTTACTAAATATGGATTTATGTTGTTCAACTAGGAAGCTCACCTATAGGTTGAATTTTCAGTTCCAACAGCATTTAGAAGAAGTGTTTTCTTCTAACAACTTGTATTTGCAAAGTCAGTTACCTCACAAATATGTACGTGTGATACCATGTAGTATTCTATATGTGCATATGAAAATGCATGTGCTGAATAGGCTACAGAGAAAGGGAGACAGGAATTCACATATTTGTTAACTTTAAAAACACATAGAGGACTATTTTAACTACAAATTGACAAGATTTATAACACCAACCCTTTATCATGCAAAAGGAAAGTACAACTATACACCATGCCTCTTCTGAACTGGTTGTATTTTTATTCTGTGTGGGTTATTTTACTCCATCATATTAGGATTAGTAGTCAGAGTCTAGTAGGTTATGGGTTAGTTTCAGGGATTCAGTATTTCGAATTGAAAATAGAAAAATAAATTCAATATTTATGCAAATATGTGCTACAAAAAAATCTTCCCACTCTCATCCAGAACAATGCCTTGACATCACCTTCGCTTAAAGTAAGACACAATTAGAGGAGATGAGTTACAAAAATCTGTGAATACATATCTGGAATGGAATATGCTAAGGAGTTCATATCCTTGGAGGTGGTATAGGAGTTTCCAAAAGTAAGGGACAGGGTAAACACTGCACAAACATGGAGCTCTGCTGGCCTAAAGACTTTTGAGAAACTGCCTCTGAGTTTGGGCACTTGAAATATATGTTGTTGTCAGGAGATTTAGCTTTGGTTCTAGTTAGACCATCATAACTGGGTCTGCATCTATGTGACCTGGAGGACATTGTTTCTTATTTCCCAATGAACATGAGGCAGCAGTGCTGAATTTTCTCTTTGTAGGTAAACTGTAGCCACTGCGCGCTAAGTGTCTCCTCGTGTTTACTGTAAAGCCGTTTTTTCATCCTCCACTTTTTGTGGTGTTTCTTGCTGCTGCACTGGAAGTTTGGTATTTGTTTCTTGGAATACAAGGAGTTCCACTGGGACAAAGTGCTGGAGGGAATTCTGTCACATGTGGTGGGTCAGGGTCTGCAGGAGAATGCACCAAGCAAGCTTCTTTCCCACAGAGCTTGCCCCATTGACCATAGCAACCTGATTCTGAACATTGCCCTGAAACCTCTCCATATAACAAGATGCTTTTACATACAAGGGTCTGCTGGATGCACAATGTCAGTCACAAGCCATTTGGAAGCCAATGGCAGATAAACATGGCCTCACCACAGATGTTATATCAGACACCTCCCCACCACTGCTCTAGGCCAACTACTCAGCAGGCTCCAACTTACTGGCATCTCTGTTCTACACCATTTTCATGAAACCAAGTCAATCAAGGCACTGTCTGGTATACTCATGATCAGCAACAGGAATCCAAAGGTTCTCCAGTGCCACCTGGTCAAGGGAATTTCAAAAATTTGGTGGTATTTATCTAGCTATTTTTTAAGGATGAAGTTGGAGGCACTGTGGGTTTCCAATCATTCAGGAACCATTAAATGGCGAGGAAACTCATTTGAACAAAAGAAATGGAGAACTATCACAGGCAAAGCTTCCCAAAGTGTGGCCAAAAGGTCAGATGAAGCCAGGCTCATTGAGGTCTACAATGTGAGCTCCATGTGTGTTTTGACTCTCAACTATGGCTGCCAAGTCTTTAATAATAAAATCTTGTGATATCCTGGCTGAGATTACTTGTGCTCTGTGGAAAGCCACCCTGGGCATAGATCTCAGTTTCCAAGGGCGAATCTCATGTGTGGCCTCCTAAAATCCCAACACAGTTCATGGCAATACTTCTCTGAAAACAGTTCCACAACTCAGTCTCTAAGGGAAATCACACCAGAGTTCAAGCCCAGGAGGAACCAGATATCTCTTCCAACCGCCACACAAATGACCACAATTAAAAACAAAAGACTCCCACATGGCACTCATCTTCTTCCATATAGACACTAATAATAACCTCTGGCTGGAGGTTTCCATGAGGGGCACAGACCAACACAGTGTTCAAAATAAGCACCCTCGCACCTCATTTGTCACAAGTCAGGGTTTCCTGGACACCCTTCCTTTGAACACGGAATGATCATAGAGCCCTGCCTTTAATACTGCTCCACAATAACAATTTGAGGCTTACTGACTGTGGGATTTAGATTCTTTATGTGAACTGGAGTCATGCGTAATCACAAGCACCAATGGGCTAGACTCTGCAGGGCTTTGAAGTACTCATTTGATGCAAAGGATTCCTATTCTCACTTGATGGAGATCAGGAACCTTACAGAGGAAGGCGAGAGGCGTAGTCCACAATGAATGCTTTTTGGACATTTTGGATTTGGGTGCACACATGGGATGTTTCTTTAGGTCCATTAGGTGCTAAGTATCTAAGCCACAGCCTCACACAGGGCCAAGTGGCCAATTCAGACACATCCCTTTCCAAACAATTAAGCAAAGAGCCCCAGGTGATGCCCATTCATTTCCATTTGAAAACTGTTTTCTTCAGGCTTCACAAAGGCGTGGCCTAATCAAAGACCTTCCTGTTATTCAGTGCAACAGAAGAATAGGTATGCAAAAGGCCCAAAGCAGGGTTTCTCCACAGAGACTTTACTGGTCACATTGATATCTGAGTTTTCTGAGATGCTCTAATTCCCTTCAGCTATCCTGTACATGGCCATGTCCCAGAGCTTGGAGGTGGTACATATCTTGGACACATAACCATGAGCCTATTATGGTTAGTGGCCAGAATTCAGGCAGAAAACAGGAACTTAGGAAGACAGTAGGTGTTGCCCATCCAGAAGGCAAGCCAAGTCCATCTATAAATTGGGAAGGATGAATGCTGGGAAGCTTTCTACTAGACAGAACACATCCATTGATGCATGCTCTTTCTAATGTCTTCATCCACGAACACATTGGGATACCCAGACATAGAAACACACTCTTTGTCAAACGACTTTCTAGAAACCATCCACTCCAAAATGAACAAACTGCCTTTTCTACCTATTCTCAGAAAATGAGAAAAGACCACAAACTCACACCCAACCCACAAAGGCACCTCCTTCCCCCAAGTAGGTCTGTGACTATCCGGAGTGTCCTCTGACTGGTGGGCCATACTATGTTCCCAGAAATGGCCTGTCCTGTCTCAGATCTGGACTCCTTGGCCAACTCTGTGAGGTTATTAGGAGCCAGCGGTGAGCCATTACATGGAGATGACTTTTTCTCTCTCACGTCCTTCATAGCTGTCTACTTCTTCTCCAGGGATCATTTCTGTATGGACCTTTGAGGATCTTAGCAGGTGGAAGATCTGCTACATTCCTGTATTGAAAGACCAACTCTGTCCCTAATCTTCTGTAAAGTTAGATTGAGGGAACAGTGTATGGTTAGGATTAATAACATGTTCGATATGAGTTAGGAATCATTCTGCAGGAATGTTTGGGAACCTGCAATATTTACAAGAAAATATACGTGAAATATTAGTATGAAAACAGAAATGTAGGTAAGATTTGAAGCCCAGAAGGGCATTGGGCCCATGATTGGGATACGTAGATTTGAATTATTTTCTGCAGAGATGTCTCAGATAAATCGATGTACAATGGCATAGGACCTTGTACGTTGGATGATGGAATGTTTAAGAGAACTTCTAGTCAAAAAAGCATAGTTGGAATTATTAGAAAGATATTCAGTTTCAGAAAGAAGAGTGAGTATAGGTTTTGGACAAAAAGTTCTCTAGCAATAGGGTTTCGGATAGAGAGTGAATTTAAATGTGAGCACATGTGAAGAGTCAGTCACAATGATGAACTGGGGAAAATATGTCAGAAGGCCGATATCAATAGAGACATTAAGAAATCAGGAAAAGTATAAAGTGAGTGATAGGATTAGATATTTTCAACAGGGTTGAGTTTGAATATATAATCTTAGGAAGAAAAAAATATGTTGTCACAAATAGGATTGACATTTGAGAACATTAGGCAACATGGACATGGATGTTTTTAGTAATCCATGCTCACTTTCAATTTAGGCTTTGGTACAATCATAAGTTTGACCTTTGCATTTTGTGTCTCGAATATTACTATGATAAAATGTATATGTAGATCGGGTGACATAAGAATTTCTTATACCATTTCTGGGAGCAATATTTTGAAGATGTATAAATTATTATTGGCGGTACAAAGATTTGTACCCTGTGTCTATGAATATAGAATTAATGCATGAATTGACAATACTGTGAATAAATAATATAACTGTTTCCACTTTAAATAATGGATTGAATTGATATGTGAAAATATACACAAAAACTTATATTGATATACAATCATTCATTCCATCCAGTTACACATCTAATTGTATAATTGCATTATGTTTTATTATAAAGACTGTGTGAGATTTGCTTCAAACGTGATTATGGAAATCGAAAATAATGTGTTTGGAAAGAAGTCTCATTAAAAGACCAGTCAAGAAACCTGGAGGAATACATGTGTTCTGAAGCAGGAAGTGATTGAAAGTGAAACAAATGCCTATAAATTTGTGAATTTGTGGATGAAATATATATCCTATGATGTGCATAAACTGAAGAAATATTAACGAACCAGTGTTGAATAAAAATGAACATCAAAATACACACTATGTCCCATAGGAATCTAATTGCATTGATGTTAAACTGGGTCAATTACTGTAGAAATATTAGGATTTGTATGCACCATTCACTGAAGTTAGTTTTAAGTACTAGGAAACAAATATGTAGTTCAGGTGAATGAATATTTCTGAGAATAATCTTGTGAAATTTTTATTATAAATCCACATACATGAACATGAATGAATTTCGGTAGTGTATATAAGACACATATATTTCATATTTTGAAAAATCTTGAGAGTGTATATATATATATATATATATATATATATATATATATATCCAAAACACACACAGAGATATTAAAAAGTACCAATATATAAGCCAATCAATATTCATCATGAAATATACAACATCCACAGATGCAAAATTATTTATTGTACTGAGCATGGATTTATGTACAATGTTGTTCTCCTAGGAAGCTCACATATAGGTTGAATTTTCAGTTCCAACAGCGTTTAGGAGGAGTGATCTTTTCTCACAATTTGT
The DNA here is from genome assembly GCF_048772815.1 of Callospermophilus lateralis. Taxonomy (NCBI): domain Eukaryota; kingdom Metazoa; phylum Chordata; class Mammalia; order Rodentia; family Sciuridae; genus Callospermophilus; species Callospermophilus lateralis. The sequence continues at coordinate 369,048 of NW_027517150.1, forward strand.
ATCTCCAAGTCAGCCAGGTGACAAAAATGTACGTGTGATACCAGGTAGGATTCTATATGTGCATATAAAAATACATGTGCTGAATAGGCTACAGAAAGGGAGACAGGAATTCACGTATTTGTTAACTACAAAAACCCATGGTGAAATATTTTAATTAAAAATTGACTAGAGTTATAACACCTACACTTTATCATGCAAAAGGCAAATCCAACTATACACCATGCCTCCTCTGAACTGTTTGTATTTCAATTCTGTTTGCATTATTTCTCTCCACCATATTAGGATTAGTGGTCAGAGTCTAGTAGGGTATGGGTTAGTGTCAGGGATTCAGTATTTTGAATGTAAAATAGGAAAATGAATCAAATGTGTATGCAAATATGTGCTACACAAAATCTTCCTACTCTCATTCACAACAATACCTTGACACTATCTTTGCCCCAAGTAAGACAAAATAAAAGAAGAAGAGTTAGAAAATCTGTGAATACATATCAGGAATGGAACATGATTGCGAGTTCACAATCTTGGAGGTGGTAGAGGAGTTTCCAAAAGTAAGGGACAGGGTAAATATTGCACAAATATGGAGATGTGCCAGCCTAAAGACTTCTGGAGAACCTGCCTCTGAGGTTGGCCACTTGAAGTATATGTTGTTGTCAGGACCTATGGCTTCCTTTCTAGTGAGACCACCAAAGCTGGGTCTCCATCTATGTGACCTGCAGAACATGGTTTCTTATTTTCCAAAGAAAGTGAGCCAGCAAGGCTGAATTCTCTCTTTGTAAGTAAACTCTTGCCACTGAAGGCTAAGTGTGGCCCCGTGTGGACTGTGAAGCCATTTGGTCATCCTCCACTTTTCATGGTGTTCTTGCTGCTGCACTGGGAGTTTGGTATTGGCTTCAGGAAATACAAGAAATTCAACTGGGTCACAGTGCTGGAGGGAGATCTGTCACGTGTTGTGCGTCAGGGTCTGCAGGAGAATGCACCAACCAGGCTTCTATCCCACATAGATTGCCCCCTTGACCATAGCAACCTGATTCTGAACATTGACCTGAAACCTCTCCATTCAACAAGATGCCTTTACATACAAGGGTCTGCTGGCTGCACCATGTCAGTTACAAGCCTTTTGGCAGATCCACATAATCCCAACACAGAAGTTTTATCACAGACCTGCAAAACACTCCTCTAGGCCCACTACTCAACAGACTTTAACTTATTTGCATCACTGTTCTACACCATTTTCATGAAACCCAGTCAATCAAGGCACTGTCTGGTACACTCATGACCAGCAACAGGAAATCCAAAGTGTATCCAGTGTCACCTGGTGATGGGAATTTCAAATTTTTATGATGTTTATCTAGCCATTTTTCAAGGATGAGGTTGGAGGCACTGTGGGATTTAATTCATTCTGGAAACATCAAATGGTGAGAAAGCCCATTTCAATGAAACATCTGGAGAACTCTCACAGGCAAGACTTCCCAAAGAGTGGCCAAAAGATCAAATGAAGCCAGGCCCATTGAGGTCTACAATGTGAGGTCCATGTGTGTTTTTACTCTCAACTATGGCTGTCAAGTCTTAAAGAATAAAATCATGTGATATTCTGGCTCAGATTCCCAGTGCTCTGTGGGAAGCCCCCTGGACCTAGATCTCAGTTTCCAAAGGCCACTACCATGTGTGGCCTCCAAAAATCCCAACACAATTCATGGCAATACATCTCTGCAGTAATTTCCAAACTCAGTCTCTAAGAAGACTCACACCAGAGTTCAAGCCAAGGTGGACCCAGTCATCTCTTCCATCAGCCAAACAAATGACCACAATTAAAACCAAAATACTCCCACATGGCTCTCAACTACTTCCACATAGACACTCATCATTACCTCTGGCTGGAAGTTTCCATGAGGGGCGCAGCTGAAGACAGTATCCAAAATATGCTCCCTACCCTCATTTGTCTAAAGTCAGGGTGGCTTGACAACCTATCTGTGAACAAGGAGTGATCAAATAGGCCTGCCATTAATACTGCTCTGCTTCTCCAATTTGAGCCTAATGTCTGTGGCGTTTAGATTCTTTATGTGAATTGGAGTCATGAGAAAATCCAAGCACCTATGGGCTTGCCTCTGCAGGGCTTTGAAAAACTTTTTGAACCAAAGGATACCTATTCTCACTTGATGGAAATCAGGAACCTTACAGAGGAAGGCGAGAGACTTCATCCACAAGACTGCTCTTTTTCCATTTTGGTTTTGGATGCACACATGAGATCTTTCCTTAGATTCATCAGGTGGTGAGAATCTAAGTCACAGCCTCACACAGGGCCAAGAGGCTGATTCAGACACATCCCTTTCCATGGCAATTAAGCAAAGAGCCACAGGTGATGCTCATTATTTTCCATTAGAAAACTGTTTTCTTCAGGCTTCACAAAGGGGTGGACTGAGGCAAAGACCTTCCAGACATTCAGGGCAACGGAACAATAGGTAAACAAAAGGCCCAAATCAGTGTTTCTCCACTGACACTTTACTGGTCACACTGATATCTGAGTTTTCTGAGTTCCTCTCCATTCCCTTCATCTATCCAGTACAAGGCCATGTTACAGAGTTTGGAGGTGGTACATATCTTTTACACAAAACCATGAGCCTATTCTTGAGAGTGGCCAGAATTCAGGAAGAAAACAGGAACTTAGGAAGATAGCAGGTATTGCCCATTCATAAGGAAAGTCGTAGTCCATTCATAAATTTGGCAGGATGAATGCTGAGAAGCTTTCTACTAGACAGAACACATCCATTGATGCATTCTCTTTTCTAATGTCTATAACCACAGACACAGTGGGATACACAAACCCACAACCATACCCACAAAGGCAACTCTTTCCTCCAAGTTGGTCTGTGACTATCCAGAGTGTCCTCTGACTGGTGGGCCATATTATGTTCCCCAAAATTGCTTGTTCTGTCTCAAATCTGCTTTCCTTTGCCAACTCTTGAAGTAGTCAGGAGTCAGCGGTGAGCCAATACCTGCTTTATCAGGAAAGAACCATCTTCAGAGCTTCCCTGGCATTTGGCCATCCTCACATCAGTAGGTAAGTGCCGAAGCCCGGCTGGCTGGGCAAAATAACCGGGGGGGTGACGAACAACTTGTGTAGACTGATGCAGCAGGACTGGAAGCCGTTTATTGTTGAATAAGAGTGGTATTTATACATTTTACACAGCCTATCTAATTAGCATGAAATAGATACAGCAGTCAAACAATAAGGAATCTTCACACTTAATGGCTCGCTTTTGTTACTTCACAAACCACTCCCTCTGGCATTTTGCCAGGCGCCATCCAGACTTCTTTACAGGCTCTAACATTTCTCTGGCAAAATAACAGGTGCCAATCTGACTTGTTTACAGACGTTAACATTTCCCCCTTTTGTTTAATTTAAATAAGGACCATAGTGTTTTTTACAGAAACACCATAAATAACCTGCTAGAAACAGAAAGGGAGGATACAAAATGTTACAATACCAATCCAATTGATGGCTCCATGCAAGAAGCCCTTGGAAAACTTATACCAGCAATGACACCGTTAGCAAAGATACCGAGTTACAAGTTGTTGTAGATTACAGTCTGTTGTCTCAGTCCAGATAAAGCAGTGTCTCAATAGATTAACTCAGAGTTCAGGTAAATCACAGTCCAGGTAAGTTCTCCAGGCAGCTAGCTTAAGTTGTAGTAGCAGAAACAGCGATAGCTCCGAAGTCTCCTCGGGTTCTCAGCCGAAGTTTCCTCCAGTTCTCAGCAACATTGTAAATTCTTCCACCTTTGTTTTCACCGGCACTTGGACGAAGGCAGGAACTCCGGATGGCTAAAGAAAATCCTGTAGCATTTCACTAAGAAAACAACCTTCTGAACAATTTTAGTACATTATCTCAAGGTTTTTTACATTTGAAATAAGCCTTAATAGTACTCATTACTCATCAGCCTGCAGGTGTGGGAGACCCATTGTAGTTACTGGCCTTGGAAATGATCAAACTTCAGGGATGCCAGTGGCATCTTCTGCCAGCTGTAGCATCCTGGGCAACCCCAGATGGCCCCAGGGAGAGTCCTGGGCTCAAACTTCTTCTGGGCACAGGGAGCAAAAGCCTGCGAGACTGTGGCTCCAGGTCAGGTCTAGATTTGGGCTCACAGTGGTGATCCGCTCCCCCGGGCAGGGGGGCGGGGAAGAGCCCTCAACTGCCTCTTGGAAAATTCTTACTGCGCCATGATCGGCTTGGGCAGGTGGCAGCCGCCTTGTCATTTCACGCACCCTCCAGTATCAAAAAGTATTCAGTAATAGCCTTTTGCTGCAACTTTTTTCCTGATAATCCTTCTTCTTCTGAACTTTCTTTTTCTTTCTGACTAGAGTTTCTGGGCTTTTATCAACACATGCCCTAACTATTCTTGGTTCCACTGGGGTGCCTTTTTCTCTTATCAATTTACTTCTCACCCCTTCCATATTTTCATCACAAAGACAATACAACATTTCAAGACAAAACAAGACACAAACATACTGCATCAATCTTCTCCATTTTCTCGAAATGGTCATTTTTCCTATCGCCCTATCTGCCTAGGGACGAGCAGATTGCTCCCGTCCTATCTATGGACAGAAAGCTTTTTTCGACCCTTATCTGTGAGTGTCCCAGGGCTCCCCGTAACGGGCCACCATCTGCCGCAGTCCCGCTGCAGCAGAATAACCTGGGGAGTGACGAATAACTTGTGTATGTTGATGCAGCAGGAATGAGAGCCGTTTATTGTAAGATCTGAGCGACATTTATACATTTTACACAGCCTATCTCATTAGCATAAAATAGTTACAGCAGTCAACCAATAAGGAATCTTCACACTTAATGGCTCGCTTTTGTTACTTCACAAACCACTCCCTCTGGCATTTTGCCAGGCGCCATCCAGACTTGTTTACAGACTCTAACATTTCTCCAGCAAAATAACAGGTGCCAATCTGACTTGTTTACAGACCTTAACAGGTAAGAAGAAAGACTGACTCTGTCTTTGGTAAATTCAAACAAGTGAGACCACTGGGACTGGGATTGGTAATGGCTCTGGGTGCCTGGCTTCCTGGATCCCAAGTTCAGAGACTTTCATCACCAAGGAAGTGAGGTGTGGTCACTTCTTTCAGGAACTGAATGAGGTCACTGCCTTGGCTACCACTTTGTCCTAACAGTTGCTTCCAAGGGTTCCATGAGATGGAGGCTGCCCCTACTTCCTGTGACAATTTCATATGTTAGAATGGTATATCAACCATACGCACCTGGGAAGAGCTTTCCACACAGGCCTGGTTTGGTCTACTCTACATTAAGAAGAGTGAGGCTGATTCAGACACATTCCTTCATCCTTCCAGGTTGTTTGCCATGGAGATGTCTTTTGCTCTCTCAGGTCCTTCATAGCTGCCTACATCTTCTCCAGAGATCATTTCTGCACGTACCTTTGATGTTCTCAGCAGGTGGAAGATCCCATACATTCTTGTATTGTAAGACCAACACTGTCGCTGCTCTTCAGCAAAGTTAGATTGAGGGAACAGTGTATGATTAGTGTTATTAACATGTTCGATATGGGTTAGGAACCATTCTGCTGCATGAATAATGGTATTGGGAACCTGTGATATTTACAAGAATATAGAGGTGAAATATATGTACAAAAACAGAAATCTAAGTAAGATTTGAAGCCCAGAAGGTCATTTGTCCCTTGATTGGGATACTTAGCGTTGAATTACATTCTGCACAGATGTTTCAGATAAATCGATATACAATGGCATAGGACCTTTCACCTTGGATGATTGAATGTAGAAGAGAACATCCAGTCAAAAAGTGATAGTCGGTAGGATTAGGAAGATATTCGGTAAATTTAGGAAGAAGAATGAGTGTAGGATTTGGAACAAAAGTTCTTTAGAAGTAGGGTATCGCTAAGAGAGTGAATGTAAATATCAGCACATGTGACGAGGAAGTCACAATGATTAACTGGGGAAGATATGTAGGAAAGCAGATATCAATAGAGACATTACAAAATCAGGCAAAGTATAAAGTGAGTGACAGGATTAGACATTTTCAACATGGTTGAGTTTGAATATATAATCTTTGGAAGAAACAAATATGTAGTCACCAATAGGATTTTCATTTGAGAGCATTAGGCAACCTGGACATGGATGTTTTTAGTAATCCATGTTCACTTTCCATTTAGGTTTTGTACAATCATAAGTGTGAACTTTGCTTTTTGTGTCCAGAATATTACTGTGATAAAATGTATATGTAGATCAGGTGACATGAGTATTTCTTCCACCATATCTGGGAGCTATATTTTGAGGACGTATAAATTAGTATTGGGGGTACAAAGAGGTATACCTGTGTCTATGAATATAGAGATAATTCGTGAATAGACTGTACTGTGAATAAATAATATAACTGGTTCCACTTTAAATAATGGATTGAATTGATATCTGAAACTAAGTAAGAAATCTTATATTGATATAGAACCATTCATTCCAACCAGTTACACATCTAATGGTAATATTAGTGTTATGGTTTATTGTGACGGGTTTGTGAGTTTTGCTTCAAATGTGATAATGGAAATCGAAAATAATGTGTTTGGAAAGAAGTCTCATGAAAAGAGCAGTCAAGAAACATGGAGGAATACATGTGTTCTCAAGCAGGAAGTGATTGAAAGTGAAACAAATGCCTATAAATTTGCGAAATTTTGATGAGACATATATGCTATGATGTGCATAAACTGAAGAAATAGTAATGTACCAGTGTTGAATAAAAATGAACGTCAAAATGCACATCATGTCTACTTGCATTGATGTTCAACTGGGTCAGTTACTGTAGAAATATTAGGATTTTGGGGGGGATTAATAATACAATTTATTTTAGCACTAGCATGCCACAGAATGTAGAGGAAAGATCAATGGATTTATAGTTATAGCACTAATAATCTAACATTTAGTGACTATTTTGGATAGTCTAAAATTACATAAGGCTATGTAACATAATTTTTTTTTTATTTAACATTCATCAAAGCTTGGAATTTTCGTAATATTTCTTCTTTTTTATTTTTTATTTTTTCAGTTGTTGATTGACCTTCATTTTGTTTATTTGTATGTGGTGCTGAGAATAGAACCATGTGCCTTACACATGCTAGAAAAGCATGTTACCACTGAGCCACAAACCCAGCCCCTCCACTTTTATCTTAACATCATACACTCATGTCCCTCTTCTTTACTCACTTTCTTCCGCATTTTCCCCCTTCTCTCCCTTCCTTTTTCGTTTCCCCTCCATATCTATTTTTCTCTCATGTCATTACAAACAGTAGTATGCTATGAAATTTAAGTTTAAGACTGTTTTTTATAGTCATTCTTTTTCTTGAGAAAATCTAAAAATTATAATCACCTGATAGATATATTACAATACATTTATTACACATATGTATCTATATTCATGCATATGCATTACATATATTATATATATATACATATATATTTAAAAGTACTTTGATTTTCCTGTTAGAAATAATATAGACCAAGTCTTTCTTAATTCTCAATTCTTCCATAATTAACATCTTACAGTGAAAATCAAATAAACATATTTAAGTAAAAAAGTATCATTCTTATTTATCAATACTGATAATTTAAGGTTTTATATCACATTAAGCTGTAATATGGCATATTAACTCTTATGAATTAGAGAAATTTTATTTGAACAACCTATTATTTAAGGACCATATGCACTGACATTTTAAATGGCGTTCTTGTGATTTCAATTTCTATCAATTGTGTATTAATTGCCAAATACTTATTTTAGTACTTTTCATGTTCATAATTGATATAAAGTCAATTGTTTAATTCTTCTTGTAAGTAGTTACTTATTACAGTAGGGACATTATTAATAATACTACATCTTTATAAGAAAAATGGTACAAATTTATTTTCATGCAAAATTAAGAATAATTGCATGCTCTAAATGTTTGATTGTTGATACATATAATAAAGAGCTTTTGATGAGTCTCTTCCCCAGTAAAACATAAAATGCAAAGATAATGTCCAAATAAAGATAAGAAAAATACACATTATCAGCTAGAAACTATTAAATAAAAGATGAAAAGAACAATCCAACACATTGTACGAACTTGTCAGATGAGGTAGTATTCTGGAAGAATAGCCTAAGACTAGACCTTGTCCATGTCAAAATATTCACGAAAAAAATGAAGTATGAAAAGTGTAGAAAATGCTATGAGTTTTTCATGAAGATAGGTGAATTATCCTTTCATCTCAATTTATGTGCATTTTCTGGTAAAATAAATTTGTGATATTTACAACTACACAAAACAAAGTTTCTGCATAGCAAAATGAATACATCTGAACCCATTTTTAGCTGATTTCTTCAAACTAAATTTTAAACCTTTATTTATTTATTTATTTTTATTGGTTGTTCAAAACATTACAAAGCTCAAGATATATCATCTTTCATACATTTGACTCAATTGGGTTATGAACTCCCATTTTTTCCCCAAATACGAATTGTAGAATCACATCGGTTACACATTCACACTTTTACATAATGGCATATTAGTGACTGTTGTATTCTGCTACCTTTCCTATCCCCTACTATCCACCCTCTCCTCCCCTCCCATCTTCCCTCTCTACCTCATCTGCTATTGTTCAATTCTCTCCATTGTTTCCCCCCCACTTCCCCTCACAACATTTTATATGCGATTTTGTGTAACATTGAGGGTCTCCTACAATTTTCATAAGCTTTCCCTTCTCTCTCCCTTTCTCTCCCCCCATTCGTCTTTGTTTAATGTTAATATTTTCCTCATGCTCTTCCTCTCTGTTCTGCTCTTATTTGCTCTCTTTATATCAGAGAAGACATTTGGCATTTATTTTTTAAGGACTGGTTAGCTTCGCTTAACATAATATGCTCTAATGCCATCCATTTCCCTGCAAATTCTATGATTTTGTCATTTTTGTGCTGTGTAATACTCCATTGTGTATAGATGCCACATTTTTTTATCCATTAATCTATTGAAGGGCATCTAAGTTGGTTCCACAGTCTAGCTATTGTGAATTGTGCTGCTATGATCATTGATGTGGCAGTATCCCTATAGTACGCTCTTTTAAGATCCTCAGGGAACAGTCCAAGAAGGGTGATAGCTGGGTCAAATGGTGGATCCATTTCCAGCTTTCCCAGGAATATCCATACTTCTTTCAAAATTGGCCTCACCAATTTGCAGTCCCACCAGCAGTGTACAAGTGTACACTTTTCCCCACATCCTCGCCAACACTTATTGTTGTTTGACTTCATAATGGCTGCTCATCTTACTGGAGTAAGATGGTATCTTAAGGTGGTTTTGATTTGCATTTCTCAGACTGCTAGAGATGGTGAGCATTTTTTCATGTACTTGTTGATTGATTGTATGTCCTCCTCTGTGAAGTGTCTGATTAGGTCCTCGGCCCATTTGTTGATTGGGTTATTTGTTATCTTATTGTTTAATATTTTGAGTTCTTTGTATATTCTGCATATTAGGGCTCTATCTGAAGTGTGAGGGGTAAAAATTTGTTCCCAGGATGTAGGCTCTCTATTTACCTCTCTTATTGTTTCTCTTCTTGAGAAAAAAACTTTTTAGTTTAAGTAAGTCCCATTTGTTTTTTTCTTGTTATTAACTCTTGGGCTATTGATGTCTTATTAAAGAATTTGGAGCCTGACCCCACAGTATATAGATCGTAGCCAACTTTTTCTTCTATGAGACGCAGTGTCTCTGATTTGATATCTAGCTCCTTGATCTATTTTGATTTAACTTTTGTGCATGGTGAGAGAACGGGATTCAGTTTCATTTTGTTGCATATGGATTTCTAATTTTCCCTGCACCATTTGTTGAAGATGCTATCCTTCATCCATTGCATGTTTATAGCCACTTTATCAAATATAAGAAAGTTGTAATTTTGTGGATTGGTTTCTCTGTCCTCCATTCTATACCATTTGTCCACCTGCCTGTTTTCGTACCAGTACCACACTGTTTTTGTTACTATTGCTTTGTAGTAAAGTTTGAACTCTGGTATCGCTATACCTCCCGATTCACACTTCCTGCTTAGAATTTCTTTTGCTATTCTGTGTCTTTTGTTTTTCTATATGAATTTCATGATTGCTTTATCATTTCTACAAGAAATGCCATTGGGATTTTGATTGGCATTGCGTTAAACCTGTATAGAACTTTGGGTAATTTCGCCATTTTGATGAATTTAGTTCTGCCTATCCATGAACAGGGTACATTTTTCCATCTTCTAAGATCTTTTTCTATCTCTCTCTTTAGGGTTCTGTGGTTTTCACCTCTTTTGTTAGGTTGATTTCCAAGTATCTTATTTTCTTTGAGGATATTGTGAATGGAGTGGTTTTCCTCATTTCCATTTCAGAAGTTTTGTTGCTGATATACAGGAATGCCTTTGATTTATGTGTGTTGGTTTTATATCCTTCATTTATTAACTCTAGCAGTTTCTTTGTAGACCCTTTTGGGTCTGTTAAATATATTACCATGTCATCCACAAATAGCGATAATTCAAGTTCTTCTTTTCCTATTTTTATGCCTTTAATTTCTTTTATCTGTCTAATTTCTCTGGCTAGTATTTCAAGAACTAAATTGAATAGAAGTGGTGATAGAGGGCATCCCTGTCTTGTTCCAGATTTCAGAGGGAATGCCTTCAGTTTTCACCATTTAGGATGATCCTAGCCTGAGGTTTAGCATATATAGCTTTTACAATGTTGAGGTAAGTTCCTGTTATTTCTAGTTTTTCTAGTGTTTTGAACATAAAGGGATGCTGAACTGTGTCGAATGTTTTTACTACATCTATTGAGATGATCATATGGTTCTTGTCCTTAAGTCTATTGATGTGGTGAATAGCATTTATTGATTTCCGTATATTGAACCAGCCTTGCATTCCAGGGAAGAATCCTACTTAATCATGGTGCACAACTATTTTGATATGCTTTTGGATTCAATTCACACGGATTTCATTGAGAATTTTTGCATCCAAGTTCATTAGAGATATTGGTTGTAGTTTTCTTTTTTGAAGTGTCTTTGTCTGGTTTTGGGATCAGGGTGATTTTGGACTCCGAGAATGAATTTGGAAGAGCTCCTTATTTTTCTATTGCTTGATATAGCTTGAAAAGTATTGGTATTAATTCTTCTTTGAAGGTTTTTTTGAACTCTGCTCTATACCCATCAGGTCCAGGGCTTTTTTTGGTTGGTAGTATTTTGATGGCTTCTTCTATTTCTTCCTTTGTTTTTGGTCTGTTTAAATTGTGTGTGTCTTCCTGACTGAATCTGGGCAGATCGTATGACTTAAGAAATTTGTCGATATTTTAACTATCTTCTATTTTATTGGAATATAGGGTTTCAAAATACTTTCTAATTATCTTCTGTATTTGTGTACTGTCTGTTGTGATATTGTCTTTTTCATTCCGTATGTTAGTAATTTCAGTTGTCTCTCTTCTTCTCATCCTTAGCATGGCTAAGGGCCTGTAAATCTTATTTATTTTTTCAAAGAACCAACTTTTAGTTTTATCAATTTTTTCAATGTTTTTTTTTTTGTTTCAATTTCGTTGATTTCTGCTCTAATTTTAATTATTTCTTGTCTTCTACTACATTTGCTGTTGTTTTGCTCTTCCTTTTCTAGGTTTTTGATGTGTACTGTGAGTTTATTTATTTGTTGTTTTATTCTTTTTTTGAGGAAAGAACTCCAAGAAATGAATTTCCCTCTTAAAACTGCCTTCTTTGTGTCCCATAGATTCCAATACGATGTGTCTGTATTGTCATTTGATTCTAAAAATATTTTTATCTCCTCCTTTATGTCTTCTGTAACCCATTGATCATTCAGTAGAATATTGTTCATTTTCCATGTGATGTAGGATTTTTCCTTCCTTCTTTTATCATTGATTTCCAGTTTCATTCCATTATGATCAGATATGGTGCATGGTATTTTCTCCACGCCTTTATATTTACTAAGAGTTGCCCAATGGCATAATATATGGTCTAACTTGGAGTAGGATCCATGTGCTGCTGAGAATAAAGTGTATCCACTTGATGATGGTTGATGTATTCTATATATGTCGGTTACGTCAAGGTTATTGATTGTGCTGTTGAATTCTATAGTTTCTTTATTCAGTTTTTTATAGAGGATCTGTCTAATGGCGAGAGCGGTGTGTTGAAGTCACCCATAATTATTGTGTTGTAGTCTATTTGACTCTTGAACTTGAGGCGAGTTTGTTTTATGAGCGTTGCAGCTCAATTGTTTGGTGCATACCAATTGATAATTGTTATGTCTTGTTGGTGGATGGTTCCTTTTAACAATATATAGTGTCCTACTTTATCCCTTTTGATTAACGTAGGTTTGAAGTTGATTTTATATGATATGAGTATGGCCCCTCCTGCTTGCTTCCGAGGGCCATATGAGTGGTATGATTTTTCCCAACCTTTCACTTTCAGCCTGTGTATGTCTTTACCTTTCATATGAGTCTCTCGAAGGCAGCATATTGTTGGATTTATTTTTTTGATCCAGGTTACTAGCCTATGTCTCTTGATTGGTGAGTTTAGATTTTTAACATTTAAGGTTACAATTGAAATATGATTTGTACTTCCAGTCATGTTTATTTATTTATTTATTTTAATTTGGGTAGTTTTTACTTTTTGGTTTTTTTCTTACCCCTTTACTGAGATACCTCCCGCTGTTAGTTTTGGGCACTATTTTTCAATTCCTCTTCTTGTAGTATTTTGCTCAAAATGCTTTGCAGTGCTGGTGTTCTGTCTGTGAATTCTTTTAGCTTTTATTTATCAGGAAGGACTTAATTTCATTGTCAAATCTGAAGCTTAATTTTGTTGGATACAGTATTCTTGGTTGGAATCCATTATTTTTCAGTGTTTGAAATACATTGTTCAAAGATCTTCTCGCTTTCAAAGTCTGTGATGAAAAATCAATTGTTAACCTTATTGGTTTACCCCTGAATGTTATCTGCCTACTTTCTTTCGTAGCTTTTAATATTCTCTCCTTGTTCTGTATGTTGGCTATCTTCATAATTATATGTCTTGGAGTTTGTCTATTATGGTTTTGAATGTTTGAGGTCCTGTAGGCTTCCAGGATATGGCAATCCATTCCATCTTTCATCTCTGGGAAGTTTTCTAGAATTATTTCATTTAATATGTTGTTCATTCATTCGGTTTGAATTTCTATGCCTTCTTCTATCCCGATGACTCCCAATTTTGTTTTTTTTATGACATCCCATATCTCTTGAATAGTTGCTCATGGGATTTAAGCATGTTTTCTGTGTTGACTATATTCTTTTCAAGTTGACAAACTTTGTCTTCATTATTTGATGTTCTGACTTCTACTTGATCTAGTCTATTTGTAATATTCTTGTTTGAGTTTTTAATTTGGTTTATAGTTTCCTGCATTTCTAGAATTACTGTATGATTTTTTAAAAGATCTCTATCTCCTGGTAAAGCTTGTTCTTTGCCATTTGAATTTGTTTGTTTAATTCATTTTCAAAATATACTTTTATCCTTAGACTTGCTGCCTCATGTCTTCTCTCTTATTCCTTTCCATCTGAGTTAGGTATGACTTAAGTTTTTTCCCTATCCCTGTTTCTGATGCTTCTAGGTTCTCCTGTAGTATTAAGTTGTCCTTCATTGTTTGTACACCTTGTTTTCCCTTGTTTTTTCATGATGTTCACGTCATTTTCCAGCTCTATTTGATTGCTGTGTTTCTGCTCTCTTCTATAGATTTGTTATGGGTTTATATATCTCTGTTTTCTCTCCTTTGTGTTGGTAGACTATGCCTGCTTAAGTGGATTCCGCTGTTAAGGAATTCTGACGGCCGAGCTCCAGTGATGTCACCTCTCTGATGTGGTGGGCCCCAGGCTCCTTGCCGGAGTGTCCGAATTGGGTGGGTGGACTGGATTGTCTCTGGTTGGTTTCAGCTCCCGGTCGCTGGCAGGCCGGCAGTCTCCAGCCACCCAGTAGCGCGGGCAGCTTGTGGTCTGTCTTCGGCTGGTGGGTGATCTCTAGCCACACAGTTGCGCGTTCGGTCGCCGGCAGGCGCGCGTTCTCCAGCCGTCAAGACATAGCGTCAGCAGGTGGGCTGGCGCCAGCAGGAAGGTGGTCTCCAGTTGCCCAGTCACACTGGCAGTGGGCCGGCGTTCTCCAGCCAACCAGTCAGGAGGGCCTGGCCTCTAGTCCCCTGGTTTATCCTGCTAGTCCTGATTTCTCCTGCTAGACCAGATTTCTCCTGAGTGATGCTTCTCGGCAGCTCAAACTGTTCTCTGGGTCTGCCGTTTGTTGGGTGGGGAGGGTGTCTATTGGGAACCCTGGAACTCTATTGTTTTAATTTTTTTTGCTTGCCCATCGCCCCGCACTGGCTAGACAAGTTTCATTTTTGCCACTGATGGGAAGGGGAGATGAAGGTCAGGTTCCTCTAGTTTTCCCCCAGTCTTTATGCAGACTTGCTCTGATTATCCCTCCCCCAAAAGCCTAGGAGATATTTTATGCGAATTCCCCTCTGTATGTGAGATGAGCTGAGACACACACACCTGTTTTATTCTTGCAATCTGTCAGGGAGTGGTGGTGGTTACTTCAGCTCTCCAAGATGGTGGCTGTTGGTTTCCTTTGTGGAGTTTCCGCTTTGGGGCATAGAAATGTACTGCTAACTTCCCCGTCTGAAATCCCGAATTCAGCTGGGGGCTCAGTGGATGCTCAGCCAGCAGGATTCAACAGAATCCGCAGCAACGTTTCTCCCTGCTTGCTGGTCGCTTCTCGGTGGTGCCTCACCATTTGTAGACACAGGGCAGGTCACGCAGATCAATCAGAATGGATCTCCAGTTGCACAAGTGGCTTGTGTTTGAGACTCAATTACCGGACCTCGGTGGTGGAAATCATTCTTCTAGGTTTCGGTAAACACCCATTTTCCTGTAAGATCCTAACAAGATAGTTTTTCATTGCTCTAACTCGTTATTAACTTGCGCAGTGGCAGGGTACACTGGGTGTGATACACTGTCTTCACAGCCATCTTGCAATGCCGAAATATTAGGATTTGGATGCACCATTTACTGAAAACTGTTTCAGTACTAGGAAAAAATATGTATTTCAGGTGGATGAATATTTCTGAGAATAATTTTTTAAAAAGTGGATTATAAATCCACATACATGAATATGAATGAATTTAGGGAGTGCAAAATAAGACACAAATATTTCATATTTTGAAAAATCTGGAGAGTATATATATATATATATATGTATATATATATATATATATACACACACACACACACACACACACAGACATTAAAAACTAGCAATATATATGCCAATCAAAGTTCATCATGAAATACATATCATCCACAGACCCAAAAATATTCATATACTGAACATGGATTTATGTATAATGTTGTTCAACTAGGAGGCTTACCCATAGGTTGAATTTTCAGTTCCAACAGCATTTAGGAGGAGTGATCTCTTCTCACAATTTGTATTTGCCAAGTCAGTCACCTCACAAAAATGTACGTGTGATACCAGGTACAATTCTATATGTGCATATAAAATTGCATGTGCTGAATAGGCTACAGAGAAAAGGAGACAGGAATTCACATATTTGTTAACTTTCAAAACACATGGAGAACTATTTCAACAAAAAAATGACTAGATTTATAACTCCTACCCTATATAATGCAAAAGGCAATTCCAACTATACACCATGCCTCCTCTGAACTGCTTGTATTTCTATTCTGTTTTGGTTATTATTCTCTATCATATTACGATTAGTAGTCAGAGTCTAGTATGGTAGGGGTTAGAGTCAGGGATTCAGTATTTCGAATGGAAAATTGGAAAATGTATCCAATGTGTATGCAAATATGTGCCACACAAAATCTTCCCACTCCTCCAGAACAATGGCTTGACATTATCTTCGCCCCAAGTAAGACATAATTAGAGGAGAAGAATTAGAAAATCAGTGAATACTTATCTGGAATGTAATATGCTAAGGAGTTCACTACCTTGAAGGTGGTACAGGAGTTTCCAAAAGTAAGGGACAGGGTGAACACTCCATAAACATGGAGCTCTGCTGGCCTAAAGACTTCTTGAGAAATTGCCTCTGAGGTTGGGCACTTGAAACATATGTTGTTATCAGGAGCTTTAGCTTCCTTTGTACTGAGATCATCAAAGCTGGGTCTGCACCTATGTGACCTGTAAAACATAGTTTCTTATTTTCCAATTAACATGAGACACCAGTCCTGAATTTGATCTTTGTAGGTAAACTGTGGCCACTGGGTTCTAAGTGTCTCCCTGTGTGGACTGTGAAGCCATTTGTTCATCCTCCAATTTTCATGGTGTTTCTTGCTGCTACAATGGGAGTTTGGTATTTGCTTCATGAAATACACGGAGTTCAACTGGGACACAGTGCAGCAGGGAGTTCTGTCACATGTGGTATTTCAATTTCTGCAGGAGAATGCACCAACCATGATTCTATATCACATAGCTTGCCCCATTGACCATAGCAAATCGATTCTGAACATTGCCCTGAAACCTCTCCATATAACAACATGCCTTTACTTAGAAGGGACTGCTGGCTGCATCATGTCAGTCACACGCCATTTGGAAGCCAATGGCAGATCCACATGGCCCCACTACAGATGTTTTATCACACACCTGCCTACCAATGCTCTAGGCCCACTAATCATCAGGCTCCAACTTATTGGCATCTCTGTTTTACACAATTTTTATTAAAACCAGTCAATCAAGGCACTGTCTGTTATACTCATGATCAGCAACAGGACATCCAAATGTTCTCCTGTGCCAGCTGGTCATGGAAATTTCAAAAATTTCATGGTATTTTTCTAGCCATATTTCAACAATGACGTTGGAGGCACTGTGAGTTTCAGTTCATTCCAGAACCATTAATCTTGACGAAGCTCATTTCAATGAAAGCTCTGGAGAAATCTCACAGGTAATGCTTCCCAAAGAATGGCCAAAAGGTCAAATGAAGCCAGGCCCATTGAGTTCTACAATGTGAGGTCCATGTGTCTTTTGACTCTCAACTATGGCTGCCAAGTCTTTCAGAAGAAAATTTTGTGATATCTTGGCTGTGATTCCCAGTGCTCTGTTGAAAGCCACCCTGGGCCTTGATCTCAGTTTCCAAGGGCGACTCTCATGCATGGCCTCCTAAAATCCATACACAATTAATGGCAATACTTTTCTGAGGTCAGTTCCAGAACTCAGTCTCTAAGGGGAAAAACACCAGAGTTCATGTCAAGGTGGACCCAGTCATCTCTTCCAACCACCACACTAACAACCACAATTAAAACCAAAACACTCCCACATGGCCCTCATGTTCTTTTATATAGACACTCATCATAACCTATCGCTGGAATTTTCCACGAGGGGCGAAGCTCAAGACAGTCTCCTAAATAATCTCTCTTGCCCCTAATTTGCCTAAATTCAGGGTGGCCTGGACACCACTCCTGTGAACCAGGAGTGTTCATATAGGCCTGCTGTTAATACTTCTCTGTTTCTCCAATTTGAGGCGTATTGACTGTGAAAGTTTGGATTCTTTATGTGAATTGTAGTCACGGGAAAATTCAAGCAATTATGGGCAAGCCTCTTTAGGGCTTTGAAGAAATGATTTGGCCCAAAGGATCCCTATTCTAACTTGATGGAGGTCAGGAACCTCACAGAGAATGGGGAGAGACTTCATCCACAATAACTGCACTTTTGGCCATTTTTGTTTTGGATGCACACATGTGATGTTTCTTTAGATTCTTCAGGGGTTGAGAATCTAAGCCACGGCCTCACACAGGGCCAAGAGGCTGATTCAGACACTTCCATTTCCAAAGGAATTAAGCAAAGATCCACAGGTGATGTCCATTCATTTCCATTTGAACCTGTTTTCTTCAGGCTTCACAAACGAATGTCTTGAGGCAAAGACCTTCCTGACATCCAGGGCAACAGAACAATAGGTAAGCAAAAGGCCCAAAGCAGGGTTTCTCCACTTAGACTATCATGGTCACACTTATATCTGAGTTTTTTGAGATGCTCGACATTCCCTTCAGCTATCCAGTACATGGCCATGTCACAGGGCTTGGAACTGCTACATATCTTGGACACAAAACCATGAGCCTATTCTGGAGAGTAGCCAGAATTCATGAAGAATGCAGGAATTTTGGAAGATACCACATGTTGCTCATCGATAAGGCAAGCTGAAATCCATTCATAAATTCAGCAGGATGAATGCTGGGAAGCTTTCTACTAGACAGGACACAACAATTGATGCATTCTGTTTTCTAATGTCTAAAACCATGGACACAGTGGGATACACAGACATAGAAACTCTTGCTTGCCAAACGACTTACTATAAACAGTTCACTCCAAATCAAACAAACCGCCTTTTCTACCTATTCTCAGAACATGAGACAAAACCACAAACCCACACCGACAACCACAGAGGCACCACCTTCTACAAAGTATGTCTGTGACTATCCAGAGTGTCTTCTGACTGGTGGGCCAACTTATGATCCCCGGAAATCACCAACTCTGTGAACTTGTCAGAGGCCAGCGGTGAGCCACTATCTGCTTTCTCAGGAAAGGCCCCTCTTCTGAGTTTTCCTGGCAGTTGGCCATCCTCATATCTGTAGGTACCATGAAAGACTGACTCTGTCCTTGGTAAATCCAAACAAGTGAGCCCACTGGGACTGGGACTGGGACAGGCTCTTGGTACCTTGCTTCCTGGATCCCAAGTACCGAGAGTTCCATGACCAAGGAAGTGAGGTGAGGTCACTTCCTTCAGGAACTGAATGAGGTCACTGCTTTGGCAACCACTTTGTCCTAACAGTTGCTTCCAAGGGTCCCATGAGATCGAGGCTTCTCCTACTTCCTGTGACACTTTCACAAGTTAGAATGGTATATGAACCATAGGCACCCAGGAACAGCTCTCCAAACAGGACTGTTTGTGTCCATCTTCTCTACATTATGAACAGAGAGGCTGATTCAGACACAACCCTTCATCCTGACCAGGTTGTTTGCAATGGAAGATGACGTTTGCTCTCTCAGGTCCTTCATGGCTGCTTACATGTTCTCCAGGGATCACTTCTTCATGGACCTTTGAGTTTTACAACAGGTGGAAGATTTTCTACATTCCTGTATTGTAAGACCAACTTGGTCCCTCCTCTTCTGTAAAGTTAGATTGAGGGAACAGTGTATGGTTAGGGTTAATAATAGGTTTGATTTGGGTTAGGAATTATTCTAATTGATGAATAATGGTATTGGGAACCTGTGATATTTATAAGAATATATAGGTGAAATATAAGTATGAAAACAAAAATCTAGGTAAGATTTGAAGCCCAGAAGGGCATTGCGCTATTGATTGGGATACTTAGCTTTGATATACGTTCTGCACAGGTGTTTCAGATAAAACGATAATCAATGGCATAGGACCTTGTACCTTGGATGATTGAATGTAGAAGTGAACATCCACTAGAACAGGGATAGTCTGTAGGATTAGGAAGATATTCGATAAGTTTCAGAAGAAGACTGAGTACAGAATTTGGACCAAAAGTTCTTTAGCAATAGTGTATCGGGTAGAGAGTGAATGTAAATGTCAGCACACGTGAAGGGTCAGTCACAATGGTGAACTGGGGAAAATATTTAGGTAAGCAGACATCAATAGAGACATTAGGAAATCAGGCAAAGTATAAATTGAGTGATAGGATTAGACATTTCCAACAGGGTTGAGGTTCAAAATATAGTCTTAAGAAGAAACAAATATGTAGTCACCAATAGGACTGACATTTGAGAGCATTAGGCACACTGGACATGAATGTTTTCAGTAATCTATGCTCACTTTTCATTTAGGCTTTGATACAATCATAAGTGTGACCTCTTCTTTTTGTGTCCAGAATATTACTGTGATAAAATGTATATGTAGATTAGGTGACATGAGTATTTCTTCCACCATTTCTGGGAGCAACATTTTGAAGATGAAAAAATTAGTATTGGGGTTACAAATAGATTTACTCTGTGTCTATGAACATAGAGATAATTTATGAATAGACGATACTGTGATTAAATATTATAACTTGTTCCAACTTTAAATATTCGATTGAATTGATATCTGAAAATAAACAGAAAATCGTATATTTATATGCAATCATTCATTCCAACCAGAAATACATCTAATGGTAATATTAGGGATATGGTTTATCATGAAGAGTGTGTCAGTTTTTCTTCAAAATGATTATGGAAATCGAAAAAAAAAAAACCGTTTGGAAAGAAGTCTCATGAAAAAACAATCAAGTAACCTGGAGGAATACATGTGTTCTGAATCAGGAAATGATTGAAAGTGAATCAAAATCCTATAAATTATTGAAGTTGTTGATGAAATATATATCCTACGATGTGTATAAACTGAACAAATAGTAATGTACCAGTGTTGAATAAAATGAACTTCAACATAGACATCATATCCAAGAGGAATCTAGTTGCATTGATGTTAAACTGGGTCAGTTACTGTAGAAATATTAGGATTGTATGCACCACTCACTGAAGTTAGTTTTCAGTACTAGAAAACAAATATGTAATTCAGGTGGATGAATATTTCTGAGAATAATATTGTGAAAAGTTGATTATAAATCCACATACATGAACATGAATGAATTTAGGTAGTATATGTAAGACACATATATTTCATATTTTGAAATATTTGGAGAGTGTATATATATATATATATATATATATATATATATATATATATATATATATCCCACACACACACACACACACACACAACACACACACCCAGACAATAAAATGTAGCAATATATATGCCAATCGAAATTCATCATGAAGTATATATCATCCACAGATGCAAAAATATTTAATTTACTGAACATGGATTTATGTATAATGTTGTTCTACTAGGAGGCTCACCCATAGGTTGAATTTTCTGTTCCAACAGCGTTTAGGAGGAGTGATCTCTTCTCACAATTTGTATCTTCCAAGTCAGCCACCTCACAAGAATGTACATCTGATACCAGGTAGGATTCTATATGTGCATATAAAAATACATGTGCTGAATCGGCTACAGAGAAAGGGAGACAGGAATTCACATATTTGTTAACTTTAAAAACACATGGAGAACTATTTCAATTAAAAATTTACTAGATTTATAACACCTACCCTATATCATGCAAAAGGCAAGTGCAACTATACACCATGCCTCCTCTGAACTGCTTGTATTTTTATTCTGTTTGGGTTATTTTTCTCCATCATATTAGGATTTGTCATCAGAGTCTAGGAGGGTATGGGTTAGTGTCAGATGGCCCGGCTGGCAGGACACATCAACTTGGGTGTCGATCCTAGTTGGGGAGGAATGAAGGGACAAGAGACACGAGAGATGACAGCAAGACAGGAGTTCTGATCATGCTGCAAACTTTCATTATTCTCAGAGGGTATTTATATGCTGCGGATGGGAAAGCTCTCTTATCAGCAGTTGTTGGATGTCTTCACAGGGTGAGATAACCTCAGGATGTTTCAGGTAGACAGATGGTAGCCGGATGTCAAAAGGAGATAGATGGCTGTGGGATGTCTCCCAGGCAGGTTGTGTCCCAGGGGGCTGTTTCTTGTGTCAGTCTATTTTTTGAAGGAGAACTTCCTTCTAGCCCCTGACATCTCCCCTTTTGTTATATAAAATATTCGACCATACCTTACAGGCCATGGATTTAGGGGGTGATAGTGGCTCTGTTTCTCCAGGATGCCTTAGAATATCTCCTGATTTGAGCGAGCATCTTTCCTAGGAGATTTCGTGTTGGCTTTGGCATGTTTTTGGAGGAGACGTCTTTGAGGGGATAGCATGCCAACCGCCATGCACCAGAGCGTGTCATTCAGAGGTCTTGTGTTTGGGGATCCGTGGATCCATCCTCCTGCAGTCCTTCCTGGACCCTCCGTTATTATGGCCTAACGTGCTCATTCCAAGGGTGTGTCCTCCCCCAAGCGGAGGGGCCCATGGAGAACGAACCCTTATTGCAAGGGTAGAAGATGGTTGCTCAGAGCTGTTACTTATAGTTTTCTGTAAGAAAGAGAGATCTGTGGGGATGTAAACTTAATAAGCCTGTGAGAAGGGTTGAACATTCTTTTAAATGTTGGCAGTGCTGTCTTCCATCTCCAGACCATGATAGTGGACCTGTATGGGCTTAGAAACCAAAATATTAATCTGTTCTTTAATAAATTTTACCAGCCTCTTTATAATGCAGCGGCCTATGGACACCATTAAAAGTAAACCCAACAAAGGGACTAATAGGGGAAGAAGGTAGGGTAGAAATCCATTATGCCCAATCCAGAGGGGATTTTCAAATAGTTCCCTTTGTCTCTTTTCTGGATCTTCTTGAAGCTGCTTAATTTTAATGCGTACTATGCCTGATTTATTTGCATAAAAGCAGCATCGTTCCCCTAAGGCTAAGCAATACCTCCCTGGTTAGCTGTCAGCAAATCTAAGCCTCGTCTGTTTTGAAGGAACACTTCTGCCAGGGAATTTATTTGGTCCTGCAAATCTTTAATGGTTCCTGATAAAGTTTGTACATAATTTATAAGTTGTTGAGACAGGCGATGGTAAGAGTGAATAGCCGTGCCTAAGCCACTGTACCTGTGCCCACAGCAGCTGTTATTCCAAGGCTGGCAATGAGTGGTAAAGCCTGTATTGCCCACCTATGTCTTTTGACTAAAGTGTCTAGGCTAGAAATTGGTAGAGGTTCATCTCCTGGGACAATAGTTATATCAGGGAGTAATAAAGCAAGAACACAACCAATGGTCCAATTCGCTGGAAGCCTGGGGAAGGCCGAGTTTCCTCCACACATAAAAACTGTGCCATTGGAGGGACAAAGAGATGGGGTGGGTGAGGAATAATTTTATACTGTTGAGCAATTTCCAAAGGAAGTAAGTCGAACATCAATATCATAGGTATTATTCTGCATCGCGCCTAAAAGAAATAATGTAAAAGTGCCTATAGGCTGTACTTTAAAGGGAAATCCGGGTTGGCATGTATTATCATTGTCCATGATAGAATTAATAGGAACTGCCATAGGCATGATTGCCCCTGTTGTCATGCAGAGCCAGCAATCACCAGCAAGGGTGGGGTTCGAATTATTAAGCTAGGAGAATGTAGTTTGCAAAATATCTAATGTATTGGTATCTAAACCTGGGAACTGGGATTTAGGCTACATTAAGGGATGATATGTGAGCTCAGGGATTTGGGGTTTCAAAAGTTTGATTATCTGAGGATGCTTGACAGAATAAGTGGGTCCTCCACCATCAGAGACCCCTGTAGGGGCCTTAATGGGCCAGTAGGAAGGTTTTCCGACAGTGCCTTGGCACCCAGCTGACTGTAGCTTGGTGTATTTGCCATCTCCTCCATGGTCAAAGAGAATGGGGGTATAATGAATAGTGGTCCCCCTGCTGCATGAGTTTTAGTTAGGGAGGTTTCAAAAAATTGTTCTCCCTGTTTATTAACACAAAGTGAAGCCGACGCATTACAAGAGACATGCATCGCCTGGGTATGCGTACAAGTTGCAGAACAATTTTGGAGAGCTTTACTTGTACTAGGGGGAATAATCTTTGGCTTGTTAACACATACCCGTTTAGGCTGATGAACTCCTCCGAGATTATGGTCAACCTTGGCACGGAGGTAAGTCACCTTAGTCATGCAGTCAGCAGTCTGGGTCCAACTAGTGGGAGCCTCAGTCCAAAATCCTCCTTTGCATTCACGGGGGGGGGGCAAAAGGTACCCCATGATGTTGGAAATTAGAGGTCCAAGGCCTCTGTGTTCAAACCTGTTCAGCAGAAGTGCCTTAAGCAGGATCCTCGCACAGATTGTTGGCTGTATCTGAAATGGAGGAAAATTTGTCCTCAGGGGGAGGGCCTCCGTCCCTGGGTTGAGGTAAGTAATTTACCTGTTTAACCAGGCATTCTGGTAACCATCTTGGGGATGCTTGCTCTTGGTCCAAAACACAAGCTGAGCCTCATCCCCTGATGAGGATAGGATGTGGGCGTTTTTATTTATTTGTAATGGGATTGCACCACATAACAGGTGTGTGAACAGAATTGGATGAAGGATGCCAGTGTCTGTCTGTGGCCAAATGGCCTTCACTGTCTAGGGTAAGAAAAATAAGGGCAAATAATGCATGGTTAAGGCGATCCCTGGGAGTGGTAAATACAAGGGCGGAAGCCTTAAGACGGGATAGCCAAGTCTTTAAGGTAAGCTGGGCAAGTTCCACATGCCTTGGCCCTGAGTGTTGTATGGAATTTCAGTAGTATGACAAAATTGCAAGGTAGCACAAAACTGTTTAAACTTGGCACTGGTATATGCAGGACATTTATCTGTTTTAATATGTATTGGTTTACACATTACGAAAAAGGCTGAAACAAGATGAGAAAGGACATCTTTGGTAGCCTCTCAAGAATGTGGTGATGCAAAAATAAAGCCGCTGAAGGTATCTATAGAAACGTATATATATTTGGTTTTTCAAAATTCAGGAAAATGAATAACATCCATTTGCTAAATCTGATTGGGCAGTAATCATCGGGGGTTAACTCCCAAGTGTTGAATGGGGAGGGAGACAGTGCAAGCAGGGCATGCTTTTACTATTTCTCATGCATGTTGCCTGGTAATTTTCCAAAGTAATCGATGGCTCTGGGAATTTAGATGGTGAAGATTTTGTAACTCCATGGCCTTTTGAATGGAGCCAACAAAAATTGGAAAGATGGAACGTGTTGCTGCATCAGCTTGGGCATTACCTTGTGTTAGAGGGCTCAGAAGGTCAGAGTGTGTCATGATGTGTCCTAAGGAAAATGGATGTTTTCTGGTCTGAATTAGCTGCTGAAGCTGGTGAAACAGAAAGGGGGAATTGGAAGAAGCCTTAATGGTGGGTGAAATCTCCAGAAGGGGCACAGAATGAGCAATGTAGGCACTGTCTGTATAAATATTAACAAGATTATCAAAAAACTTTATAAAAACTTGTGTTATGGCGAACAATTCCACAAACTGAGCTGACTGATAGACAGTATCAAAGGTGGTAGGCTTGTTATTGACAACAAAGACTGCACGGCCATTACTGGAACCGTCTGTAAAAAAGGTAAGGGCTTGAGGAATGGGAGCCTTTTGAGTAATTTTGGGAAAAATAAATGGATGTAACTGGACAAAATTTAAAAGGGGGTCATTGGGGATGTGGTTATGAATTGTTCCCAAAAAGCCTGATAGGGCAATATCCCATTCATCCATGTCTGTAGTAAAAATTGTAGTAAGGGTTTGGTCCTTAGTATATGGAATTAAAATATTATCAGGGTCTTTGCCAAAATGTTGTCGAGAAAGCAAACGACCTTTAAAAATAAGAGAAGCTACCTGAGCAAGATAAACAGTAATAACCTTGGAGGATGTGGTGGGTACAAGGACCAAAAGCAAGGGGCAGCCTTTATTTTTAAAATGTGGATCTCGCTGCCAAAATATTCCTGTGGGTGTATGAGGAGTGTGGAAAATAACCAGAACCAGAGGAAGGTTATAAGAAATTTGTGTAACAAACTTTTGGGCAATGGCTTCTGTGGCTTGGTTTAATGCATGTCATGCCTCGGGAGTAAGCTTTTGAGGGGAGGAGGGGTGGGAATCACCTATCAAAATATCATTAAGGGGCAAAAGTACACAAGTGGGTAATTTTAAATATGTTCCTAGCAATTGAATATCCCCCAGTAATATTTGAAAATCATTAAGTGTGTGAATATGGTCCACACATAGTTGTATTTTAGGAATTTGGATCTGATTATCTTGAAGTTTAAGGCCCAAATAGGTATAAGGGTCCTGTGTTTGAAACTTATCTGGAGCTATCTGTAGTCCCAAGGTAGTGAGGTTTTGTAAAAGTCCAAGTAACAATTATTAAGGTCATGGGTATTAGGTGCAGCAATTAACAAATCATCCATATAATGTAAAATATAATTTTGTGGTCATCGCTCTCTCACAGGGTCTACTGCTTGAGCAACGTATTTTTGGCAAAGACTAGGGCTGTTGGCCATACCTTGGGGAAGAACCTTCTATTGAAATCTCTGCATAGGGCCCAGAAAATTAATGCGAGGGAGACTAAAGGCAAAATAGGGTCTATCCTCAGGATGTAAAGGAATGGTAAAAAAGCAATCTTTTAAGTCAATAGCCATTTTACAATAGGTTTTTGGAATCGCCACTGGTGTGGGAATGCCTGGCTGTAGTGCTCCCATCGGGCACATAACTTTATTAATGGCACACAAATATTGTAAAAGGCGCCACTTGCCTGATTTTTTCTTGATAATAAAAATAGGAGTAATCCATGGTGAGGTTGAGGGCTTTACATGGCCGGCTGCCAGCTGTTCCAGCACTAACGTGGAGGCAGCCTCCAATTTTTCTTGGGTAAGGGGCCACTGATCCACCAACACAGGAGTCTGAGTCTCCCAAATAATTTTATCTGCATGGGGTACCGGAGGGTCAGGGACCGACACTAAAAATCTGAATACACAAGTCCACATGTATTTGTTTTTTATGGGTTGTATAGGCTCCACCAGTCCTTGTTTCAGTATCCCCAGGCCTGTACCAGGAACAAAATTCATAGGAAGCATTTGATGAGTCACCATGGAATTGGGACTGGCGAGAATAACTTCCAATGACTCAAAATATCTCCACCCTATACGTTAACAGGGAGGTCAGAATCAACGAAAGGAGTGACAGTTGACTTATTACCATCTTTATCAGTGCTGCAAATAGACCTTGAGCTGACCAGAGGACTTTTTTATTTTCCTATCCCTTTAAGGTCAGTCAAGGATGGAGTGAGGGGCCAACCTGATGGCTAGTATTTTTGAGAAATAATTGTGGCATCAGCTCCAATATCTAGAACTCCTTGGAATTCCTTTCCTTCAGTAAGTAAGGTAAGGGTGGGTCTATTGTGAGAAATGGGTTGAACCCAATACACATCAGAGAAGCCTAAGAAGGCAGCCCCCCGAGGTAGGTTTGGGTGGTGGAAATGCCTCCTGAATCCAAGGGAAGGAGAATTAATTGTGCAAGTCTTGTTCCTGCTGGGATGGCGGCAACTCCATTAATAGCAGTGGCCAGTATTTTTATTTCTTCAGTGAAATCATTATCATTAATGCCAGCGAAGACCTGAACACCTTGTATGGTAGTGGAGGCTCTTCCAAGAATAAGGGCACATGTATGAGATGGAGGGGGACCCATAATTCCAGTGGGTATTATCTGGGGCCCTTGCATTGAGTCTAATATTGTAACTGTGGTGTCACAGAGGTCCAATTTTGTGCTGCCTGGGGTGGCTAGTTGGAAGGAGGCAATTGTGGAGAAGGATTTTGTGGTAGGTTGGGAGTTTGGGAGGGAACAAACCTTATTGCTCCTGTGTTTGTCCTGGGGGATGTTGTGGCCAGGGGCTGGCCCCGCAGGGAGTTTCCCGAGAAGCAGGAAGAAATAGGCTGTCTGAGGGCATTTGTCTTAGATCTACACTCACTGCCCCAGTGATGACCTTTACCACTTCTATGGAAAAAGGTAGCTGGGGGCGGTTAAGCCCCAGTTTGAGGAGACGCTATTCCTAGGCTTTGTTTGCCTGTCGGACACCCACATGCAAAATGGCCAGGTTGTTTACAAGTAAAGCAAGTACGTGAGGCAGGATTGTGAAACGCCTTGGTAAAGGCGGCCCCTAAAGCGAGACCCATGGCATGGGCTGCACCCACGCCTGCACAGAGTCTAATAAATTCAGAAAGTTTCCCTTTATCCTTATGTGGTTGAAGAACATCCTGACATGCTGGGTTGGCATTTTCAAAGGCAAGATGTTTTACATAGGTGCTTTCACCTTCGCTTGGTTCATGCAAGCATTCTGCAGCTAGGTTAAGCCGGGGAACAAACTACCTATAAGGCTCATGGGGCACTTGTCAAATTTTTGCCAGGGAATTGGTAGCCGAGGCCTTTTGAGGGAGGTGTCACCAAGCAGGAAAACCAGCCATCTGAGTCTGCGCCAAGAGTCCAGGAGGGAAACGTGCCTGTTATTTTTAGTGTCAAAAGGCGCATTGCCCACTAGCTAAACTTAAGTCCCAGATTCAGAGGAGGCCTTAGTTAAAATTATTTGAGCAGTTTCCCGACATTGTCTTCGAAATCTGCATTCCATAACAGGAAGTCTGCGGCACTGAAGGTAGCTTGGTCTAAAAATTTCCAATCATTGGGAGTAAGCCATTGTGCGCTGTGGATTTCTAATAAAGCCAACGTGTAGGGCACAGTGGGGCCATAGTGAGCACAAGCCTTATTAAGTTTTTCAAGAAAACATAGGCTTAATTTTTTGTAGACTCTGGGTTTCTTCCTGCCCAGGGGTGAACTCCTCATCCTCTGAGTCCTGATCTCCTTGATCCATTTCCCCCGCTTCCTCCTCTTGTTCCTCATCGAAGTTTTTGACCTCAGCCTGGGCAGGCTTATCTATCTGACTGGTGGTGACTGGGAAGGTGAGAACAGGGCGATGGAGTGGCTTCGACTTTGTATTAGACCGCTGTGGGCCAGCTTGCATTGACTCCATAGCTAAGGCTAATGAAGAGAGCTCAGAGTCAAGGGAATTTAATTATTTTAAAAGTTGCATCTCTTCCCGTCTATGTTGGAAGGATGCTGGCAAGGGAGCGAGGTTAGGTAGGGGAAGTAGGGAAAAAATATCTGGGGGGGCACTTGGCCCCTGAAGGGCCAGAGCACAAAAGGCAGGAGGGATATAGGAGGGAGGTGGATGTGTAAATCCTGTAGGCTGTGGCAGGGTCCTGAGAGGTTGCGGGTCTTCTGAATGGTAGAGAGCTGCTTCCTTCTCCAAGATAGCGTCCTTCCCAGGGGTCAATGTGTCTCTGGGATTTAAAACTGGATAAAGGTGGTTTTTAATCATTGGAGCCTTATTAATTAGGGTCGTATTTTGAGGGGGACCAGGAAGGTTCTCAGGGTCCTGGGAAGACTGAGAAGGGTCTATGTCTATACTAATGATGGGCATGCAGAGGAGGGACGAGAGGTCTTTTGCATAATCTCTTCCCTAATCCTGACAAGTTGTAAGGTACCATTGTCAAAGCGAAAACTTTTAAGAATTTCATTGATTAAGTTCCAGTAAGAAAAGGTGGGAACTGGCATTATTTCTGGGCCAAAGGATTCATAATAATCTTTTAAACAGTCTCCTACTCTAAGCCATTTTTGCCATCAATGGTCCCTTCAAGAGGAAACCATGGACACAATGCTCCTATGTGTGAAAAGAAAAATTTTAACTCCTTTTTCTTAACATGTGCCCCCCATGTCTTGAAGAACTCCTTGAGGCCTGAAATAAACAAATCATGTGACGATACTGCTTGTCACATGGTGGGTCACTCACCGTGCATCATTCCCACCCTCATCCTGGATATGTCTTCGGGTGGTGTCTGCTGAGACGATCGCGGGCTCCTCTTGACCAAGTCTTCCAGGAGGAAGGGGTTCCCCCTCAGTCAATGGCTTGAGCCCCAGTCGGTGGGCGCCAGATGTCCCGGCCGGCAGGACACATCAACATGGGCAGCGAACCTACATGGGGAGGAATGAAGGGACAAGAGACACGAGAGATGAGAGCAACACAGGAGTTCTGATCAAGCTGCAAAATTTTATTGTTCACACATGGGTATTAAAATGCTGGATTTGGGAAAACTCTCTTATTGGCAGTTCCTGGATGTCTTCACAAGGTGAGATAACTTCAGGATGTTTCTGGAAGAAAGATGGCCACAGGATGTCTCAGGGACACATATGGCTACAGGATGTCTTCCAGACAGGATGTCTCCTGGTGGCTGTTTCTTGTAAGTGTCAGGCTGTTCTTTGAAAAAGAATTCCTTCTACCCTTGACAGTCAGGGATTCAGTATTTCGAATGGAAAATTGGAAAATGAATCCAATGTGTAGGCAAATATGTGCTACCCAAAAATCTTCCAACTCTCATTCAGAACAATGCCTTGACATTTCTTTCACCCCAAGTAAGACACAATTAGAGGAGAAGAGTTAGAAAATCTGTGAATACATATCGGTAATGGAAAATGCTCAGGAGTTCACAACCTTCGAGGTTGTAGAGAAGTTTCAAAAAGTAAGGGACAGGGTAAAAACTCCAAAAACATGGAGCTCTGCTGGCCTAAAGACTTTTTGAAAAACTGCCTCTGAGGTTGGGCACCTGAAATATATGTTGATGACAGGAGCTTTAGCTTCCTTTGTAGTGAGACCATCAAAGCTGGGTCTGCATCTATATGACCTGGAGGACATGGTTTCTTTTTTTCCTATGAACATGAGGCAGCAGGGCTGAATTCTCTCTTTATAGGTAAACTGTTGCCACTGGGGGCTAAGTGTCTTCCAGTGTGGACTGTGAAGCCATTTGGTCATCCTCCAATTTTCGTGGTGTTTCTTGCAGCTGCACTGGGAGTTTGGTATTTGCTTCACAAAATACGAGAAGTTCAACTGGGACACAGTGATGGAGGGAGTTCTGTCACGTGTGGTGGGTAAGGGTCTGCAGGACAATGCACCAACCTGGCTTATATCCCACATAGCTTGCCCCCTTGACCATAGCAATCTGATTCTAAACATTGCCCTGCAACCTCTCCATATAACAAGATGCCTTTACATACAAGGGTATGGGGGCTGCACCATATCAGTCACAAGGCATTTGGAAGCCAATGGCATATCCACATCACCCCACCACAGATGTTTTAACACACACCTGCACACCACTGCTCTAGGCCGACTACTCATCAGGCTCCAAGTTACTGGCGTCTCTGTTCTATACCATTTTCATGAAACCCAGTCAATCAAGGCACTGTCTGGTACACTCATGATCAGCAATAGGACACCCAAAGGTTCTCCAGTGCCACCAGGTGATGGGAATTTCCAAACTTTAATGATATTTATCTAGGCATTTTTCATGGATGAAGTTGAAGGCACTGTGGGTTTCAATTCATTCAGGAACCATAAAATGGAGAAGAAGCTCATTTCAATGAAAGCTCTGGAGAATTCTAACAGGCAAGGCTTCCCAAAGACAGGCTAAAAGGTCACATTAAGCCAGGCATTTGAGGTCTACAATGTGAGGTCCATGTGTGTTTTGACTTGCAACGATGGCTGCCAAGTCTTTAAGAATAAAATCATGTGATGTCCTTCCTGAAATTTCCAGTGCTCTTCCGAAAGCCTCCCTGGGCCTAGATCTCAGTTTCCAAGTGCGACTCTCATGCGTGGCCTCCTAAAATCCCAACACAATACATGCCAATACTTCTTTGAGGTCAGTTCCAGAACTCAGTCTCTAAGGGGAATCACATAAGTGTTCAAGCCCAGGTGGACATAGTCATCTCTTCCAACGGCCACAAAAATGACCACAATTAAAACCAAAACACTCCCACATGACACACCTGATGCAAAGACCTTCCTGACTTTCAGGGCAACAGAAGAATAGGTAAGCAAAATGTCCAAAGCAGGGTTTTTCCACTGAGGCATTCCTGGTCACACTGATATCTGAGCTTTCTGAGATGCTCGCCATTCCCTTCAGCTATCCAGTACATGGCCATGTCACAGAGATTTGAGGAGGTACATATCATGGACACAAAACCATGAGCCTATTCTGGAGAGTGCACACAATTCAGGAAGAAAACAGGAACTTAAGAAGTTAGCAGGTGTTCCCCATTGATAAGTCAAGCCGCAGTCCATTCATGAATTGGGCAGGATGAAAGCTGAGAAGTTTCTACTAGACAGGACTCACCCATTGATGCATTTTCTTTTCTAATGTCTACAACCAGGGACACAGTGGTATAAACAGACATAGAAACACTCGCCTTGTCAAATGACTTACTAGAAACAGTTCCCTCCAAACCAAACAAACCGCCATTCCTACCTATTCTCAGAATATGAGACAAAACCACAAACCCACACCCACTCCCACAAAGACACATCCTTCCCCCAAGTAGGTCTGTGACTATCCGGAGTGTCCTCTGACTGGTGGGCCATACTATGTTCCAATGAAATGGCCTGTCCTGTCTCAGATCTGGTCTCCTTGGCCAACTCTGTGAAGTTGTCAGGAGCCAGCAGTGAGCCACTACCTACTTTCTCAGGAAAAGCCCCTCTTCAGAGCTTTCCTGGTTTTGGCTGTCCTCACATCAGTAGGTACCAAGAATGACTGACTCTGTCCTTGGTAAATCCATACAAGTGAGACCACTGGGATTGGGACTGCCTCTTGGTGCCTGGCTTCTTGGATACCAAGTTCAGAGAGTTCCATCAACAAAGAAGTGAGGTGAGGTCACTTCCTTAAGGAACTGAATCAGATCACTGCCTTGGTAACCACTTTGTCCTAACAGTTGCTTCCAAGACGACCATGAGATGGAGGCTGCCCCTACTTTCTGTGACACTTTCACAAGGTAGAATGGTATATCAACCATAGGCACCTAGGAACAGCTCTCCACACCAACCTGGTTTGGTCCATCTTCTCTACAATAAGAAGAGAGAGGCTGATTCATAAACAACCCTTCATCCTGACCAGGTTGTTTGCCATGGATGCTGACTTTTGCTCTCTCAGGTCCTTCATAGTTGTTTACATCTTCTCCAGGGATCATTTCTGCATGGACCTTGAGGTTCTCAGGAGGTGGAAGATCCCCTATATTCCTGTATTGTAAGACCAACTCTGTCCATGCTCTTCTGTAAAGTTAGATTGAGGGAACAGTGTATGGTTAGGGTTAATAATATGTTCAATTTGAATTAGGAATCATTCTGCTGCATGAATAATGGTACTGGGAACCTGCGACATTTATAAGTATATATAGGTGAAATATATGTATGAAAACAGAAATCTAAATAAGATTTGAAGCGCAGAATGGGGATGGGCCCTTGATTGTGATACTTAGCGTTGAATTATGTTCTGCACAGATGTCTGAGATAGATCGATATACAATGGCATTAGACACTGTACCTTGTATTATTGAATGTATAAGAGAACATCCAGTCAAAAAGGGATAATGGGTAGGATTAGGAAGATAGTCAGTAGGTTTAAGAAGAAGAGTGAGTATAGGATTTGGAAAAAAAGTTCCTTAGCAATAGGGTTTGGATTAGAGTGTGAATGTAAATGTCAGCACAATTGAAGAGTCAGTCACAATGATGAACTGTGGAAAGTATGTAGGAAAGCTGATATAAATAGAGACATTATGAAACCAGGAAAAATATAAAGTGAGAGATAGGATTAGATATTTTCAACAGGGTTGAGTTTGAATATATAAACTTAGCAAGAAACAAATATGTTGTCACAAATAGGATTGACTTTTGAGAGCATTAGCCAAACTTGACATGGATGGTTTTAGTAATCCATGTTCACTTTACATTTAGGCTTTGGTGCAAACATAAGTGTGACCTTTTCTTTTTGTGTCCAGAATATTACTGTGATAAAATGTATATGTAGATCAGATGACATGAGTATTTCTTCCACCATTACTGGGAGCAAAATTTTGAAGATGTATAAATTAGTATTGGGTTTACAAAGAGGTGTACCCTGTGTCTATGAATATAGAGACAATGCATGAATAGACAATAGTGTGAATAAATAATATAACTGGTTCCACTTTAAATAATGGATTTATTTGATATCTGAAAATATATAAGAAATCTTATATTGATATACAATCATTCATTCCATCCAGTTATACATCTAATAGTAATATTAGGGTTATAGTTTATCATGAAGGGTGTGTGAGTTTTGCGTCAAATATGATTATGGAAATCGAAAATAATATGTTTGGAATGAAGTCTCATAAACAAACCAGTCAAGAAACATGGAGGATTACATGTGTTCTAAAGCAGAAAATGATTGAAAGTGAAAGAAATGCCTATAATTTTGCTAACGTATGGATGAAATATATATCCTATAATGTGCATAAACTGAAGAAATTGTAACATACCAGTGGTGAATAAGAATGAACATCAAAATACACATCATGTCCCATAGGAATCTACTTGCATTGATGAGAAACTGGATCAATTATTGTAGAAATATTAGGATTTGTATCCACCATTCACTGAAGTTAGTTTTCATTTCTAGGAAAGAAATATGTATTTCAGGTGGATGAATATTTCCGTGAATAATCTTGTGAAATGTTAACTCTAGATCCACATACATGAATATGAATGAATTTAGGGAGTTTATAATAAGACACATATATTTTATATTTTAAAAAAATTTAGAGTGTATATATATATATATATATATATATATATATATATATACACACACACACACACACACACACACACACACACACACACAGACATTAAAAATTAGCAATACATATGCCAATCGAAATTCACCATGAAATATATATCATCCACAGATCCAAAAATATTCATTTTACTGAACATGGATTTATGTATAATGTTGTTCAACTAGGAAGCTCACCCATAGTTTGAAATTTCAGTTTCAACAGCATTTAGGCGGAGTGATCTATTCTCACAATTTCTATCTGCCAAGTCAGCCACCTCACAGGAATGTACCTGTGGTACCAGGTAGAATTCTATATGTGCATATAAAAATACATGTGCTGAATAGGCTACAGAGAAAGGGTGACAGGAATTCACATATTTGTTAACTTTAAGTACACATGGAACTATTTCAATTAAAAATTAACTAGATTTATAACACCTACACTTTATCATGCAAAAGCCAAGTCTAACTATACACCATGCCTCCTCTGAAATGTTTGTATTTCTATTCTGTTTGGGTTATTTTACTCCATCATATTAGGATTAGTAGTAAGAGTCTATTAGGGTATGGGTTAGTGTCAGTTATTAAGTATTTCAAATGGAAAATAGGAAAATGAATCCAATGTGTATGCAAATATGTGCTACAAAAAATTTCCACTTTCATCCAGAACAATGCCTTGACAATATCTTCGCCCCTAGTAAGACACAATTAGAGAAGAAGCGTTAGAAAATCTGTGAATACATACCTGGAATGGAAAATGTTCAGGAGGTGGTAGAGGAGTTTCCAAATGTAAGGGACAGTGTAAACACTCCACAAACATGGAGCTATGCTGGCATTAAGACTTCTTGAGAAACTGCCTCTGAGGTTGGGCACTTGAAGTATATGTTGTTGTCAGGAGCTTTAGCTCCCTGTGTATGGAGACCATCAAAGCTGGGTCTGCATCTATGTGACCTGGAGGATATGGTTTCTTATTTTCTAATGAACATGAGGAAGCAGTGATGAATTCTCTCTTTGTAGATAAACTGTGGCCACTGGGGGTTAAGTGTCTCCCTGTGTGGACTTTGAAGCCATTTGGTCATCCTCCAATTTTCGTGGTGTTTCTTGCAGCTGCACTGGGTGTTTTGTATTTGCTTCACAACATACAAGGATTTCAAATGGGTCACAGTGCTGGTGGGAGTCCTGTAAGGTGTGGTGGGTCAGGGTCTTCAGGAGAATGCACCAACCAGGCTTCTATCCCACATTGCTTGCTCCCTTGACCATAGCAACCTGATTCTGAACATTGCCTTGAAACCTGTCCATATAACCAGATGCCTTTTCATATAATTTTCTGCTGGCTGCACCAAATCAGTCACAAGCCATTTGGAAGCCAATGACACACCCACATGGCCACACCACAAATATATTATCAGACAACTGCACACCACTGCTCTAGGCTCACTACTCAGCAGGCTCCAACTTACTGGCATCTCTGTTCTACACCATTGTCAAGAAATCCAGTCAATCAAGGCACTGTCTTGTACACTCATGAGCAGCAATAGGACATCCAATGGTTCTCCAGTGCCACCTGGTCATTGGGAATTTCAAAAATTTTATGGTATTTATCTATCCATTGTTCAAGAATGAAGTTGGAGGCACTTTGGGGTTTCCATTCATCCAAGAACCATGAAATGGTGAGGAAGCTCATTTCAATGAAAGCTCTGGAGATCTCTCACAGGCAAGGCTTCCCAAAGAGTGGTCAAAATGTCACATGCAGACAGGCCCATTGAGGTCTAAAATGTGAGGACCATGTGTGTTTTGACTCTTAACTATAGCTGCCAAGTCTTTCAGAATAAAATCATGTGATATCCTGGCTGAGATTCTCAGTGCTCTGTGGAAAGCCACCCAGGGCCCAATCTCAGGTTTCAAGGGTGACTCTCATGCGTGTCCTCCTACAATCCCAACACAATTAATGGCAATACTTCTCTGAGGTCAGTTCCAGAACTCAGTCTCGAAGGAGAATCACACCAGAGTTCAAGCCCATGTGGACCCAGTCATCTCTTCCAACCGCCACACAAATGACCACAATTGAAACCAAAACTTTCCCACATGACCCTCATCTTCTTCCATATAGACACTCATCATAAACTCTTGCTGGAGGTTTCCATTAGGAGCGCAGCCCAAGACAATGTCCAAAATATGCACCCTTGCCCGTCATTTGCCTAAAGTGAGCGTGGCCTTGACACCCTTCCTGTAAACCAGGAGTGATCAAATAGGCCTGCCTTTAATACTGCTCTGCTTCTCCAATTTGAGGCCTACTGACTGTCAGGTATAGATTCTTTATGTGATTTGGCATCATGGGAGAACCCAAGAACTTGTGCAGGAGTTCAAAGAATTCATTTGACCCAGAGGATCCTATTCTCACTAGATGGAGGTCAGGAACCTAACAGAGGAAGGCAGGAAACTTCATGCACAATGACTGATATTTTTACCATTTTTGTTTTCAATACACACATGGGAACTTTCTTTATATCCATCAGGTGCTGAGAATCTAATCCATAGCCTGACCCAGAGCCAAGCGGCTGATTCAGACACATCCCTTTCGAAAGCAATTAAGCAAAGCACCACAGGTGATGCCCATTCATTTGCATTTAAAAACTGTTTACTTCAGGCTTCAAAAAGGAGTGGCCTGAGGTAAGGACCTTCCTGACATTCAGGGCAACAGAAAAATAGGTAAGCAGAAGGCCCAAAACAGTGTTTCTCCACTGAGACTTTCCTGGTCACACTGATATCTGAGTTTCCTGAGATGCTCGCCATTCCATTCAGCTATCCAGTACATGGCCATGTCACAGAGCTTGGAGGTGTTACATATCTTGGACACAAAACCATGAGCCTATTCTGGGTAGTGGCCAAAATTTAGGAAGAAAACAGGAACTTAGGACGATAGTAGGGGTGGCCCATCCATAAGGCAACCTGCAGTCCAGTCATAAATTGGGTAGGATGAATGCTGGAAAACTTTCTTCTAGACAGGACATATCCATTGATGCATTCTCTTTTCTCATGTCTACAACCACGGACACAGTGAGATACACAGATATAGAAACACTCACCTTCTCAAACGACTTTTTAGAAACAGTCCACTCCAAACCAAACAAACCGCCTTTCCTACCTATTCTCAGAACATGAAACAAAACCACAAACTCACACCCAC
This sequence comes from Callospermophilus lateralis, assembly GCF_048772815.1. Lineage (NCBI taxonomy): Eukaryota > Metazoa > Chordata > Mammalia > Rodentia > Sciuridae > Callospermophilus > Callospermophilus lateralis. Next base: position 406,506 of record NW_027517150.1, read on the forward strand.
ACCCACAAAGGCACTTCCTTCCCCCAATATGTCTGTGATTATCGGGAGTGTCCTCTGTCTGTGGACCATATTGTTACCCCGAACTGGCCTGCCCTGTCTCAGATCTGGTCTCCGTGGCCAAATCTGTGAAGTTGTCAGGAACCAGCGATGACCAACTACCTGCTTTCTTAGGAAAGGACCCTCTTCAGAGCTGTCCTGGCATTTGGCCATTCTCACATCATTAGGTACCAAAAAAAGACTCTCTGCCCTTGGTAAAACCAAACATGTGATCCCACTGGGACTGTGACTGGGACTGGCTCTGGATGCCTGGCTTCCTTGATCCCAAGTTCAGAGAGTTCCATCACCAAGTAAGTTAGGTGAAGTCACTTTCTTCATGAAATGAATGAGGTCACTGCCTTGGCAACCACTTTGTCCTAGCAGTTGCTGCCAAGGGTCCCATGAGATGGAGGCTGTTCCTACTTTCTGTGACACTGTCACAAGTTAGAATGGTATATCAACCATATGCACCGGGGAACTTCTCTCCATACAGGCATGCTTTGGTCCATCTTCTCTACATTAAGAAGAGAGAGGCTGATTCAGACACATCCTTTCATCCTGTCCAGGTTCTTTACCATGTCAGAAGACTTTTGCTCTCTTTGGTACTACATAGCTGCCTACAACTTCTCCAAGGATCATTTCTGCATTGACCTTTGAGGTTCTCAGCAGGTGGAAGATCCCCTACATTCCTGTATTGTAAGACCAACTCTGTCCCTGCTCCTCTGTAAAGTTAGATTGAGGGAACAGCGTATGGTTAGGGTTAATAACAGGTTCGATTTCGGTTAGGAATCATTCTGCGGGATGAATAATGTTATTGGGAACCTGCGATATTTAAAAGAATATAAAGGTGAAATATAAGTTTGAAAACCCAAATCTATGTAAGTTTTGAAGCCCAGAAGTGTATTGGGCCCTTGGGTAGGATACTTAGCTTTGAATTATGTTCTGCACAGATGTCTCTGATTAATCGCTATACAATGGCATAGGACCTTTACCTTGGATGATTGAATGTTGAAGAGAACATGCAGTCAAAAAGGGATAATCGGTAGGATTAGGAAGATAGTCAGAAGGTTTAGAAAGAAGAGTGAGTATAGGATTTGGACCAAAAGTTTTTTAGCAATAGGGTTTCGGGTAGAGAGTGAATGTAAATGTCAGCACATGTGAAGAGTCATTCACAATGATGAACTGGGGAAAATATGTATGAAAGTAAATATCAATTGAGACAAAAGGAAATCAGGCAAAGTATAATGTGAGTTGTAGGATTAGACATTTTCAACAGGGTTGAGGTTGAATATATAATCTTAGCAAGAAACAAATATGTAGTCACAAATTGGATTGACATTTGAGAGCATTAGGCAACCTGGACATGGATGTTATTACTAATCCATGCTCACTTTCCATTTAGGCTTTGGTACAATCATAAGTGTGACCTTTGCATTTTGTGTCCATAATATTACTGTGATAAAATATATATGTAGATCAGGTGACATGAGTATATCTTCCACCATTTCTGGGAGCAATATTTTGAAGACGTATAAATTAGTATTGGGGGTACAAAGAGGTGTACCCTGTTTCTATGAATATACAGATAATGCATGAATAGAACATACTCTGAATAAAACATATACTCATTCCACTATAAATAATGGATTGAATTGATATCTGAAAATATACAGGAAATCAAATATTGATATACAGACATTCATTACAACCAGTTATACATCAATGATAATATTAGTATTAGGATTTTCATGAAGAGTGTGTGAGTTTCGCTTCAAAATTGATTTTGGAAATCGAAAATAATGTGTTTGGAAAGAAGTCTCATGAAAAGACCAGTAAAGCAACATGGAGGAATACATGTGTTCAGAAGCAGGAAGTGATTGAAAGTGAAACAAATTCCTATATATTTTTGAAATTTTGGATGAAATATATATACTATGATGTGCATAAACTGAAGAAATAATAATGTCCCATTGTTGAATAAATATGAATGTCAAAATATATATCATGTCCCATAGGAATCTGCTTGCGTTGATGTTAAACTGGGTCAGTTACTGTAGAAATATTACGATTTGTATACACCATTCACTGAAGTTAGTTGTCAGTAATAGGAAACAAATATGAATTTCAGGTGGATGAATATTTTAGAAAATAATCTTTTGAAAAGTTGATTATAAATCCACATAAATGAATATGAATGAATTTAGGGAGTGTATAATAAGTCACATATATTACATATTTTGAAAAATCTGGAGAGTATATATATATATATATATATATATATATATATATATATATATATATATATACAGAGAGAGAGAGAGACATTAAAAACTAGCAATATATATGCCAATCAAAATTCATCATGAAATATATATCATACACAGATCCAAAAATATTCATTATACTGAACATGGATTTATGTATAATGTTGTTCAACTAGAAAGTTCACCCATAGTTTGAAATTTCAGTTCCAACAGCATTTACGAGGAGTGATCTCTTCTCACAATTTGTATCTGCCAAGTCAAACACCTCACAAGAATATACGTGTGGTACCAGGTAGAAATCTATATGTGCATATAAAAATACATGTGCTTAATAGGCTACAGAGAAAGGGAGAAAGGAATTCACATATTTGTTAACTTTAAAAACTCATGGAGAACTATTTCAAAAAAAAATTTGCAAGATTTATAACTCCTACCCTATATTATGCAAAAGGCAAGTCCTAGTATACACCTTGCCTCCACTGAACTACTTGTACTTCTTTTCTGTTTTTTGTTATTTTTCTCCATCATATTAGGATTAGTAGTCAGAGTCTAGTTGGGAATTGGTTAGGGTCAGAGATTCAGTGTTTTGAAGGGAAATTGAAAAATGTATCCAATGCCTATGCAAATATGTGCTACCCAAAATCTTCCCACTCTCATCCAGAACAATGCCTTGACATTATCTTTTACCAAAGTAAGACACAGTTAGAGGAGAAGAGTTAGAAAATCTGTGAATACATATCTGGAATGGAATATGCTCAGGAGTTCACAACCTTGGAGGTGGTAGCAGAGTTCAAAAAAGTAAGGCAAAAGGTAAACACTCCTCAAACATGGAGCTCTGCTGGCCGAAAGAATTCTTGAGAAACTGCCTCTGAGGTTGGTCACTTGAAATATATGTTGTTTTCAGGATATTTAGTTCTTTTGTAGAGAGACCATCAAAGCTGGTTCTGCATATATGTGACCTGTAAGACATGGTTTCTTATTTTTCATTGAACATGTGGCAGCAGTGCTGAATTCTTTTTTTGTAGCTAAACTGTGGACACTGGGGCTAAGTTTCTCCCTGTGTTAACTGGGAAGACATTTGTTCATCCTCCACTTTTAGTGGTGTTTCTTGCTGCTGCATTGGGAGTTTGGTATTTCCTTCACGAAATAAAGGAGTTCAATTGGGACACATTGCTGGAGGGAGTTTAGTCACGTGTGGTGGGTGAGGGTTTGCAGGAGAATGCAATAACCAGGCTTCTATCCCACATAGCTTGCCCCCTTGATCATAGCAACCTGATTCTGAACATTTCCCTGAAACCTCTCCATATAACAAGATGCCTTTACCTATTGGGTCTGTTGGCTGTAACCATATCAGTCACAAGCCATTTGGAAGCCAATGGCAGATCCACGTGGCCCCACCACAGATGTTTTGTCACACATCTGTCCACCACTGATCTAGGCCCACTAATCATCAGGCGACAACTAACTGGCATCTCTGTTCTTCACCATTTTCATGAAACCCTGTCAATCAAGGCACTGTCTGGTATACTATGATCAGCATCAGGACATCCAAAGGTTTTCCAGTGCCACCTCGTCATGGAAATTTCAAAAATTTCATGGTATTTATCTAGCCATTATTCAAGGAAGAAGTTGTAGTCACTGTGGGTTTCAATTCATTCAGGAACCATTAAATGTTAAGGAAGCTCATTTCAATAAAAGCTCTGGAGAACAATCACAGGCAAGGCATCCCAAATAGTGGCCAAAAGGTCACATGAAGCCAGGACCATTGAGGTCTACAATGTGAGGTCCATGTGTGTTTTGACTCTCAACTATGGCTGCCAAGTTTTTCAGAATAAAATCATGTGATATCCTGGCTGAGATTCTCAGTGTTCTGTGGAAAGCCACCCTTGGCCTAGATCTCAGTTTCAAAGGGCGACTCTCATGCGTGGCCTCCTAACATCCCCACACAATCCATGGCAATACTTCTCTGAGGTCAGTTCTACAACTCAGTCTCTAAGGAGTATTACACCAGAGTACAAGCCGAGGTGGACCCAGTCATCCCTTCCAACTGCCACACAAATGACCAAAATTAAAACCAAAACATTCCCACATGGCCCTCATCTTCTTCCACATAGACCCTCATTATAACCTCTGGCTGGAGATTTCCATGAGGGGTACAGCGCAAGAGAGTGTCCAAAATAAGCTCCCTTGGCCCTCATTTGCCTAAAGTCAGGGTGGCCTGGACACCATACCTGTGAACCAGGAGTGATCAAATAGGCCTGCCATTACAACTGCTCTGCTTCTCCAATTTGAGGCCTACTGACTGTTGGGTTTAGATTCTTTATGTGAAGTGGAATCATGAGAAAACCCACGCACCTCTGCATGGCTTTGAAAAACTCATTGGACCCAAAGGATCCCTATACTCACTTGATGATTGTCTGCAACCTAATAGAGGAAGGAGAGAGACATCATCCACAATGACTGAATTTTGCCATTTTGGTTTTGGATGCACACATGGGATCTTTCTTTATATCCATCAGGTGCTGAGAATCTAAGCCACAGCCTCACAGAGGGCCAAGAGGCTGATTCAGACACATCCCTTTCAAAGGAATTAAGCAAAGAGCCACAGGTGATGCCCAATCATTTCCATATGAAAACTGTTATTTTCATGCTTCACAAAGGGGTGGCCTGAGGCAAAGACCTTCCTGTCATTCAGTGAAACAGAAAAATAGGTAAGCAAAAGGCACAAAACATGGTTTCTCCACTGAGACTTACCTGGTCACACTGATATCTGAGTTTTCTAAGATGCTCGCCATTACCTTCAGCTATTCAGTACATGGCGATGTGACAGAGCTTGGGGTGGTACCTATCTTGGACACAAAACCATGAGACTATTCTGCAGATTGGTCAGAATTCAGGAAGAAATCTGAAACTTAGGAAGATATTAGGTGTTGCCCATCGATAAGGCAACCTGCAGTGCAGTCATAAATTGGGCAGGATGAATGCTGGGAAGCTTTCTACTAGACAGGACACATTCATTGATGCATTCTCTTTTCTAATGTCTACAACCACGGACACAGTGTTATACACAGACATAGAAACACTTGCCTTGTCAAACGACTATCTAGAAACAGTCCACTGCAAACCAGACATACCAGCTTTTCTACCTATTCTAAGAAAATGAGACAAAACCACAAACTCACACCCACAAACACAAAGGCACCTGCTTCTCCAAGTAAGTCTGTGAATATCCAGAGTGTCCTCTGACTGGCGGGCCCTACTATGTTCCCCCGAAATGGCCTGTACTTTGTCAGATCTGGTCTCCTTGCCCAACTCTGTGAAGTTGTTAGGAGCCAGCGGTGAGCCACTACCTAGTTAATAAGGAAAGGCCCGTCTTCAGAGCTCTCCTGGCATTTGGCCATCCTCACATCAGTAGGTACCAAAAAAGACAGAATCTGTCATTAGTAAAACTAAACAAGTGAGCCCACTGGGACTGGGACTGGGACTGGCTCTGGATGCCTGGCTTCCTGGATCCCAAGTTCAGAGAGTTCCATCACCAAAGAAGTAAGGTAGGTCACTTCCTTCAGGAACTGAATAGGTCAATGCCTTGGCAAACACTTTGTCCTAATAGTTGCTTCCAAGGGTCCCATGAGATGGAGGCTGCCCCTACTTCCTGTGACACTGTCACAAGTTAGAATGGCATATCAACCATAGGCACACGGGAACAGCTCTCCACACAGACCTTGTTTGGTCCATCTTCTCTACATTAAGAAGAAAGTGGCTGATTCAGACACACCCCTTCATCCTGACAAGGTTGTTTGCCATGGAAGATGACTTTTGCTCTCTCAGGTCCTTCATAGCTGCCTACCTCTTTTCCAGGGATCATGTCTGCATGGACCTTTGAGGTTCTCAGCAGGTGGAAGATCCCCTACATTCCTGTATTGTAAGACCAACTCTGTCCCTGCTCTTCTGTAAAGTTAGATTGAGGGAACAGTGTATGTTTAGGGTCAATAACATGTTGGATTTAGTTTAGGAATCATCCTGCAGAATGAATAATGGTATTTGAAACTGCGATATTTACCAGAATATATATGTGAAATATAAGTGTGAAACCAGAAATCTAGGTAACATTTGAAGCCCAGAAGGGCATTGGACCCTTGATTGTGATACTTAGCATTGAATTGCATTCTGCACAGATGTCTCAGATAGATCAGTATACAATGGCATAAGACCTTGTACCTTGCTTGATTGAATGTAGAAGAGAACAACCAGTCAAAAAAGGATAGTCGGTCGGATTAGGAAGATATTCGGTAGGTTTACAAAAAGAATGAGTATAGGATTAGGAACAAAAGTTTATTAGCAATAGGTTATCGATTAGAGTGTGAATGTAAATGTCAGCATATGTGAAGAGTCAGTCACAATGATGAACTGGGGAAAATATGTAGGAAACAGATAGAAATAGAGCCATAATGAAATCAGGCAATGTATAAAGTGAGGGATAGGATTAGACATTTTCAGTAGGGTTGAGTTTGAATATATAATCTTAAGAAGAAACAAATATGTAGTCACCAATAGGATTGACATTTGACAGCATTAGGCAACATGGACATGGATGTTTTTAGTAATCCATGTTTACTTTCCTTTTAGGCTTTGGTACAAACATAAGTGTGACCTTTGCATTTTGTGTTCCGAATATTTCTGTGATTAAATGTATAAGTAGATCAGGTGACATGAGTATTTCTTCCACCATTTCAGGGAGCAATATTTTGAAGACGTATAAATTAGTATTGGGGGTATAAAGAAGTGTACACTGCGTCTATGAATATAGAGATAATGCATGAATAGACCATTCTGTGAATAAATAATATAACTCTTTTCACTTTAAATAATGGATTGAATTTTTATCTGAAAATATATAAGAAATCCTATATTGGTATGCAATCATTAATTCCAACCAGTTATACATCTAATGGTAATATCAGAGTTATAATTTATCATAAAGTTTATGTGAGTTTTGCTTCAAAAGTGATTATGGAAATTGAAAGTCATGTGTCTTGAAAGAAGTCTCATGAAAAGACCTGTCAAGAAACATGGAAGAATACATGTGTCCTGAAGCAGGAAGTGATTGAAAGTGAAGCAAATTCCTATAAATTTGCGAACTTGTGGGGAAATCTTAAGAGCCCCTCCCAGCTCTCCCTTGAGCGCAATATCCAGACCGAGGGAATTAGGAGTGGCACGGGACTCGTGGTGCAGACCTCCAGGCCACCGCTCCCACCAGTGCTGAAAACTGAAGTCTCTTGCTCCAGCTTCCGGGGGCATGGCTTCCGGAGTGCAAGCAAATTCGCTGGGGGTTCTCAGGCCTAAGCTCTAAAAACTTAGGGTCTGAGGGAGACAAACAGGGAGATTGTGCCCAGGCGTTCATGAAAACAGGGCTCCTAGGAGCAGCAGACCTGGCATGTAGCCAGTATTGTGGTGAGTGTCACAGGTGAGTGGGGCCTGGCTTGAGGAAACACAAAAGAAGGCCCTAGGCACTCAGGATTGGACACCCACCCAGTGTGGGAGGAATAGCTGCTGCACAGTGATTGGTTCCCACCTATTGAAAGGAGAAGCTTGGCCCAGTGGGCACAGCTCTACCTAATGGAAAAAAAGTTTATTGCAATCTATGACTGCATTTATTATTATTATTATTATATTAGTTTGTTTTTTTTTTGTTTTTTTTGTTTTCTTTTATTTTCATTTTTTTGTTGCTGTTCTTTAACTTTTTTAAAATGTTTTTAATTTTTTTTAATTTTTTCTTTTGTTATTATTATTTTTTAAAATTTTAATTTTAATTTTATATTATCATAATCATTTTTTAAAAAAAATCATTTTCTTTCTTTATTTTCTATTTTTTCTATTGTCTTTTCATTTCTTTTCAATTTTCTTATTTCCCATTCCTTGCATTCTACCTGCCTACTCTCATTCTCTTTAGTGACTTTTTCCCTTCCCTTCTAAAATCTTTCCTCCCAAGCATCAAATAAATTTATAAGAGTAAACAGTAACTAAGCAGTCAAACAGAACAAGAAGTAACATGAGCAGCATAAACAAGCAAGGAAGAAAAGGAGTACAAACCACGAAGGACACCCTAAATATTCAGGAGGACCTAGAGTCATCAGAAAAATGGTCATATAAAGAACTCAAGGAATACCTTAGACAGATGGAATGGAAACTTAAAGAGGATACGAGACAGAAAATCCAAACAGTAAAAGAAAACATTGAAAATGAATTACATAAACAGATAAAAGAAAAAGTTAAGCATCTTTATCAGAGGATAGAGATTATAAAAAAATCAAACAATAATTCTAGAAATGAAGGAAATGATAAACCAAATTAAGAACTCCATTGAGAGTATCACTAACAGAGTGGAGCAAGTAAAAGCCAAAAGGTCAGATAATGAAGACAAAATATATCATCTTGAAACGAGTCCAGCCAACTCAGAAAGGCTGGCAAAAAAATCACAAGAAAAACATCCAAGAGATTTGGGATAACATAAAAAAAAAACACACTTACGAGTCATCAGGATAGAGGAAGGTACAGAGACTCAAACCAAGGGAATGAGAAAACTGCTGAATGAAATAATTACAGAAAACTTTCCAGAAATAAAAAAGGAAATGGATATACAAATTGTAGCTGCATACAGGACAAGAGCACACAAAATCACAGTAGACCAATGCCAAGACACATTGTTATGAAGATATCCAATATACAGAACAAAGAGAAAATAATAAATCTACAAGAGAATGGAGGCAGAATACATTCAGTGGTAAACAAATAAGGTTAACAATGGATATTTCATCACAGACGCTGAAAGCGAGAAGATCCTGGAAAAATGTATATCAAACACTGAAAGACAATGGATGCCAACCAAGAATTATGTATCCAGCATAATTAACCATCAGGTCCAACAACGAAATAAGAATCTTTCATGATAAACAAAAGCTAAAAGAATTTGAAGCCAGAAAACAAGCATTGCAAAGCGTCTTGAGCAAAACACTACACAAGAAAGAAATGAAAAACAACAACCAAAACCATCAGTGGGAAGTACCTTGGTAATGACAGAGGCAGGGGAAAGCTTGTCATGGAGAAACAAACTAAATTAAAAAAAATATGAATAATCAAACATGGCTGGCATACAAACCATACATCAATAGTAACTCTGAATGTAAATGGCTTAAAGTCTCCAATAAAGCGACATAAGCTGGTAACTTGGATTAAATAAACAAACCCAACAATATGTTGCCTCCAGGAGACACATCTGAAATGCAAAGACACACAGGCTGAAGGTGAAAGGTTGGGAGAAAATACACCATGCACACTTATCCTCATCAACAAGCAGGGGTGGACATCCTCATATCGAATAAAATCGACTTCAAGACTAAGTTAATCAAAAGGGATAAGGAAGGACATTATATACTGTTATAAGGAACCATTCACTAACAAGACATAACAATTATCAATATTTATGCACTAAATAATGGTGCTACGTTGTTCATGAAACAAATTCTCCTCAAGCTCCAGAATGAAATAGACCACAACACAATAATTATGGGTGACTTGAACACACATCTATCATCATTGGACAGATCCTTCAAACAAAAGTTGAATAAAGAAAGTATAGAACTCAATATCACAATCAATAACCTACATGTAACTAACATATATAGAATATATCAACCATCATCAAGTGGATATACTTTTTTTCTCAGCAGCACATGGATCCTTCTCAAAAATAGACAATATATGATGCCATAGGGCAACCCTCAGTAAATATAAAGGTGTGGAGATAATACCATGCATATTATCTGATCATAATGGAATGAAACTGGAAATCAATGATAAAAGAAGGAAGGAAAAATCCTACATCACATGGAAAATGAACAATATGTTACTGAATGATCAGTGGGTTAGAGAAGATATAAAGGAGGAAATCAAAAAATTCTTAGAGATACATGAAAATACAGACGCAACATATCGGAATCTATGGGACACAATGAAAGCAGTTTTAAGAGGGAAATTCATTGCCTGGAGGTCATTCCTGAAAAAAAGTAAAACCGAACAAATAAATGAGCTCACCCTTTAACTCAAAGCCCTAGAAAAGGAAGAGCAAAACAACAGAAAATGTAGCAGAAGGCAAGAAATAATTAAAATCAGAGCAGAAATCAACGAAATTGAAACAAAAGAAACTATTGAAAAAATTAACAAAACTAAAAGGTGGTTCTTCGAAAAAATATATATGTTCGACAGACCCTTAGCCATGCTAATGAAGAGAAGAAGAGAGAGAACTCAAATTACTAACATATGGGATGAAAAAGGCTATATTACAACAGATGCTTCCGAAATACAGAAGACAATTAGAAATTATTTGGAAAACCTATATTCCAATAAAATAGAATATAGTGAAGACATCAACAAATTTCTTAAGTCATATGATTTGCCCAGACTGAGTCAGGAGGATACACACAATTTAAACAGACCAATGTCAATGGATGAAACAGAAGAAGCAATCAAAAGACTACCAACCAAGAAAAGCCCAGGAACGGATGGCTATACAGCGGAGTTTTACAAAACATTTAAAGAAGATTTAATACCAATACTTTTCAAGTTATTTCAGGATAGAGAAAAATAGGGAGCTCTGCCAAATTCATTCTATGAGGCCAACATCACGCTGATTCCGAAATCAGAAAAAGACACCTCAAAGAAAGAAAACTACAGACCAATATATCTGATGAACCTACATGCAAAAATCCTCAATAAAATTCTGGCGAATCGAATACAAAGGCACATCAAATAATTAGAAATTATTTTGAAAATCATTATTCCAATAAAATAGAAAATAGTGAAGACATCGATAAATTTCTTAAGTCATATGATTTGCCCAAACTGAGTCAGGAGGATACACACAATTTAAACCGACCAATATCAATGGATGAAATAGAAGAAGCAATCAAAAGACTACCAACGAAGAAAAGCCCAGGAACGGATGGCTATACAGCGGAGTTTTACAAAACCTTTGAAGAAGAATTTATACCAATACTTTTCAAGTTATTTCAGGAAATAGAAAAAGAGGGAGCTCTGCCAAATTCATTTTATGAGGCCAACATCACCCTAATTCCAAAACCAGAAAAAGACAACTCAAAGAAAGAGAACTACAGACCAATATATCTGATTAACCTAGATGCAAAAATCCTCAATAAATATCTGCCTAATCGAATACAAAGGCACATCAAAAAAATTTTTCACCAGGATCAAGTAGGATTCATCCCTGGGATGCAACAATGGTTCAATATACGAAAATCAATAAATCTTATTCATCACATCAATAGACTTAAAGATAAAAACCATATGATCATCTCGATAGACGCAGAAAGCATTTGACCAAGTACAGCATCTCTTTATGTTCAAAACATTAGAAAAATAGGGATAACAGGAACTAACCTCGACATTTTAAAAGCTATCTATGCTAAGTCTCAGGCTAGCATCATTATGAATGGAGAAAAATTGAAGGCATTCCCTCTAAAATCTGGAACAAGACAGGGATGCCCTCTGTCACCAGTTCTATTCAATATAGTTCTCGAGACACTGGCCAGAGCAATTAGACAGACGAAAGAAATCAAAGGCATAAAAATAGGAAAATAAGAACGTAAATTATCACTATTTCCTGGTGACATGATTCTATACATAGAAAACCCAAAGGGGTCTACAAAAAAATCTACTAGAACTAATAAATGAATTCAGCAAAGTGGCAGGATATACAATCAAAAGGCATAAATCAAAGGCATTTCTGTATATCAGTGACAAAACTTCTGAAACAGAAATGAGGAAAAACACTCCATTCACAATATCGTCAAAAAAATTAAATACTTGAAAATCAACCTAACAAAAAAGGTGAAAGACTTATACAATGAAAACTACAGAACCCTAAAAAGGGAAGTAGAAGAAGATCTTAGAAGATGGAAAAATATACCCTGTTCCTGGATAGGCAGAACTAACATCATCAAAATGGCGAAATTACCAAAAGTTTTCTATAGGTTTAATGCAATGTCAATCAAAATCCCAAAGGCATTTCTTGTAGAAATAGATAAAGCAATCATGGAATTCATATGGAAAAATATAAGACCCAGAATAGCAAAAGCAATTCTAGCAGGAAGTGTGAATCAGGCGATATAGCGATACCAGACTTAAAACTATACTACAGAGCAATAGTAACAAAAACAGCATGGCACTGGTACCAAAACAGGCGGGTTGACCAATGGGTACAGAATAGAGGACACAAAGACTAATTCACAAAGCTACAACTATGCTATATTTGATAAAGGAGCTAAAAGCATGCAATAGAGGAAATATAGCATCTTCAACAAATGTTTTTGTATAAAATGGAAATCCATATGCAACAAAATGAAACCGAATCCCCTCCTCTTGCCATGCACAAAAGTTAACTCAAAGTGGATCAAGGAGCTAGATATCAAATAAGAGACTCTGCATCTGATAGAAGAAAAAGTTGGCTCTGATCTACATAATGTGGGGTCGGGCTCCAAATTCCTTAACAGGACACCCATAGCAGAAGAGTTAATAACAACAATCATCAAATGGGACTTACTTAAACTGAAAAGTTTTTTTTCTCAGCAGGATAAAAAATGAGAGAGGTAAATAGGGAGCCTAAATCATGGGAACAAATTTTTACTCCTCACACTTCAGATAGAGCCCTAATATCCAGAGTATACCAAGAACTCAAAAAATTAGACAATAAGATGATAAATAACCCAATCAAAAAATGGGCCATGGACCTGAACCAACACTTCTCAGAGGAGGACATACAATCAATCAGTAAGTACATGAAAAAATGCTCACCATCTCTAGCAGTCAGAGAAATGCAAATTAAAACCACCCTAAGATACCATCCTACTCTAGTAAGATTGGCAGCCATTATGAGGTCAAACAACAACAAGTGCTGGCGAGGATGTGGAGAATAGGGTACTCTTATACATTGCTGCTGGGACTGCAAACTGTTGTGGCAAATTTGAAAAGCAGTATGGAGATTCCTGGGAAAGCTGGGAATGGAACCACCATTTGACCCAGCTATTGCCCTTCTCAGACTATTCCCTGAAGACCTTAAAAGAGCATATTACAGGGATACTGCCACATCGATGTTCATAGCAGCACAATTCAAAATTGCTAGACTGTGGAACCAACCCAGATGCCCTTCAGTAGATGAATGGATAAAAAAAATGTGGTATTTATACACCATTGAGTATTATGCATCATTAAAAAATGACAAAATCATTGAATTTGCAGGGAAATGGATGGCACTAGAGCAGATAATGCTTAGTGAAGCTAGCCAAACCCTAAAAAACAAATAAAAATGTCTTCTTTGATATAATGAGAGCAACTAACAACAGAGCAGGGAGGAAGAGCAGGAAGAAAAGATCAACATTAAACAGAGACATGAGGTGGGGGGCGGAAAGAGAGAGATAAAGGAAATTGCATGGTAATGGAGGGAGACCCTCATTGTTACACAAAATTACATATAAGAGGTTGTGAGGGGAATGGGAAAATAAACAAAGATATAAATGTATTACAGTAGATGGGGTAGAGAGGGAAGATGGGAGGGGAGCAGGGATAGTAGAGGATAGAAAATGTAGCAGAATACAACAGTTACTAATAGGGCATTATAAAAATGCGGATGTGTAACAGATATGATTCTGCAATCCGTACTTGGGATAAAAATGGGAGTTCATAACCCACTTGAATCTAATGTATGAAATATAATATGTCAAGAGCTTTGTAATGTTTTGAACACCCAGTTAAAAAAATAAAATAATAATATGAAATAAAATAATTAAAAAAAAAAACACATGGAGAAATATTTCACTGTCATCCAGAACAATGCCTTGACATTACCCTTGCCCCAAGTAATTCATCATTAGAGGAGAAGAGTTCGAAAATCTGGGAATACATAGCTGGAATTTAATATGCTCAAAAGTTCACAACCTTGGAGGTGGTAGAGTAGTTTACTAAAGTAAGGGACAGGGTAAACACTCCACAAATATGGAGCTCTGCTGGCCTAAAGACTTCTTCAGAAACTGCCTCTGAGGTTGGGCACTTGAAATATATGTTGTTGTCAGGAGGTTTAGATTCCTTTGTAATGAGAGCATCAAAGCTGGGTCTGCATCTATGTGACCTGGAGGACATGGTTTCTTATGTTCCAATGAACATGAGTCAGCAGTGCTGAATTCAATCTTTGTAGGTAAACTGTGGTCACTGGGGGCTAAGTGTCTCCCCGTGTGGACTGTGAAGCCATTTGGTCATCCTCCACATTTTGTGGTGTTTATTGCTGCTGCACTGGTAGTTTGGTATTTTCTTCACAAAATACAAGGAGTCCAACTGGGACAAAGTGTTGGAGGGAGTTTCTCAAGTGTGGTGGGTCAGGGTCTGCAGGAGAATGCACCCACCAAGGTTCTATTCCAAATAGCTTGCCTCTTGACCATAGCAACGTGATTCTGAACATTGCCCTGAAACCTCTCCAAATAAAAATACGCCTTTACATATAAGGGTCTGCTTGCTGCACCATGTCAGTCACAAGCAATTTGGAAGCCAAAGGAAGATCCACATGGCCCCACCACAGATGATTTATCACACACCTGCTGACTGCAGCTCTATGCCCACTACTCAGCAGGCTCCAAATTACTGGCATCTCTGCTCTACACCATTTTCTTGAAACCCAGTCCATCAGGCACTGTCTAGTATACTCATAGTCAGCAACAGGATATCCAAAGTTTCTCCAGTGCCACCTGGTCATGGAAATTTAAAAAAATTTCACCGTATTTATCTAGCCATTTTTCAAGGATGAAGTTGAAGGCACTGTGGGTTTCACTTCATTCAGGAACCATTAATGGTGAGGATGCTCATTTCAATGAAAGCTCTGGAGAACTCTCATAAGCAAGGCTTCCCAAAGAGTGGCCAATGATCACATGAAGCTAGGCGCATTGAGGTCTACAATGTGAGGTCCATGTGTGTTTTGACTCTCAACTATGGCTGCAAGCCTTTCAGAATAAAATTATGTGATACCCTGGCTGAGATTCCCAGTGCTCTGTGCAAAGCCAACCTGGGCCTAGATCTCAGTTTCCAAGGGCAAATCTCATGCGTGGCCTCCTAAAATCCCAACACAATTTATGGCAATACTTCTCTGAGGTCAGTACCACAACTCAGTATCTAAGGGGAATCACACCAGAGTTCCAGCCCAGGTGGACCCAGTCGTCACTTCCAACCGCCACCCAAATGACCACAATTAAAACCAAAACACTCCCACATGACCCACATCTTCTTCCATATAGACACTCATCATAACTTCTGGCTGGAGGTTTCCATAAGGGGCTCCGCCCAAGCCAGTGTCAAAAATAAGCTCCCTTGCCCCTTAATTTGACTAAACTCAGGGTGGCCTGTACACCCTTCCTGTGAACCAGATGTGATCAAATAGGCCTGCCATTAATACTGCTCCGCTTCTCCAATTTGAGGACTACTGACTGTGGGTTTTAGATTCTTTATGTGAACTGGAGTCATGATAAAACCCAAGCACCTATGGGATAGAATCTGCAGGGCGTTGAGGAACTCATTTGACACAAAGGATCCCTATTCTCACTTGATGGAGGTCACAAACCTTACAGAGGAAGACAAGAGACTTCATCCACAATGACTGCTCTTTTTGCAACTTTGGTTTTGGATGTACACATGGAATCTTTCTTTAGATCCATCAGGTGATGAGAAACTAAGCAACAGCCTCACACAGGGCCAATGGTCTGAATGAGACACATCATTTTCAAAGCAATTAAGCAAAGAGCCACAGGTGATCCATTCATTTCCATTTGAAAACTGTTTTCTTCAGGCTTCACAAAGGGGTGGCCAAAGGCAAAGACCTTCCTGACATTCAGGGCAACAGAACAATAGGTAACCAAAAGGCCCAAAGCAGGGTTTCTCCACTGAGACTTTAATGGTCACAGTGATTTCTGAGTTTTCTGCGATTCTCGCCATTCCCTTCAGCTATCCAGTACATGGCCATGTCACAGAGCTTGGAGGTGGTATATATCTTGCACAAAAACCATGAGCCTATTCTGGAGAGTGGCCAGAATTCAGGAAAAAAAGTGGAACTTAAGAAGATAGCAGGTGTAGCCAATTGATAAGGCAAGCCGCAGTCCGTTCATAAATTGTGCAGGATGAATTCTGGGAAGCTTTCTACTAAACAGGACACATCCATTGATCCAATATCTTTTCTAATGTCTACAGCCATGGATAACAGTGGGATACACAGACATAGAAACACTCGCCTTGCCAAACGACTTACTAGAAACAGTTCACTCCAAACCAAACAAACTGCCTTCCTTGCCTATTCTCAGAACATGAGACAAAACCACAAACCTACAACCAAACCTACAAAGGCACCTCCTTCCGCCAAGTAGGTCTTTGACTATCTGGAGTGTCCTCTGACTTTTGGGCCATACTATGTTCCCCCGAAATGGCCACTCCTGTCTCAGATTTGAACTGCATGGCCAACTCTATGAAATTGTCAGGAGCCAGCTGTGAGCCACTACCTGCTTTCTCAGGAAAGGCCCCTCTTCAGAGATTTCCTGCCGTTTGGCCATCCTCACATTAGTAGGTACCAAGAGAGACTGACTCTGTCCTTGGTAAATCCAAACAAATGAGACCACTCGGACTGGAACTGGCCCTGGCTTTTGTGCCTGAATTCCTGGATCCCAAGATCAGAGAGTTCCATCACCAAGAAAGTGAGGTGAGGTCACTTCTTTCAGGAACTGAAAAATCTGTGGAAAGCAACCCTGGGCCTAGATCTCAGTTCCAAGGGTGACTCTTATGCGTGGCCTCCTAAAATCCCAACAAAATTCAATGCAATACTTCTCTAAGGTCAGTTCCACAACTCAGTCTCTAAGGGGAATCACACCAGAGTTCAAGCCCAGGTGGACCCAGTCATTTCTTCCAACCGCCACACAAATGACCAAAATTAAAAGGAAAACACTCCCACATGGCCCTCATCTTCTTACATATTGTCATTCATCGTAATGTCTGGCTGAAGATTTTCATGAGGGGTGAAGCCCAAGAAAGTGTCCAAAATAAGCTCACTTGGCCCTCATTTGCCTAAAGTCAGGGTGGCCTGGACACCCTTCCTGTGAACCAGGAGTGATCAAATAAGCCTGTCATTAATAATGCTCTGTTTCTCCAATGCGAGGCCTACTGATTTTCAGGTATAGATTCTTTGTGATTTGGAGTCATGCGAAACCCCAAGCACCTCTGCAGGGCTTTGAGGAACTCATTTGACCCAAAGAATCCATTTTCTCACTTGACGGAGGTCAGGAACCTAACAGAGGAAGGCAAGAGACTTCATCCACAATGACTGATCTTTTTGCCATTATGGTTTTTGATGCACACATGGGATTATTCTTTAGATCCATCAGGTGCTGAGAATGTAAGTCACAGCCACACACAAGGCCAAGAGGCTAATTCAGCCACATCCCTTTCCAAAGCAATTAAACAAAGAGCCACAGGTGATGCCCATTCATTTCCATTTGAAAATTGTTTTCTTCAGGCTTCACAAAAGGGTGGCCTGAGACAAAGTCTTTCCTGACATTCAGTGCAACAGAACAATAGGTAAGCAAAAGGCCCAAAGCAGGGTTTTTCCACTGAGACGTTCCTGTTCACACTGATATCTGAGTTCTCTGAAAGGCTGGCCATTCTCTTCAGCTCTCCAGTACATGGCCATGTCACAGAGCTTGGAGTGGTACATATCTTGGACACAAAATCATGAGCCTATTCTGGAGAGTGGCCAGAATTCAGGAAGAAAACAGGAACTTAGGAAGATAGAAGGTATTGCCTCTCGATAAGACTAGCTGCAGTCCATTCATAAATTGGGCAGGATGAATTATGGGAAGATTTATACTAGACTGGAGGCATTCATTAATGCATTCTCTTTTCTAATGTCTACAACAACGGACACAGTGGGATACACAGACATAGAAACACTCGCCTGGTCAAACGACTTACTAAAAACAATCCACTCCAAACCAAACAAACCAACTTTCCTACCTATTCTCAGGACATGGCCTGACCTCTCTCAGATCTGGTTTCCTTGGCCAACTCTGTGAAGTTGTCAAGAAAAAGGGGTGAGCCACTACCTGCTTCTTCTGGAAAGGTCCCTCTTCAGAGCTCTCCTGGCATTTGGCCATCCTCACATCAGTAGGTACCAAGAAAGACTGACTCTGTCCTTGGTAAATCCAAACAAGTGAGCCCACTGGAACTGGGGCTGCCTCGGGGTGCCTGGATTCGTGGATACAAAAGTTCAGAGAGTTCCATCACCAAGGAAATGAGGTATGTCACTTTCTTTGGAACTGAATGAGGTCACTGCCTTGCCGACCACTTTGTCCTAACAGTTGCTTCCAAGTGTCCCATGAGATGGAGGCTGCCCCTACTTCCTGTGACACTTTCACAAGGTAGAATGGTATGTCAACCACAGGCACCCAGCAGCAGCTCTCGACAGAGGCCTGGTTTGGTCCATCTTCTCTACAATAAAAAGAGAGAGGCTGATTCAGACACATCCCTTCATCCTGACCAGGTTGTTTGCCATGGAAGATGACTTTTGCTCTCTCAGGTCCTTCATAGCTGCCTACATCTTCTCCAGGTATCATTTTGAATGGACCTTTGAGGTTCTCAGCAGGTGGAATGTCCCCTACATTCCTGTATTGTAAGAACGACTCTCTCCCTGCTCTTCTGTAAAATGAGATTGAGGGAACAGTGTATGTTTAGGGTTAATAACAGGTTCGATTTGGGTTAGCAATCATTCTGTGCGATAAATAATGGTATTGGGAACCTGCGATATTTACAAGAATATCGAGGTGAAATATAAGTATGAAAACAGAAATCTAGGTATGATTTGAAACCCAGAAGGGCATTGGGCCCTTAATTGGGGTACTTAGTTTTTAATTATATTCTGCAAAGATGTCTCAGACAATTTGATATACAATGGCATAGAACCTTGTACCTTGGATGTTTGAATGTAGAAGAGAACATCCAATCCAAAGGGATAGTCGGTAGGATTAGGAAGATAGTCGGTAGGTTTAGGAAGAAGAATGAGTGTAGGATTGGGACTAAAAATTCTTTAGCTATAGGGTTTCGGTTAGAGAGTGAATGTAAATGTCAGCACATATGAAGAGTCAGTCACTATGATGAAATTGGGAAAATATGTAGAAAAGCAGATATCAATAGAGACATTATGAAATCAGGCAAAGTATTAAGTGAGTGATAGGAGTAGACATTTTCACCAGGGTTGAGTTTGAATATATAAACTTAGGAAGAAACAAATATCTAGTAACTAATAAAATTTACATTTGAGAGCATTAGGCAACCTGGACATGGATGTTTTTAGTAATCCATGATCTCTTTTCATTTAGTCTTTGGTACAATCATAAGTGTGACCTTTACATTTTTTGTCCAGAATATTACTGTGATAAAATGTATATGTAGATCAGGTGACATGAGTATTTCTACCACCATTTCTGGGAGCAATATATTGAAGACATAAAATTATTATTGGGGATACAAAGAGGTGTACCCTGTGTCCATGAATATAGAGATTAAGCATGAATACACCATACTGTGAATAAATAATATAACTGATTCCAACTTTAAATAATGGATTGAATTGATATCTGAAAATATACAATAAATCTTATATTGATATACATTCATTCATTCCAACCAGTTATACATCTAATCGTAATATTAGTGTTTTGGTTTATCATGAAGAGTGTGTGAAGTTTGCTTCAAAAGTGATTATGGAAATCGAAAATAATGTGTTCGGAAAGAATTCTCATGCAAAGACCAGTCAAGAAATATGGAGGAATACATGTGTTCTGAAGCAGGAAGAGATTGAAAGTGAAACAAATGCCTATAAATTTGCTAAATTGTTTATGAAATATATATCCTATGATGTGCATAAACTGATGAAATTGTAATGTACCAGTTTTGAATAAAAATTAACGTAAAAATACACATCATGTCCCATTGGAATCTACTTGCATTGATGTTAAACTTGGTAAGTTACTGTAGAAATATTAGGATTCGCGTGCCTCATTCACCGAAGTTAGTTTCCTTTTTTTTTTTAATTTTTTTATGGTTGTTCTAAACATTACATATTTCTTGATATATCATATTTCACACTTTGATTCAAGTGGGTTATGAACTCCCATTTTTACCCCGTATACAGATTGCAGAATCACATCAGTTACACATCAATTGATTTACACATTGCCATACTAGTGTCTATTGTATTCTGCTGCCTTTCCTATCCTCTACTATCCCTCCTCCTCTCCCCTCTCTTCCCCTCTTCTCTTTCTACCCCCTCTACTTTAATAAATTTCTCCCTTTTTGTATTATTTTTCCCTTTCCCCTCACATCCTCTTTTATGTAATTTTATATAACCCTGTGGGTCTCCTTCCATTTCCATGCAATTTCTCTTCTCTATCCCTTTCTCTCCCACCTCTCATCCCTATTTAATACTAATCTTCTTCTCATGCTCTTCATCCCTACTCTGTTCGTAGTTACTCTCCTTTTATCAAAGAAGGCATTTGGCATTTGTTTTTTAGGGATTGGCTAGCTTCACTTAGCATAATCTGCTCTAATGCCATCTATTTTCCTGCAAATTCTATGATTTTGTCATTTTTTAAAGCAGAGTAATACTCCATTGTGTATAAATGCCACATTTTTTTTATCCATTCTTCTATTGAACGGCATCTAGGTTGGTTCCACAGTCTTGCTATTGTGAATTGTGCTGCTATGAACATCAATGTAGCAGTGTCCCTGTAGCATGATCTTTTAAGGTCTTTAGGGAATAGACCGAGAAGAGGAATAGCTGGGTCAAATGGTAGTTCCATTCCCAGCTTTCCAAGAAATCTCCATAATGCTTTACAAATTGGCTGCACCAATTAGCAGTGCCTCCAATAATGTACAAGTGTACCTGTTTCTCCACATCCTCACCAGCACTTGTTGTTGTTTGACTTCATAATGGCTGCCAATCTTACTGGAATGAGATGGTATCTTAGGGTGCTTTTGATTTGCATTTCTCTGACTGCTGGGGATGGTGAGCATTTTTTCATGTACTTGTTTTTTGATTGTATGTCCTTCTCTGAGAAGTGTCTGTTCTGGTTCTTGGCCCATTTGTTTATTGGGTTATTTGTTATCTTATTGTCTATTTTTTTCAGTTCTTTGTATACTCTGAATATTAGGGCTCTATCTGAAGTGTGAGGAGTAAAGATTTGTTCCCAGGATTTAGGCTCCCTATTTACCTCTCTTATTGTTCCTTTTGCTGAGAAAAACATTTTTAGTTTGAGTAAGTCCCATTTGTTGATTGTAGTTATTAACTCTTGTGCTATGGGTGTCCTATTGAGGAATTTGGAGCCCGACCCCACAGTATGTAGATCGTAGCCAACGTTTTCTTCTATCAGACTCCATGTCTCTGATTTGATATCAAGCTCCTTGATCCATTTTGAGTTATCTTTTGTGCATGGCGAGAGAAAGGGATTCAGTTTCATTTTTTTACACATGGATTCCAAGTTTTCCCAGCACCATTTTTTGCAGATGCTATATTCCTTCATTGCATGCTTTTAGCCCCTCCATCAAATATAAGATAGTTGTAGTTTCCTGGCTTGGTTTCTGTGTCCTCTATTCTGAACAATTGGTCCACCCTCCTGTTTTGGTACCAGTACCATGCTATTTTTGTTACTATTGCTCTGTAGTATAGTTTGAAGTCTGGTATCACTAGGCCGCCTGATTCACACTTCCTGCTTAGTATTGTTTTTTTTATTCTGTGTCTTTTATTTTTCCATATGAATTCCATGATTGCTTTCTCTATTTCTAGAAGAAATGCCGTTTGGATTTTGATTGGCATTGCATTAAACCTATTGAGAACTTTTGGTAATATCACCATTTTGATGATGTTAGTTCTGCCTATCCATGAACAGGATATATTTTTACATCTTCTAAGATCTTCTTCTATTTCTCTCTTTAGGGTTCTGTGGTTTTCATTGTATAAGACTTTCACATCTTTTGTTAGGTTGATTCCTAATTATTATTATTATTTTTTTAGGATATTGTGTATGGAGTGGTTGTCCTCATTTCCATTTCAGAAGATTTGTCACTGATATGCAGGAATGCCTTTGATTTATGCATGTTGATTTTATATCCTGCCACTTTTCTGAATTCATTTATTAGCTCCATTAGTTTCTTTGTAGACCCTTTTGGGACTGCTAGATATAGAATCATGTGATCTGCAATAGTGATAATTTAAGTACTTCTTTTCCAATTTTTATGCCTTTTATTTCTTTCGTCTGTCTAATTGCTCTGGCCAGTGTTTCGAGAACTATGTTGAACAGAAGTGGTGAGAGAGGGCATCCCTGTCTTGTTCCAGATTTTAGAGAGAATGCCTTCAATTTTTCTCCATTCAGAATGATGCTAGCCTGAGGCTTAGCATAGATTGCTTTTACAATATTGAGGTATGTTGCTCTTATCACTAGTTTTTCTAGAGTGTTGAACATAACAGAATACTGTACTTTATTGAATGCTTTTTTTGCATCTATCGAGATGATCATATGGTTCTTATTTTTAAGTCTATTGATGTGGTGAATAACATTTATTGATTTCCGTATATTGAACCAGCCTTGCATCACATGGATGAATTCTACTTGATCAGGTTTCACAATTTTTTTGATATTTTTTTTGTATCCAATTCGCCAGAATTTTATTGAGGATTTTTTCATGTAGGTTCATTAGAGATATTGGTCTGTAGTTTTCTTTCTTTGAAGTGTCTTTGTCTGCTGTAATAATCAGGGTGATGTTGGCCTCGTAGAATGAATTTGGAAGATCTCCCTCTTTTTCACTTTCTTGAAATACCTTGAAAAATATTGGTATTCGTTCCTCTTTAAAGGTTTTGTAAAACTCTGCTGTATACCTATACGGTCCTGGGCTTTTCTAAGTTGGTAGTGTTTTGATGGTTTCTTGTATTTCCTCAATTGATATTGGTCTGTTTATGTTGCTATATCCTCCTGACTCAATATGGGCAGATCATATGACTTAAGAAATTTATCGATGCCTTCACTGTCTTCTATTTGATTGGAGTATAAGGATTCAAAATAATTTCTGATTATCTTCTGTATTTCTGAAATATCTGTTGTGATATTTCTTTTTTAATCCCTTATTCTAGTAATTTGACTTCTCTGTCTTCTTCTCTTTGTTATCATTTCTAAGGGTCTGTCAATATTATTTATTTTTTCAAAGAACCAACTTCTACTTTTGTCAAGTTTTTTCAATTGTTTCTTTTGTTTCAATTTCATTAATTTCAGCTTTGATCTTAATTATTTCTTGCCTTCTACTTCATTTGCTGTTGCTTTCGTCTTCTTTTTCTAGGATTTTGAGATGAAGTATGAGATCATTTATTTGTTGGTTGTTTCTTTTTTTAAGGAATGAACTCCAAGCAATCAATTTTCCTCTTAGAACTGCTTTCAATGTGTCCCATAGATTCCGGTATGTTGTGTCTGCATTTTCATTTATTTCTAAGAATTTTTAAATTTCCTCCTTGATGTCTTCTATAACCCATTGATCACTCAGTAACCTATTGTTCATTCTCCAAGTGATGCATGATTTTTCCTTCCTTCTTTTATCATTGATTTTTAGTTTCATTCCATTATGATCAGATAATATGCATGGTATTAACTGTACTCCTTTATATTGTCTAAGAGTTGCCCTGTGACATAATATATGATCTATTTTTTACAAGGATACATGTGCTGCTGAGAAAAAAGGTAACTGCTTGATGTTGGGTGTTATATTCTACATATCTCAAATAAGTCTAGGTTATTAATTGTGTTATTGAGTTCTATAGTTTCCTTATTCAACTTTTGTTTGGAAGATCTGTCCAGTGGTGAGAGAGGTGTGTTCATGGCTCCCATGATTACTGTGTTGTGGTCTATTAGACTATTGAAATTGAGAACAGTTTCTTTGATGAACATAGCTGCACCATTGTACGGGGCATATATATTAACGATTGCTGTGTCTTGTTGGTGTATGGTTCCCTTGAGCAGTATGTAGTGTCTCTCTTTATCCCTTTTGATTAACTTTGGCTTAAAATCTATTTTATTTGATATGAGTATGGACTCTCCTGCTTGTTTCCGAAGTCCATATGAGTGATATGATTTTTCCCAAACTTTCACCGTCAGTCTATGTATGCATTTTCCTATCAAATGCGTCCCCTGTAGGCAGCATATTGTTGGGTCTTGTTTTTTGTTCAATTCTACTAGCCAGTGTGTCTTCATTGGTGAGTTTAAGCCATTAACATTTAGGGTTATTATTGAGATATGGGTTGTTCTTCCAGCGATATTTGTTTATTTATGTTCCTAAACATGGTTTGTTTTCCTCTTTGATTATCCCCAGCCTTTAATGTACTCCCTCCCGCTGTTGGTTTTCATTGATATTTTCCATTTCCTCTTCCTGTAATATTTTGCCGAGGATGTTTTGAAGAGATGGTTTTCTAGCTGCAAATTCTTTGCACTTTTGTTTATCGTGGAAGGTTTTAATTTCATCTTCCATCCTGAAGCTTACTTTCGCTGGATACACAATTCTTGGTTGGAACCCATTTTCTTTCAGTGTTTGAAATATGTTATTCCTGGATCTTCTAGCTCTCAGAGTCTGTTTTGAAAGATCAGCTGTTATCCTGATTGGTTTACCCCTAAATGTAATCTGCTTCCTTTCTCTTGTAGCTTTTAAAATTCTCTCCTTTTTCTGTTTGTTGGGCATCTTCATTATAATGTGTCTAGTTGTGGCTCTCTTATGATTTTGCACATTCGGCGTTCTGTAGGCTTCTAGGACTTGGGATTCTTTTTTATTTATCAAGTCTGGGAAGTTATCTCGTATTATTTCATCGAATAGGTTGCTCATTCCTTTTGTTTGAACCTCTATACCTTCCTGTATCCCAATGTCTCTTAAGTTTGGCCTCTTTATGTTATCCCATATTTCTTGGATGTTCTGCTCGTGGTTTCTTAACAGTCTTGCTGAGCTGTCTATGTTCTTTTCAAGTTGAAATACTTTGTCTTCATTGTCTGATGTTCTATGTTCTAAGTGTTCTACTCTGCTGGTAGTATTCTCAATTGAGTTTTTAAGTTGGTTTATTGCTTCCTTCAATTCTAGGATTTCTGTTTGTTTGTTTTTACAACCTCTATCTCCCTATATAGTTGATCTTTTGCTTCTTGGATTTGTTTATGTAATTCATTGTCAAAGGGATCTTTAATTGTCTGATTTTGTTGTCTAATGTCTTCCTTGAGACTCCAGATCATCTAAAGCCTGAGTATCCTGAATTCTTTATCTGACATTCCATCTGATGCAGCTATTACCTCTTCTAAAATTGTGTTTACCTGCATTGCTTGTGGTCCTTTCTTTCCTTGTCTTTTCATACTGCTCGCGTTTCTCTCTGCTTGTTGAAACTGTTGTGTTTTTGAAATTTTCCCCCTATATACTTATATTGCTCTTGTATAGTTGAAAAGTCTCCCTTGAAGTAGCGGGGGGCGGCTGTTCTGCTCCTCCAATTTGGGTGATCTATCTACCACGCTGACGGGCTGCTGGGCCTGTTGTGCTGGTTGGTCGCAGGTCTGTCTACAATGCGGGCGCGGGCAGTGGCTCTGCTCTGCCCCTCCTCCATTTGGTGTGACGTGTCTACAACGCCCACGGACCCCTCGGCCTGTTCTGCTGATCCATTGCAGGTCTGCCTACCTTGCAGGTGCGGGCGGCAGCTCTACTCTGCCCTTACTCAAATTAGGATGACGTGTCTACCATGCCGGCAGGACGCTGAGCCTCTTTGCTGGTCGGTCGCAGGTCTGTCTATTTTGTGGGCACGGGCAGTGGATCTGCTCTACCCCTACTCCAAATGGGGTTATGTGTCTGCCGTGCCCGCAGGCCACTTGGCCTGTTTCGCTGTTCAGTTGCCTACGTTGTGGGTGAGGTTGGTCACTCTGCTCTGCCCCTACTCCAATTGGGGTGATGTGACTACCTCGCCGGCGGGTTGCTGGGCCTGTTCTGGGCATGGGTGGTGGCTCTGCTCTGCCCCTATTCCTATTGGGGTGACCTAACAACCATGCTGGTGGGCCGATGGGCTTGTAATGGGCACGGGAGAAGGCTCTGCTCTGCCACTACTCCAATAGGGGTGCCGTGTCTACCACACCGGCGAGTCTTTTGGCCTGTTCTGGGCATAGGCTGTGGCTCTGCTCTGCCCCTACTCCAATTGGGGTGACGTGACTACCAAGCCTGCTGGTCGATGGGCCTGTTCCGGGCACGGGCGGCGGCTCTGCTCTGTCCCTACTCCAATTGGGATGACGTGACTACCACGCCTGCGGGTCGCTGGGCCAGTGCCGGGCGTGAGCGGTGTCTCTGCTCTGTCCCTCTAGCTTGAAGACAGAGTGAGAGAGACTCGGGTGTTTGTGACGCACTTTTTTTACCAGGAGACCAACTGTTTCTCTCACCGCTGGTATCGATGAAGTTATCTCCTCCGCCACTTTGTGATGACTTCAGATCTCTAACATGTTGGTATCCCATGCGAATGGCAGCATTTCGTTCCCTTTGCCGGATGAACAAAGCAATGGGTGAGTCCTGACCGGCCATCACAAGCCCCGTCTCAATCCTGTTGCCACTGCCTATGAAGGCTCGGTAGGTATTTACCTCCACAGTATTCAGCAAGACCTAGACCGAGAAGCAGTTTCCGCAGGTTCTTTAGCCCTGCGCCTGATCAGTTCCAGGAGCCAGAATTCGGCCACTCTGGGCTTGGTGTATGTTCTGATAGGAGCAGGCCTGAGTAATTTGTCTCCGAGACACAGGCGAATGACAGCCTGAGATTACCTGTTCTATAGCTGAATGAGCTGCTATCAGTTGAAAACAGGAATGGTGACGTCAGCTCTCCAAGATGGTGGCCCCTGGCTTCCTCTGTGGTCTGACTGGTGTGGAAAACCGAATTGGACCGTGTATTTCCCTGGTCTCAAACCCAGAATTCAGCAATGAGCACAGTGATTGTACAGATGGCAGGAGCCCACAGAATCTGCACCACTGAATATTTGTGTTGCTATCTCATTGCTTCCCTGCACGCGCCACAGACTCTACCCGCAGGGCGATTTGCTGAATAAGCAGCATGATGCTCCATGCAGACAAATCACTCACGTTTGAGCCCCGTAGCTGATCCTCGTGAGATGGAAATACTTCCACGAGGTTTAGGACCACCCAAATTTTGCTGGAAATTCGTCATTCTCCTGCACAGTGATGCTGTACATGGGGTTGATGCACTCCTTTCGCTGTCATCATATGATCCCCTGAAGTTAGTTTTCAGTACTAGGAAACAAATATGTATTTCAGGTGGATGAATATTTCTGAGAATAAACTTGTGAAAAGTTGATTATACATCCACATACATAAATATGAATGAATTTAGGGAGTGTATAATCAGACAAATACATTTCATATTTTGAAAAATCTGGAGAGTGAATACATATATATATATATATATATATATATACACACACACACACACAGACATTAAAAAGTAGCATTATGTATGCCAATTGAAATTCACCATGAAAAATATATCATCCAGAGATCCAAAAATATTCATTTTCCTTTCATTTTCCTGAACATCAATTTATGTTGTACAACTAGAAAACTGACCCATATGTTGAATTTTCAGTTCCAACAGCGTTTAGTAGGAGTGATCTTTTCTTACAATTTGTATCTGCCAAGTCAGCCACCTCACAAAATGTACGTGTGATACCAGGTATAATTCAATATGTGCATAAAAAATACATGTGCTGAATAGGCTACAGAGAAAGGGAGACAGTTATTCACATATTTGTTAACTTTTAAAACACATGGAGAACTATTTCAATTAAAATTGGCTTGATTTATAACACCTACCATTTATCATACGAAAGGCAAATCCAACTATACACCATACCTCATGTGAACCTCTTGTATTTCTATTTTGTCTGGGTTATTTTTCTGCATCATATTAAGATTATAAGTAAAAGTCTAGAAGGAAATTTGTTAGTGTCAGGGATTCAGTATTTCGAATGGAAAATTGGAAAATGTATCCAATGTGTATGCAAATATGTGCTACATTAAAATCTTCCCACTCTCATTCAGAACAATGCCTTGGCATTACCTTCGCCCCATGTAAGACACAATTAGAGGAGAAGAGTTAGAAAATCTGTGAATACATATCTGGAATAGAAAATGCTCAGGAGTTCACAAATTTGGAGGTGGTAGAGGAGTTTCCAAAAGTAAGGGACAGGGTAAACACTCCACAAACATGAAGCTCTGCCGGCCCAACATCTGGAGAAACTACCTCTGAGGTTGGGCACTTGAAATATATTTTGTTTTCAGGAGCATTAGCTTCCTTTGTAGTGAGACCATCAAATCTGGGTCTGCATCTATGTGACATGGATGACATGGTTTCTTATTTTCCAATGAACATGAGGCAGCAGTGCTGAATTTTCTCTGTGTAGGTAAACTGTGGCCACTGAGGGCAAGTGTCTCCTCATGTGGACTGTGAAGCCATTTGGTCATCCTCCACTCTTCATGGTGTTTCTTGCTGTTGCACTAGGAGTGTGGTATTTGCTTCATGAAATAAAAAGCGTTCACCTGGGACACAGTGCCGTAGGGAATTCTGTCAGTTGTGGTGGGTCGGGTTCTGTTGGAGAATGCACGAACCAGGCTTCTATCCCACATAGCTTGCTCCATTGACCATAGCAACCTGATTCTGAACATTGCCCTAAAACCTCTCCATATAACAAGATGCTTTTACATATAAGGGTCTACTGGCTGCAAAATGTCAGTCACAAGATATTTGGACACCAATGGCAGATAAACATGGCAACACCAGAGATTTTTTATCACACACCTGCCCACCACGGCTCTAGGAACACTACTCAGCAGGCTCCAACTTACTGGCATCTCTGTTATACACCATTTTCATGTAAACCAGTCAATAAAGGCATTGTCTTGTATTCTCATGATCAGCTAGAGGACATCCAAAGGTACTCCTGTGACACCTAGTCTTGGGAATTTCAAAAATTTCATGGTTTTTATCTGGCCAATTTTCAAGGATGAAGTTGGAGGCACTGTGGGTTTCAATTCATTCATTAACCATTAAATGTTGAGTAAGCTCATTTCAATGAAAGCTCTGGAGAACTCTCAGAGGCAAGGCTTCCCAAAGGGTGGCCAAAAGGTCACATGAAGCCAGGCGCATTGAGGTCTACAATGTGAGGTCCATGAGCCTTTGACTCTCAACTATGGCTGCCAAGTCTTTCAGAATAAAATCATGTGATATCCTGGCTGAGATTCCCTTTGCTCTGTGGAAAGCCACCTTGGGCCTAGATCTCACTTTCCAAGGGCGACTCTCATGCATGGCCTTCTAAAATCCCAACACAATTCATGGCAATACTTCTCTGAGGTCAATTCCATATCTCAGTCTCTATGTTGAATCACACATGAGTTCAAGCCCAGGTGGACCCAGTCTTCTCTTCCTACCGCCATACAAATGTTCACAGCTAAAACCAAAACACCCCAACATGGCCCTCATCTTCTTCCATGTAGACACTCATCATAACCTCCGGCTGGAGGTTTCCATGAGGTACACAGCCCACGTCCGTGTCCAAAATAAGCTCCCTTGCCCCTCATTTGCCTAAAATCAGGGTGGCCTGGAATCCCTTCCTGTGAAACAGAAGTGAAAAAATAGGCCTGCCCTTAATACTGCTCTGCTTCTCCAACTAGAGGCCTACTGAGTGTGGCATTTAGATTCTTTATGTGAATTCATTTTTTTTGTTGTTGTTGTACTTTAACGTTTTAAAATGTTTTCATTTTTAAAATATTTTTATTTTATTATTATTATTATTATTTTGAATTTTAATATTCAATTTTTAAATGATCATTATTTTTAAATTTTTTTCTTTCTTTCTTTCTTTTCTATTTTTTTCTTTTGTCTTATTGTTTCTTTTCAATTTTCTTATTTCCCCTTCCTTTAATTCTACCTGCCTACTCTCATTCTCTTTATTGACTTCTTCCCTTTCCTTCTAATATCTTTCCTCCCAAGCATCAAATAAAATTATAAGAGTAAACAGTAACTCAGCAGTGAAACAGAGCAAGAAGTAACATGAGCAGCACAAAAAATCAAGGAAGAAAATAAGTACAAACAATGAAGGACAGCCTAAATATTCAGGAGGACCTATAGTCATCAGAAAAATGGTCATATAAAGAACTCAAGGAATACCTTAGACAGATGGAATTGAAACTTAAAGAGGATACGAGACAGCAAATCCAAACAGTGAAAGAACACATTGAAAATGAATTACATAAACAGATAAAAGAAGAAGTTATGAATCTTTATCAGGAGATAGAGATTATAAAAAAAATCAAACAATAATTCTAGAAATGAAGGAAACGATAAACCAAATTAAAAAGTCAATTAAGAGTATCACTAACACTGTGGAGCAAGTAGAAGACAGAATGTTCGATAATGAAGACAAAATATATCATCTTGAAATGAATCTAGCCAACACAGAAAGGCTGGTAAAAAATCATGAGTAAAACATCCAAGAGATATGGGAAAACATAAAAAAACAAATTTATGAGTCATCTGGATAGGTACACAGATTCAAACCAATGAAATGAATAATCTATTGAATGAAATAATTACAGAAATAATTCCAGAAATACAAAGTAAACGGATATACAAATTGGACATGCTTACAGGACACCGAGCACACAAAATCACAGTAGATCAACACCAAGACACATCGTTATGAAGATATCCAATATACAAAACAAAGAGAAAATATTAAAAGCTCTAAGAGAAAGGAGGCAGATTATATTAAGGGGTAAACCAATAAGGTTGAGAAGGGATTTTTCATCACAGTCGCTGAAAGCGAGAAGATCCTTGAACAACGTATTTCAAACACTGAAAGACAATGAATGCTAACCAAAAATTCTGTATCCAGCAAAATTAAGCTTTAGGTATGACAATGAAATAAAAATATTTCATGATAAACAAAAGCTAAAAGAATTTGTAGCCAGAAAAGCAGCATTGCAAAGCATCTTGAGCAAAACAATACACGAAGAAGAAATGAAAATCAACAACCAAAACCATCAGTGGGAAGTGCCTCAGTAATGACAGAGGGTGGGGGAAAAGCTAATCATGGAGAAACAAACTAAATTAAAAAAAAAAAGAAGAATCATCAATTATGGGTGGCAGTACAAACCATATATTAATAGTGACTCTAAATGTTAATGGCTTAAACTCTCCAATAACGCGACATAGGCTGGTAACTTGGATTAAAAACGAATCCAACAATATGTTGCCTCCAGGAGACACATCTGAATGGAAAAGACATACAGGCTGAAGGTGCAGTTTTGGAAAAAATATACCATGCAATGGTCCCGTAAGCAAGCAGGGGTGGCCATCCTCATATCGAATAAAATCGACTTCAAGACTAATTTAATCAAAAGGGATAAGAAAGGACATTATATACTGTTAAAAGGAACCATTCACCAACAAAACATAAAAATTATCAATATTTGTGCACCAAATAATGGTGCTGCAACATTCAAAAAACAAATTCTCCTCAAGTTCCAGAATGAAATAGACCACAACACAATAATTATGGGAGACTTCAACACACCTCTCTCACCATTGGACAGATGCTCCAAACAAAAGTTGAATAAAGAAAGTATAGAACTCAATATCACAATCAATAACCTACATGTAACTGACATATATAGAATATATCAACCATCATCAAGTGGATATACTTTTTTCTCAGTAGCACGTGGATCCTTCTCAAAAATAGACCATATATTATGCCATAGGGCAACCCTCAGTAAATATAAAGGTGTGAAGATAATACCATGCATTTTATCTGATCATAATGGAATGAAACTGGAAATCAATGATAAAAGAAGGAAGGAAAAATCCTACATCACATGGAAAATGAACAATATGTTACTGAATGATCAGTGGGTTAGAGAAGATGTAAAGGAGGAAATCAAAAAATTCTTAGAGATACATGAAAATACAGACGCAACATATCGGAATCTATGGGACACAATGAAAGCAGTTTTAAGAGGGAAATTCATTGCCTGGAGGTCATTCCTGAAAAAAAGTAAAACTGAACAAATAAATGAGCTCACACTTTAACTCAAAGCCCTAGAAAAGGAAGAGCAAAAGAACAGAAAATGTAGCAGAAGGCAAGAAATAATTAAAATCAGAGCAGAAATCAACGAAATTGAAACAAAAGAAACTATTGAAAAAATTAACAAAACTAAAAGGTGGTTCTTCGAAAAAATATATATGTTCGACAGACCCTTAGCCATGCTAATGAAGAGAAGAAGAGAGAGAACTCAAATTACTAACATATGGGATGAAAAAGGCTATATTACAACAGATGCTTCCGAAATACAGAAGACAATTAGAAATTATTTGGAAAACCTATATTCCAATAAAATAGAATATAGTGAAGACATCAACAAATTTCTTAAGTCATATGATTTGCCCAGACTGAGTCAGGAGGATACACACAATTTAAACAGACCAATGTCAATGGATGAAACAGAAGAAGCAATCAAAAGACTACCAACCAAGAAAAGCCCAGGAACGGATGGCTATACAGCGGAGTTTTACAAAACATTTAAAGAAGATTTAATACCAATACTTTTCAAGTTATTTCAGGATAGAGAAAAAGAGGGAGCTCTGCCAAATTCATTCTATGAGGCCAACATCACGCTGATTCCGAAATCAGAAAAAGACACCTCAAAGAAAGAAAACTACAGACCAATATATCTGATGAACCTACATGCAAAAATCCTCAATAAAATTCTGGCGAATCGAATACAAAGGCACATCAAAAAAATTATGCAACATGATCAAGTAGGATTCATCCCTGGGATGCAACGATGGTTCAATATACGGAAATCAATAAATGTTATTCACCACATCAATAGACTTAAAGATAAGAACCATATGATCATCTCGTTAGAAGCAAAAAAAGCACTTGACAAAGTACAGCATCCCTTTATGTTCAAAACATTAGAAAAACTAGGGATAACAGGAAATTACCTCGACATTGTAAAAGCTATCTATGCAAAGCCTCAGCTAGCATCATTATGAATGCAGAAAAATTGAAGGCATTTCCTCTAAAATCTGGAACAAGACAGGGATACCCTCTCTCACCACTTCTATTCCATATAGTTCTCAAAACACTGGCCAGAGCAATTAGACAGACTAAAGAAATAAAAGGCATAAAAATAGGAAAATAAGAACGTAAATTATCACTATTTTCGGGTGACATTATTCTAAACATAGAAGACACAAAAGGGTCTACAAAAACTACTAGAACTAAAAAATGAATGACCTGCGACCCACCGGCAGGTCAGGCCCAGAACCTGCGGAGGGGCACTGTTGCCCCACGCACCTGCAAGGTAGGCGGTACCGTGACCACTGACAAAACAGGCCCAGTGGCCCGTCTGACACATCACCATGGTTGGAGGAGGGGCAGGGCCGCCACCAGCGCCTGTTAGGTAGACAGACCTGCAAACGACAGACAGAACAGGCCTAGCAGCCAGCGGAGGGGCAGAGCCGCTGCTCACGCCTGCAAGATAGGCGGACCTGTGACCACCGAAAGAACAGGCCCACAGAAAGTACAGGCACAGCGACCTGCCGGCGTGGTAGGCACATTGCCCCAATTGGAGGAGGGGCAGAACCACCGCCAAAGCCTGCGAGGGAAACTTTGCAACTATACAAGAGCAATATAAATATATAGGGGGAAAAATCAATAACACAACAGTTTCACCAAGCAGAAAGAAACGCGATCAGTATGAAAAGAAAAGGAAAGAAAGTACCACAAGCAATGCAGGTCAACTCAACTTTAGAAGAGGTAATATCTGCATCAGATGGAATGTCAGATAAGGAATTCAGGATATACATGCTTCAGATAATCTGGAGTCTCAAGGAAGACATTAGACAGCAAAATCAGACAATGAAATACCACTTCAACCACTTCGAAAATGAATTACATAAACAAATCCAAGAAGCAAAAGATCAATTATACAGGGAGATCGAGGTTATAAAAAACAAACAAACAGAAATCCTGGAAATGCAGGAAACAATAAACCAACTTAAAAACTCAATTGAGAATACTACCAGCAGAGTAGAACACTTAGAAGATAGAACATCAGACAATGAAAACAAAGTATTTCAACTGGAGAAGAACATAGACAGCTCAGCAAAGCTGTTAAGAAACCATGAGCAGAACATTCAAGAATATGCCATAACATAAAGAGACCAAACTTAAGAGTCATTGGGATACAGGAAGGTATAGAGGTCCAAACAAAAGGAATGAGCAATCTATTCAATGAAATAATACGAGAAAACTTCCCAGACTTGAAGAATGAGACAGAATCCCAAATCCTAGAAGCCTACAGGATGCCGAATGTGCAAAATCATAAGAGATCCACACCTAAACACATTATAATGAAGATGCCCAACATACAGAATAAGGAGAGAATTTTAAAAACTACAAGAGAAAGGAAGCAGATTACATTTAGGGGTAAACCAATCAGGATAACAGCTGATCTTTCAACACAGACTCTGAAACCTAGAAGATAATGGAATAACATATTTCAAACACTGAAAGAAAATGGGTTCCAACCAAGAATTGTGTATCCAGCGAAAGTAAGCTTCAGGATGGAAGATGAAATTAAAACCTTCCACGATAAACAAAAGTGCAAAGAATTTGCAGCTAGAAAACCATCTCTTCAAAACATCCTCGGCAAAATATTACAGGAAGAGGAAATGGAAAATATCAATGAAAACCAACAGCGGGAGGGAGTACAGTAAAGGCTGGGGATAATCAAAGAGAAAAACAAACCATGTTTAGGAACATAAATAAACAAATATCGCTGGAAGAACAACCCATATCTCAATAATAACCCTAAATATTAATGGCTTAAACTCACCAATTAAGAGACACAGGCTAGTAGAATGGATCACAAAACAAGACCCAACAATATGCTGCCTTCAGGAGACGCATTTGATAGGAAAAGACATACATAGACTGAAGGTGAAATGTTGGGGAAAATCATATCACTCATATGGACTTTGGAAACAAGCAGGAGTGTCCATACTCATATCATATAAAATAGATTTCAAGCCAAAGTTAATCAAAAGGGATGAAGAGGGACACTACATACAGCTCAAGGGAACCATACACCAACAAAACATCACAATCATAAATATATATGCCCTAAACAATGGTGCAGCTATGTTCATCAAACAAACTATTCTCAAGTTCAAGAGTCTAATAGACCACCATACAATAATTATGGGAGACTTCAACACACCTCTCTCACCACTGGATAGATCTTCCAAAGAAAAGTTGAATAAGGAAACTATAGAACTCAATAACATAATTAATAACCTGGACTTAATTGACATATATAGAATATACCACCCAAGATCAAGCAGTTACACTTTTTTCTCAGCAGCACATGGATCCTTCTCAAAAATAGATTTTATATTATGTCACAGGGCAACTCTTAGACAATATAAAGGAGTAGAGATAATACCATGCATCTTATCTGAACATAATGGAATGAAATTGAAAATCAACGATAAAAGAAGTAAGGAAAAATCATGCATCACTTGGAGAATGAAAAATAGGTTACTGAATGATCAATGGGTTATAGAAGACATCAAGGAGGAAATTGAAAAATTCTTAGAGATAAATGAAAACACAGACACAACATGTCGGAATCTATGGGACACATTGAAAGCAGTTCTAAAAGGAAAATTTATTGCTTGGAGTTCAATCCTTAAAAAAAGAAAAAAAAACAACAAATAAATGATCTAATACTTCAACTCAAAGTCCTAGAAAAAGAAGAGCAAAACAACGGCAAAAAAGTAGAAGACAAGAAATAATTAAAATCAGAGCTGAAATTAATGAAATTGAAACAAAAGAAACAATAGAAAAAGTTGACAAAACTAAAAGTTGGTTGTTTGAAAAAATAAATAAAATTGACCGACCCTCAGCCACGCTAACGAAGAGAAGAAGAGAGAGAACTCAAATTACTAGCATACGGGATGAAAAAGGCAATATCACAACAGACACTTCAGAAATACAGAAGATTATCAGAAATTATTTTGAATCCTTATACTCCAATAAAATAGAAGATAGTGAAGGCATCGATAAATTTCTTAAGTCATATGATTTGTCCAGATTGAGTCAGGAGGATATTGACAACCTAAACAGACCAATATCAATTGAGGAAATAGAAGAAACCATCAAAAGACTACCAACTAAGAAAAGCCCAGGACCGGATGGGTATACAGCAGAGTTTTACAAAACCTTTAAAGAGGAACTAATACCAATACTTTTCAAGCTATTTCAGGAAAATGAAAAAGAGGGAGAACTTCCAAATTCATTCTAAGAGGCCAACATCGCCCTGATTCCTAAACCAGACAAAGACACTCCAAAGAAAAAAAACTACAGACCAATATCTCTAATGAACCTAGATGCAAAAATCCTCAATAAACTTCTGGCGAACCGGATACAAAAACATATCAAAAAATTGTGCACCATCATCAGGTAGGATTTATCCATGGGATGCAAGGTTGGTTCAATATACGGAAATCAATTAATGTTATTCACCACATCAATAGGCTTAAAAATAAGAACCATATGATCATCTCAATAGATGCGGAAAAAGCATTCGACAAAGTACAGCATCCCTTTATGTTCAAAACTCTAGAAAAACTAGGGATAACAGGAACATACCTCAATATTGTAAAAGCAATCTATGCTAAGCCTCAGGCTAGCATCATTCTGAATGGAGAAAAACTGAAGGCATTCCCTCTAAAATCTGGAACAAGACAGGGATGCCCTCTCTCACCACTTCTGTTCAACATAGTTCTCGAATCACTGGCCAGAGCAATTAGACGAAAGAAATTAAAGTCATAAAAATAGGAAAAGAAGAACTCAAATTATCACTATTTGCAGATGACATGATTCTATACCTAGCAGAGCCAAAAGGGTCTACAAAGAAACTATTAGAGCTAATAAATGAATTCAGCAAAGTGGCCGGATATAAAATCAACACGCATAAATCAAAGGCATTCCTGTATATCAGCGACAAATCCTCTGAAATGGAAATGAGGACAAGCACCCCATTCACAATATCCTCAGAAAAAATAAAATACATGGGAATCAACCTAACAAAAGAGGTGTAAGACTTATACATTCAAAACTACAGAACCCTAAACAGAGAATTGAAGAAGATCTTAGAAGATGGAAAAATATACCCTGTTCATGGATAGGTAGAACTAACATCATAAAAATGGCCATATTACCAAAAGTTCTCAATAGGTTTAATGCAATGCCAATCAAAATCCCAATGGCATTTCTTGTAGAAATAGAGAAAGCAATCATGAAATTCATATGGAAAAATAAAAGGCCCAGAATAGCAAAAACATTGCTAAGCAGGAAGTGTGAATCAGGCGGTATAGCTATACCAGACTTCAAACTATACTACAGAGCAATAGTAACAAAAACAGCATGGTACTGGTACCAAAACAGGCGGGTGGACCAATGGTACAGAATAGAGGACACAGAAACCAATCCACAAAACTACAACTATCTTATATTCGATAAAGGGGCTAAAAGCATGCAATGGAAGAAGGCTAGCATCTTCAACAAATGGTGTTGCGAAAACTGGAAATCCATATGCAACAAATTGAAACTGAATCCCTTTCTCTCGCCATGCACAAAAGTTAACTCAAAGTGGATCAAGGAACTTGATATCAAATCAGAGACATGGCGTCTGATAGAAGAAAAAGTTGGCTATGATCTACATACTGTGGGGTCGGTCTCCAAATTCCTCAATAGGACACCCATAGCACAAGAGTTAATAACTAGAATCAACAAATGGGATTTACTCAAACTAAAAAGATTTTCTCTGCAAAAGAAACAATAAGAGAGGTAAATATTGAGCCTAAATCCTGGGAACAAATCTTTACTACTCACACTTCAGACAAAGCCCTAATATTCAGAATATACAAAGAACTAAAAAAATTAGACAATGAGATAACAAATAACCCAATCAACAAATGGGCCAAGGACCTGAACAGAAATTTCTCAGAGGAGGACATACAATCAATCAACAAGTATATGAAAAAATGCTCACCATCTCTAGCAGTCAGAGAAATGCAAATCAAAACCACCCTAAGATACCATCTCACTCCAGTAAGATTGGAAGCCATTAGGAAGTCAAACAACAACAAGTGCTGGCGAGGATGTCGGGAAAAGGGTACTCTTGTACATTACTGGTGGGACTGCAAATTGGTGCGGCCAATTTGGAAAGCAGTATGGAGATTTCTTGGAAAGCTCGGAATGGAACCACCATTTGATCCAGCTATTCCCCTACTCGGTCTATTCCCTAAAGACCTAAAAAGAGCACACTATAGGGACACTGCTACATCCATGTTCATAGCAGCACAATTCACAATAGCAAGACTGTGGAACCAACCAAGATGCCCTTCAATAGAAGAATGGATAAAAAAAAATGTGGCATTTATACACAATGGAGTATTACTCTGCATTAAGAAATGACAAAATCATAGAATTTGGAGGGAAATGGATGGCATAAGAGCAGGTTATGCTAAGTGAAGCTAGACAATCCCTTAAAAACAAATGCCAAATGTCTTCTTTGATATAAGGAGAGTAACTAAGAACAGAGTAGGGACGAAGAGCATGAGAAGAAGATTAACATTAAACAGGGATGAGAGGTGGGAGGGAAAGGGAGAGAGAAGGGAAATTGCATGTAAATGGAAGGAGACCCTCAGGGGTATAGAAAATTACATACAAGAGGAAGTGAGGGGAAAGGAGGAAAAATATAAGGGGGAGAAATGAATTACAGTAGAGGGGGTAGAGAGAGAAGAGGGGAGGGGAGGGGGAGGGGGGATAGTAGAGGATAGGAAAGGCAGAAGAATACAACAGTCACCAGAATGGCAATATGTAAATCAATGGTTGTGCAATTGATGTGATTCTGCAATCTGTATATGGGGTAAAAATGGGAGCTCATATCCCATTTGAATCAAAGTGTGAAATATGATATATCAAGAACTATGTAATGTTTTGAACAACCTACAATAAAATTAATTAAAAAAAACAAAATAAAACAACAACAACAAAAAAAACAGCATGGTACTGGTACCAAAACAGGCGGGTGGACCAATGGTACAGAATGGAGGACACAGAGACTAATCCAAAAAGCTACAACTATCTTATATTTGAAAAAGGAGCTAAAAGCATGCAATGGAGGAAATATAGTATCTTCAACAAATGGTGTTGGGAAAAATGGAAATCCATATGCAACAAAATGATACTGAATTCCTTTCTGTCGCCATGCACAAAAGTTAACTCATAGTGGATCAAGGTGCTAGATATCAAATCAGAGACTCTGTGTCTGATAGAAGAAAAAGTTGGCTCTGATCTACATATTATGGGGTTGGGCTCCAAATTCCTTTATAGGACACCCATAGCACAAGAGTTAATAACAAGAATCAACAAATGGGACTACTTAAACTGAAAAGTTTTTTCTCAGCAAGAGAAAGAATAAGAGAGGTAAATAAGGAGCATACATTATGGGAACAAATTTTTACTCCTCACACTTCAGATAGAGCCCTAATATCCAGAATATACAAAGAACTCAAAAAAATAGACAATAAGATAACAAATAACCCAATTAAAAAAATGGGTCAAGGACTTGAACAGACACTTCTCAGAGGAGGACATACAATCAATCAACAAGTACATAAAAAATGCTCACCATTTCTAGCAGTCAGAGAAATTCAAATCGAAATCACCCTAAGATACCATCTCACTCCAGTAAATTGGCAGCCATTATGAAGTCAAACAACAAGTGCTGGCAAGGATGTGGGGTAAAAGATACTCTTGTACATTGCTGGTGGGACTGTAAACTGGTGTGGCCAAATTGGAAAGCAGTATGGAGATTCCTGGGAAAGCTGTGAATGGAACCACAATTTGACTCAGCTATTGCCCTTCTCGGACTATTCCCTGAAGACCTTAAAAGAGAGTAATACAGGGATACTACTACATCGATTTTCATAGCAGTACAATTCACAACTGAAACACTGTGGATCCAACCCAGATGCCCTTCAATAGATGAATGGATAAAAAACATGTGGCATTTATACACTATGAAGTATTACGCAGCACTAACAAATGACAAAATCATAAAATTTGCAGAAAAATGGATGGCACTGGAGAAGATTATGCTTAGTGAAAATAGCCAATCCC
The DNA here is from genome assembly GCF_048772815.1 of Callospermophilus lateralis. NCBI lineage: Eukaryota > Metazoa > Chordata > Mammalia > Rodentia > Sciuridae > Callospermophilus > Callospermophilus lateralis. Next base: position 447,265 of record NW_027517150.1, read on the forward strand.
TAAAAAATAAATACCAAATGTCTTCTTTGATATAATGAGAGCAACTAAGAACAGAGCAGGGAGCAATAGCAGGAAGAAAAGATTAACTTTAAACAGAGACATGAGGTGGGAGGGTAAGTAAGAGAAAAGGGAAATTGCATGGTAATGGAGGGAGACCCTCATTGTTACACAAAATTACATATCGTTGTGAGTGGAATGGGAAAATAAACATGGAGTGAAATGAATTACAGTAGATGGGGGAAAAAGAGAAGATAGGAAGGGAGGGGAGGGGAGATAGTAGAGTATAGGAAAGGTAGCAGAATACAACAGTAACTAATAGGGCATTATGTAAAAATGTGGATGTGTAACCGATGTGATTCTGTAATCTCTATTTGGGTTAAAAATGGGAGTTCATAAGCCACTTGAATCTAATGTAAGAAATATTATATGTCAAGAGATTTGTAATGTTTTGTGCAACCAATAAAAGAAAAAAAAAGTAGCAATATATATGCCAATCAAAATTCATCATGAAATATATATAATCCACAGATCGAAAAATATTCATTTTACTGAACATGGATTAATGTATAATGATATTCAACTAGGAAGCTCACCCATAGGTTGAATTTTCAGTTCCAACAGCATTTAGGAGGAGTGATCCTTTAGCACAATTTGCATCTGCCAATTCAGTTACCTCACAAGTATGTACGTGTGGTACCAGGTAGAATTCTATATGTGCATATAAAAATACATGTGCTGAATAGGCTACAGAGAAAGGGAGACAGGAATTCACATATTTTTTAATTTTAAAAACACATGTAGAACTATTTCAACAAAAAAAATTGACTAGATTTATAACTCCTACACTATATAATGCAAAAACCAATTGTAACAATACACCATGCCTCCTCGGAACTGCTTGTATTTCTATTCTGTTTGGGTTATTTTTCACCATCATATTAGAATTATAAGTCAGAGTATAGTAGGGTATGTGTTAGTTTCAGGGCTTCAGTATTTCAAATAGAAAATTGAAAAATGAATCAAATGTGTATGTAAATATGTGTTACACAAAAATCTTTCCACTCACATTCAGAACAATGCCTTGATATTAGCTTGGCCCCAAGTAAGACACAATTAGAGTAGAAAAGTGTGAAAATCTGTGAATACATATCTGGAATGGAATATGCTCGGGAGTTCACAACCTTGGAGGTGGTAGAGGAGTTTCCAAAAGTAAAGAACAGGGTAAACACTCCACAAACATGGAGCTCTGCTGGCCTAAGACTTCTTGGGAAACTGCCTCTGAGGTTGGGCACTTGAAAAATATGTTGTTGTCATGAGCTTTAACTTCCTTTGTAGTGAGACCATCAAAGATGGGTCTGCATCTATGTGACCTGGAAGACATGGTTTCTTATATTCCAACGACCATGAGGCAGCAGTGCTGAATTCTCTCTTTGTAGGTAAACTGTGGCCACTGGAGGCTAAGTGTCTCCTCGTGTGGACTCTGAAGACATTTGGTCATCCTCCACTTTTCGTGGTGTTTCTTGCTGCTGCACTGGGAATTTGGTATTTGCTTCACCAAATACAAGGAGTTCTACTAGAATACAGTGCTGGAGGGAGTTCTGTCACGTGTGGTGGGTCAGGGTCTGCAGGAGAATGCACCAACCATGCTTCTATCCAACATAGCTTGCCCCAATAACCATAGTTAACTGATTCTGAACATTGCCCTGAAACATCTCCATATAAAAAATGCCTTTACATATAAGTGTCTGATTTCTGCACTATGTCAGTCATAATCCATTTGGAAGCCAATGGCCGATCCACATGGCCCCACCATGGTGTTTTATCACACACCTGCCCACCACTGCTCTAGGCCCACTACTCAGCAGGATACTAATTACTGGCATCTCTGTTCTACACCATTTACATAAAACCCAGTAAAACAAGGCATTCTCTGGTATACACATGATCAACCACAGGACTTACAAAGTTTCTCCAGTGCCACCTGGTCATGGGAATTTCAAAAATTTCATGGTATTTATCTAGCCATTTTTCAAAGATTAAGTTGGAGGCACTGTGGGTTTCAAATCATTCAGGAACCATTAAGTGTTGAGAAAGCTCATTTCAATGAAAGCTTTGGAGAACACTCACAGGCAAGGCTTCTCAAAGAGTTGCCAAAAGGTCACATGAAGCCAGGCAAATTGAGGTCTACAATGTGAGGTCCATGTGTGTTTTGACTCTCAACTATACCTGCCAATCTTTCAGAATAAAATCATGTGATATCCTGCCTGAGATTCCCATTGTTTTGTGGAAAGACACCCTGGGCCTAGATCTCAGTTTTCATGGGTGAGTCTCATGCATGGCCTTCTAAAATCTAAACACGATTTATGGCAATACTTCTCTGAGTTCAGTTCTAGAACTCAGTCTCTAAGGGGAATCACACCAGAGTTCAAGCTCAGGTGGACCAAGTCATTCTTTCCAACCACCACAAAAATGACCGCAATTAAAATCAAAACACTCCCACAGGGCCCTCATCTTCTTCCATAAAGACACTCATCATAACCTCTGGCTGGAGATTTCTATGAGGGGCACAGCCTAAGAAAGTGTCCAAAATAAGCTCACTTGCCCCTCATTTGCCTAAAATCATGGTGGCCTGGACACTCCTCCTGTGAACCAGGAGTGATCAAATATTCCTGCTGTTAAAGTGTTCCGCTTCTCCAATTTGAGGCCTACTGGCTGTGAGGTATGGAGTCATGAGAAAACCCAAGCAAATATGGGCTAGCCTCTGCAGGGATTTGAAGAACTCATTTAATCCAAAGGATCCCTATTCTCACTTAATGGAGGTCAGGAACCTAAAACAAGAAGGCAAAAAAATTCATCCACAATGACTTCTCTTTTGGCCATTTCGGTTTGGGAAGCACATGGGATTTTTATTCAGATCCATTGGGTGCTGAGAATCTAAGTCACAGCCTCACACAAGGACCAGAGACTGATTCAGACACATCCCATTCCAAAGCAATTAAGCAAAGAGCCACAGGTGAAGCCCATTCATTTCCATATGAAAACAGTTTTCTTCAGGCTTCACAAAGGGTTGGCATGAGGCAAAGACCTTCCTGACATTCAGGGTAATTGAATCAGAAGTAAGCAAATGGCCCAAGAAGGGTTTCTTCACTGAGACTTTACTGGTCACACTGATATCTGAGTTTTCTGAGATGCTCTCATTCTCTTCAGCTATCCAGTACATGGCCATGTCACAGAGCCTTGTGGTGTTACATATCTGGGACACAAAACCATGAGCGTATTCTGTAGAGTGGCCAGAATTCACGAAGAAAAGAGTAACTTAAGAAGACAGGAGGTGTTGCCCATCCATAAGGCAAAGTGAAGTCCATTAATCAATTGGGCAGTATTAATGTGGGGAAGCTTTCTACTAGAGAAAACAAGTCCATTGATGCATTCTCTTTTCTAATGTCTACAACCACAGATACAGTGGGATACACAGACATAGAAACCCTCACAATGTCAAAGGACTTAATAGAAACAGTCCACTCCACACCAAAAAAAAAACGCCTTTCCTACCTATTCTCAGAACATGAGAAAAAAACCACAAACTCACACCCACAACGGCAAAGCCACCTCCTTCCCCCAAGTAGGTATGTGACTATCCAGAGTGTCTTCTGACTGGTGGGCCATATTATGTTCCCACGAAATGGCCTGTCCTGTCTCAGATCTGGTCTCCTTGGCCAACTCTGTGAAGTTGTCAGGAGACAGCGGTGAGCCACTACCTGCTTTCTCAGGGAAGGTACCTCTTCAGAGATCTGCTGGCATTTGGCCATCCTCACATCAGTAGGTACCAAGAAAGACTGACTCTGTTCTTGGGAAAAGCAAACAAGTTAGCCCAATGGGACTAGGACTGGGTCTGGCTCTGGGTGCCTGGCTTCCTGGATCCCAAGTTCAGAGAATTCCATCACCAAGGAAGTGAGAAGAGGTCACTTCCTTCAGGAACTGAATGAGGTCACTGCCTTGAAAACCACTTTGTCCTAACAGTTGCTTCCAAGGTTCCCATGAGATGAAGGCTGCCCCAACATCCTGTGACACATTCAGAAGTTAGAATGGAATATCAACCTTAGGCACCCGGGAACAGCTCTCCACACAGGCCTGGTTTCTTCCAACTTCTCTACAATAAGAAGAGAGAGGCTGATTTAGACCCATCAATTCATCCTGACCAGGTTGTTTTCCATGGAAGATTTCTATTGCTCTCTCAGGTCCTACATAGCTGCATAAATCTTCTCCAAGGATCATTTCTCCATGGATCTTTGAGGTTCTCAGAAGGTGGAAGATCACCTACATTCCTATATTGTAAGACCAACTCTGCCCTGCTTTTCTGTAAGTTATATTGAGGGAACAGTGTATGTTTAGGGTTAATAACATGTTTGATTTGGGTTACGAATCATTTTGTGAGATGAATAATGGTATTGGCAACCTTCGATATTTACAAGAGTATATAGGTGAAATATAAGTATGAAAGCAGAAAATTAGGAAAGATTTGAAGCCCAGAAGGGAATTGGACCCTTAAGTGGTATTCTTAGCTTTGAGTTATGTGCTGCACAGTTGTCTCAGATAAATCAATATACAATGGTATAGGACCTTGTACCTTGGATGATTGAATGTTGAAGAGAACATCCAGTCAAAAAGCGATGTTCAGTACGATGAGGAAGGTACTCGTTAGGTTTAGAATGAAGAGTGAGTATAGGATTTGGACAAAACGTTTTTTAGCAATAGGGTTTCGGTTAGAGAGTGAGTGTAAATGTCAGCACATGTGAAGAGTCAGTCATAATGATGAACTGGGAAAAATATGAGGGAAAGCAGATATCAATAAAGACATTAGGAAATCAAGCAAAGTACAAAGTGAGTGATAGGATTAGACATTTTCAACAGGCTTGAGGTTGAACACATAATCTTAGGAAGAAACAAATATGTAGTCACCAATAGGATTGACATTTGAGAGCATTAGGCAACCTGGACATGTATGTTTTTAGTAATCCATGCTCACTTTCCATTTAGGCTTTGGTACAATTGAAAGTGTGACCTTTGCTTTTTGTGTCCAGAATATTTCTGTGATAAAATGTATATGTATATCACGTGACATGAGTATTTCTTCCACCATTTCCAGGAGCAATATTTTGAGAACATATAAATTTGTATTGGGGTACAAATAGGTATACCCTCTGTCTATGAATATAGCAATAACGCATGAATAGACCATACTGGGAATAAATAATATAACTGGATCCACTTTAAATAATGGATTGAATGGATATCTGAAAATATATAAGAAATGTTATAATGATACACAATCAATCATTCCAACCAGTTATATATCTAATGGTCATCTTAGGGTTATGTTTTATCATGAAGGGTGTGTGAGTTTTGCTTAAAAATTGATCATGGAAATCGAAAATAATATATTTGAAAAAAAGTCTCATGAAAAGAACAGTCAAGAAACATAGGGAAATACATGTGTTCTGGAGCAAGAAGTGATTGAAAGTGAAACAAATGCCTATAAATTTGCTAAGTAGTGGATGAAATATATATCCTATGATGTGTATAAACTGAAGAAATAGTAATGTACCAGTGTTGAATAATAATTAATGTCAAAATACACATCATGTCCCATAGGAATCTACTTGCATTGATGTTAAACTAGGTCAGTTAATGTAGAAATACTAGGATTTGTTTGCACCTTTCACTGAAGTTAGTTTTCAGTACTAGAAAACTAATATGTATTTCAGGTGGATGAATATTTCTGAGAATAATCTTGTGAAAAGTTGAATATTAATCCACATACATGAACATGAATGAATTTAGGGAGTGTATATAAGACACATATATTTCATATTTTGAAAAATCTAGAGATTTATATATTGTGTGTTTGTGTGTGTGTGTGTATATATATACACACACACACACACAAACACACACAAAGACATTCAAAAGTAGAATTATATATGCCAATCGAATTTCACCATGAAATATATATCATCCACAGATCCAAAAATATTCATTTTACTGAACATGGATTTATGTATAATGTTATTCAACTAGGAAGCTCACCATTAGCTTGAATTTTCAGTTCCAACAGCGTTTAGGTGGAGTGATCTCTTCTCACAATTTGTATCTGCAATGTCAGGCACCTCACAAAAATGTACGTGTGATATCAGGTAGGATTCTATATGTGCATATAAAAATTAATGTGCTGAATAGGTTACAGCGAAAGGGAGATAGGAATTCACATATTTGTTAACTTTAATACACATATAAAACAATTTCAATTAAAAAATGACTAGATTTATAACACCTACCATTTATATTGCAAAAGGCAAGTCCAATATACACCATGCCTCCTCTGAACTGCTTATATTTCAATTCCGTTTGGGTTATTTTTCTCCATCATATTAGTATTTGTAGTTAGCGTCTAGAAGGGTATGGGTTATTGTCAGGAATTCAGTATTTCAATTGGAAAATTGGAAAGTGAATCCAATGTGTATGCAATTATGTGCTGCACAATATTCTTCCCACTCTCATCCAGAACAATGGCTTGACATTACCTTCGCCCCAAGTAAGACACAATTAGAGAAGAAGAGTTAGAAATTCTGTGAATACATATCTGGAATGGAAAATGCTCAGGAGTTCACAACCTTGGAGGTGGTAGAGGATTTTCCAAAAGTAAGGGACAGTGTTGATCACCCAACATGATCTTTCATTAAAATTGTGAGCCATCTTGCCACAAAGCCATGAAAAGATAATTTTTGCTTTAGTATAAATTACTGCAAATTCTGAACCTGCTTAGAATGCCTGACCATGTTTTGAACTCACCCATGCCTGGCTCTCTGACCAGATAACAGCCCATTCTGAAACTTTAATGACACCTCATAAATATTCGCCTTCCCTGGCCAGACAACGACCCTCTCAGAGGCTCTAATGGTCCTCATAATTTCTGATGCTGGGGCCAGAAAAAAAAATGTAAACTACAATTAGTGTGATGCTTGTCAAAGTTCTGTTTTCTGTAACCCTCCTTTTGTGTAACTTTCTGGGCTATAAAGCTGGGCTGTAGGAAAGGTGGGGTTGCTGTCTTGTTCCCGCCAGTTTGAGAGGGAGAGGCAGCCCGGCTGCTTGAAATATTAAGCTTGCCTTAATTTGATTTTAATTGGAGTCAGTGGTCTTTTCTTGTGTCCTGGACTAACATTTTGGAGTTCCCCAGCAACATGACCCGACCTGATCACAAAGCCAGACTGCTGGAAATTCTGAAGCTGGCCTATCCTCCAGGACTCCGGGCTGGAGAGCCAAGTTCCAAAACCTTGGAATGAGCCTTCAGTCCGTGGATCACTGCAGTGAACCATCGCACTAAAACTATTATCAAGCACCTGGTGGAGGAGGCCTTCATAGGTAAGAGGCACCTTTATAACATCTGATATCCGGTTAAGGGAGTACTCTTCTGATGACAGAGAGGTGGCCTGGGAAGGCTCACATATACTCCTGTCTGGGACAGTAATAGGAATCCTTCTTTCCTCTGTTCTGTTCTGTAGGGAATACCTCTGAAAGTGTAGAGAGGTGCCAACTGGCATGCAGGAGCTCCTACCCCGGAGCTTTAGCAAGACGCTGCATTGCTCCTCTGGTTTTCTGTTTATTTGCCGAGTTTCTGTTTTTTTTTTGTGTGTGTTTTGTTCTGTGTTCTAAATGTTTTTTATTTGTTTGTTTTTGTGCGTTTTGTTGTGTGATTTCTGTGGTAAAAACTTAAGAATATTGGACTTGAAAATGGGTAATAAATCATGTAAGCCTGACACCCCTTTGGACTGTGTTTTAAAGAAATGTGATGCACTATACCCGCCTTTGTTAAGCAGGATGAGAGAAGCCCCTAGCTGGCTGTCTGGAGCACACCCACGGCAGAGGGCAATGCCTGCTGGGGACCTAATAACTGAGTATCTCCCAGGTTAACAAGTGAAACTCCTTTAAAACCCCTTGTCCCTCCAGATCAAGAGAGTCACAACTTTGGACAAAGTCCCATGTTTTTCTCCTTTGTTAGCAAAGCAGTAAACCTCCCTTTTACTTTTTCTCAAACCCTGTCCTTATATTAAATTGGTATTAATTGGCTTCAAGGTCCGGAACCGAAATTTAAGTTACAAATTTTGATACCGCCCCTGACCCTGGAATTTTTGAGAGATGACTACTGAAATGTTAGGAGATTCAGCGTGCTTGGGGTGGAACCGAACCAGAGGAGCTAATCCTGTAAGTAAAAGACGGGACTGAGGGACTCCCAGCAGCTGCCGAAGTCCTGTTGCTTCAGTGAATTCCCTCCTTCCTTCCCTGCACTGTAAGTATTATGCCACCTCTGTCTTCTTAAAAAAGAGAAAAAGAAAAAGGAGACACTAAATGCAGTAAAGTCACCATGGAGACCTTTGATATTGCATTTCAGGTTCCCCCTCTGTGAAAACATCTGATGCCCTTGTGGGGACATATATCGTGCCACTGGTGTAGGAGATTTTTCTCTTTTCTGCTGTTTTAAAGGCTTCTGTCCTGTCAGCCATAGTCTGGAGCTCCTTTCTGTCTGTCTTTTGTCTTTGTTTCTGGCCATTTAAGACATGTGCAATAATGTGTTGATATTATAAATTGTTTCTTGGGAATGATCTTAGCTGAATGTGTGTCTAAAGGATGATGTTTTATTGTAACAATATGGTATCTGAATGGGTTTTTGAAGCATTGCACAATCTTGAAGTTAAAAGTCGGGTTTAGGTAATTTTTTAGTTTATGATTTCAGATAATTCATGCCAGAGAACTTAAATACTTAAAATGGAAAACTAAAGAATTCTACTTCCAAGTTGGCAAGTAACTTCCCAATCATTCAGTCTTTTTTTTAACCAATTTTTAATTGGGTAGCCTGGGAAAATGTCACAGTGTGTATCAGTGCATTAATTTGGACAAGGATAGTAAATCATAGTATGGTATCTGTTGACAAAAAAAGATGTTAAGGTATAAAATTTTGTGAATTGTATCTTAAAATTGTATCATAATTTTCAACATCCTCACCTGAAAATTATGGTTAAAGTGCCTTAGGCCTGAGGTGTCTGCTTAGAATAGCAGTTTTGTCCAGCTCCTTCCAGAACTCAGCCAGGACTTATGTTGAAATGTAAATGAAAGAAGCCTGCAAACTCAGTAGGAGACTGATCTGATGTCTAAGTGGGAGAAAAAAGGTATATCGTATGGTATTTACTAATTTCTGGCCAGTCATTTTTTCTAGGACTCTCATTTTTTTCCTTAGATTCTGTATTTTTTTTGAGCTCATTATTTTGATCCTACAGAACTAGGTTAATATTTTTCTGATCAGTTCTATATTTGACCAACAGTGGAGTTTTGAAACATTGCAATGGAGATTTCACCTGCAAAAAGCTACAAGGCCTTACTATTATTATTTGTGCACACTTTTGTTATGTGTTGTATGTCTATATATCCATATGTTCGTATATCATATATGTGATATACAAATTAACATATATAAGGAGCGATCATTAAAAAAAAGCACTCATAAAAACAAATTTTTAAAAGTGGATTCAAAGATCTTTAATTCACGTGATTTAAATGATTCACTTTAAATTTGGATAAGCAAATAACAATAAATGTCTTTAAATTTAAGCTTACAAGTTTTTCTAGCTGCTCAAAAATCTAACAAAATATTAATGTCTATAAAATGTCTAATATGCCTTGGTTCTAGGACTTTTCCTTTAACAAAGAAATGGTTTACACTGTTCAATACATTTCTCTAATATTTTGATAAATAAGTGAAGTAAATTTGATATGGGATTACTCATTCATGAGTACTTTTGTTAGATATCTGATTGATTTAGTAAGGTCTGTATAAGTTTGTTCTAAAGTCTGTATAAGATTGTAAAAATCAGTCATGTGATAAAGCGACACAAATTTCTTAAAACAAAAGTTTACCCATAACATTGTGTTTATAAAGTTTTATTTTTCTAGAACAAGCAACCATAAAAATTAAACAACTGATTAAATAAGAACTGTTATTTTAGAGCACTCTACTGCCATTTCTTTAAAAGCTAAACTTGGTTAATGTAAAAACATCAATGTCATTGTGATGCTATTAATGTGCTCATATCTTCCAGGTATACAATTCTGTAAGGTAGAAACTTTAAAAGAGCATTTCATCAAGCTGGTGTTCTGAAGTTGTATGGTAAAAATATATATATATTGGGGATTTATTTACTTGTTATCAATAAGATATATAAAGTTTTATGTTACTTTTTACATTGGGAAAAAATTTAAATATATTTTTAAGTTAATGAGCGCCTAATCTATGTAAAGGTTAAAAACTTTCAGCCTTTCTTTAATTCATGTTTTAAATGTGATATCATATGGTGTTAGCTAATATTCATGTGACCTCAAACAATTTATGTAAACTGTGTAAAATGATATTTAAAAAACAAAGATCAGCTTTAGAACTAAAACACTTAAGATTTATATAGAGCCCTGCCTTACCTGAGATAAGGCTCTGTGTCTCATCTTACAACATGTGAGAATAACTACGAAAGCAGTAGGTCAGATGTTATTTAATTTAAAGTTATGTTTTTCTGTCAAGATTACTAGGATCTCAAAAAGGGGATATAATGTATAACTCAGCCTAAAATTCAGGGTAGCTATTACACGAACTAAGTATTTTTACTCTTGTTAATTTTATTTTGAATTTCCTTATAAGTTAACTAAAGATTCCCTGTTAGTGTTTTACAAAAGAGTTGCTTTTAGAACACAACATTGGTTAATTTAAGATAATAAGTCATCACCTACAAGACAGACAGAAAAATACAGATCACAAATAATAAAAAAGATAAATAATTTTAAATTATAGACATTAAAGCACAGTACTCTTAATATAAGGCTGTTAAAATTTATTTGCTGGATGTTTAAGATTAGGATTTAAAATTTAATTTAAATGAAAAGGGACAATAAAACAAATATTTGGCTCTTACCCTCTGAGTCAGTCTGTATCCAGGGAACAGGAGACTTCTCTAAAGAACTTTGCAACTCTGAGCCACATAACCTCCTGATCAGGAAGATTAATGAGACCACTGGAGAACAGAAAGCCAATCAGTGCATTTTCTACGAAGAAGAGAGTCATCAGAGAAGGGAGATATTCCTGATGCTTCCGAGAGAAGCCACATGGTCAAGCAAGACCTGGACTCACCTAGCGCAAATGGCACTAGCAGAACTGAGAAGCTGCTCTCAAGTTTCCCCAGGAATGACTCCCATAAAATCTCAGCTGACTGTTCACAATAGATAGAAACAAAAGTCAGTTTTACTGCTTCATCTTAAACTCTTAGCAAAGACAGATAAACCCAAAATACAGCCATTCCTGGGCATTTTAAAAAATAATAGTTATAATAATATTTTAACGTATGCACTTTATGGTAGCCTCCCAAAATAAGTAAGACTGGAGGCTACAAAGAAGGATTCTCAGACAGTAATGCCTGATGAGTATAAAAAGAGTCTATCAAGAGGAGGTACCATAGGCAGAAGTTTTTTGTTTAAGGCCTACAGATATTCCTAACCTACACAGGTAGGCTTGGTGTTTGCTAGTACGATTATCCAGCCCTGAATAACAGAATTAAAGGTTTCTCTATTACACACAGAGGTCATGCTAGTAAAAGGAATTTGCAAGATCAGATGACATTAAATTATTAAACTGTATCTTATGGGGTGAAACAACTGTGACACTAAAAGTTAAGTTGAAAGTCCTGATAACTGGGGATATTGAAGACAGATGAGGGGACATCTATACAGTGACATGTTTCAGCTGCTGCAACATTTATTCAGTACTCATGGTTTTTGTTTCTCTCATAGAAGAACCCATCCCCAGATGACTTTACAAACTGTTCTACCACAACCAGACTTCAAACCGAATTGACTTCTAAAAGGCAACTCATATCCCTCATGCTGTGCCCCCTCATGTCACCCTCTCTCAGCTCAGAAGAAGCCAAAATGAGTGACGACTCTCTTCTTACAACAATGGAGCCAAAAATAGATAGACTTTCATTTTAAGTAATTAATTAAGTCAGGTAAAATCAGGGAGACTGGTTTTGTGTGAGTTCAAAAAATATGGAGACTGTTACGGGAGGTATTAAAATTCCCTCAGTGCTCTTCCCCTACCCTATCAAAGATTTGAAAGGGACACATTAGAAAAGGGGGGAATGATATACCCAACATGATCTTTTATTAAAATTTGGATCCATCTTGCCACAAAGCCATGAAAAGAAAATTTTGGCTTAACTATAAATTACACCAAATTCTGAACTTGCTTGGAATGCCTGCCCGTGGCCTTGAACTCACCCATGCCTGGCACTTTGACCAGGAACAGCCCTCTATGAAACTTTATTGACACCTCATAAATATTGGCCTTCCCTGGCCAGACAATGACCCTCTCTGAGGTTCTAATGGTTTTCATAAATTCTGATGTTGGGGCCAGCAAAAAAAAAAAATATATATATATATATATTATATATATATATATAATATATATATATATATATATATATATATATATATATATATATATATATATATATATATATATATATATATATATATATAAACTACGATTAGTGTGATGCTTGTCAGAGTTCTGATATTTGTAACCCCCCTGTAGTGTAAAATTCTGGGTTATAAACCTGGGATGTAGGAAATTTGGGTGGCTGTCTTGTTCCCACTGTTTTGGGAGGGAGAGTCCACCTGGGCAGTGGAAATTATAAGCTTGCTTTAACTTGATTTTAATTGGAGTCAGTGGTCTTTTCTTGCATCCTGGTCTAATAGGTAAACGCTATCAAACATGCAGCTCTGCCGGCCTAAAGACTTCCTTAGAAACTGCCTCTGAGGATGGGCACTTGACATATATGTTGTTGTCAGGAACTTTAGCTTTCTTTCTAATGAGACCATCAAAGCTGGATCTGCATCTATGTGACGTGGAGGACATGGTTTCTTATTTTCCAAAGGACATGAGGCAGCAGTGCTGAATTCACTCTTTGTAGGTAAACTGTGGCCACTGAAGGCTAAGTGACTCCCCGTGTGGACTGTGAAGCCATTTGGTCATCCTCCACTTTTCATGGTGTTTCTTGCTGCTGCACTGGGAGTTTGTTATTTGCTTCACAAAATACAAGGAATTCAGCTGGGACACAGTGCTGGAGAGAGTTCTGTCACATGAAATAGATGAGGGTCTGCAGGAGAATGCATCAACCAGGCTTCTATCCCACATAGCTTGTCCCCTTGACCATAGCACCTGATTCTGAACATTGTCCTGAAACATCTCCATATAACAAGATGCCTTATATGGAGAGTTATCAGACATATAAGTGATTCCTGGTTGCACAATGTCAGCCACAAGCCATTTGGAAGTCAATGTCAGATACACATGGCCCGACCACAGATGTTTTATCACACACCTGCACACCACAGCTCTGGGCCCACTACTCAGCAGGCTCCAACATACTGGCATCTCTGTTCTACATCATTTTCATGAAACCCAGTCAATCAAGGCACTGTCTGGTACACACTTCATCAGTAAGAGGACATTGAAAGGTTCTCCAGTGCCACCTGGTCATGAAAATTTCAAAAATTTCATTGTATTTATCTAGCCATTTTTCAAGGATGAAGTTGGAGAAATTGTGGGTTTCAATTCATTCAGAAACAATTAATGTTTGAGGAAGCACATTTCAAGGAAACTCTGGAGAACTCTCAGAGGCAAGGCTTCCCAAAGAGTGGCCAAAAGGACACATGAAGCCAGGCCCATTGAGGTCTACAATGTGAGGCCCATGTGTGTTTTGACTGTCAACAATGGCTGCCAAGTCTTTCAGAATAAAATAATGTGATGCCCTGGCAGAGATTGACAATGCTCTGCGGAAAGCCACCCTGGGCATTGATCTCAGTTTCCAAAGGCAACTCTCATGCGTGGTCTCCTAAAATCCCAACACAATTCATGGCAATACTTCTCTGAGGTCAGTTCCTGAACTCAGTCTGTAAGGGGAATCACACCAGAGTTCAAGCCACGTGGACCTAGTCATCTCTTCCAACCACCACACAAATGACCACAATTAAAACCAAAACACTCCCAAATGGCCCTCATCTTCTTCCACATAGACACTCTTCATAGCCTCTGACTGGAGGTTTCCATGAGGGGCACAGACCAAGACAGTTTTCCAAATAAACTCCCTTGCCCCTCATTTGCCTAAAGTCAGGGTGGCCTGGACTCCCTTCCTGTGAACCAATAGTGATCAAATAGTCCTGCTCTTAATACTGCTCTGCTTCTCTAATTTGAGGCCTACTGACTGTCTGGTATAGATTCTTTATGTGAATTGGTGTCATGAGAAAACCCAAGCCCTTATGTGCTAGCCTCTGTAGGGCTTTGAAGAACTGATTTGACACAAAGGATCCCTATTCTCACTTGATGGAGGTCAAGAAGCTTACAGAGGAAGGCGAGAGACTTCGTCCACAATGACTGCTCTTTTGGCCATTTTCATTTTGCATGCAAACTGGGAAACTTTCTTTAGATCCATCAGGTGCTGAGAATCTAAGCCACTGCCTCACATAGGGCAAAGAGGCTAATTCAGCCACATCTCTTTCCAAAGCAATTAAGCAAAGAGCCACAGGTGATGCCCATTCATTTCCATTTGAAAACTCTTTTCTTCTGGCTTCACAAAGGGGTGGCCTGGGGCAAAGATCTTCCTGACATTCAGGACAACAGAACAATAGGTAAGCAAAAGGCCCAATGCAGTGTTTTTCCACTGAGACTTTAATGGTCACACTGATATGTGAGTTTTCTGAGATGCTTCTATTCTCTTCAGCTATCCAGTACATGGCCATGTAACAGATCTTGAAGGTGGTACATATCTTGGAAACCAAACCATGAGGCTATTCTGGAGAGTGGCCAGTATTCAGGAAGAAAACAAGAACTTAGGAAGATAGTAGGTGTTGCCCATCCATAAGGCAAGCCTCTCTCCATTCTTTAATTGTGCAGGATGAATGCTGGCAAGCTTTCTACTAGACAGGACACAACCATTGATGCATTCGCTTTTCAAATGTCTACAACCACAGATACAGTGGAATGCACAGACATAGAAACACTCACGTTGTCAAACGACTTTCTAGAAACATTCCAGTCCAAACAAACAAACAGTCTTTCCTACCTATTCTCAGAAAAGAGACAAAACCACAAACTCACACCAACACCCACAACGGCACCTCCTTCCCCCAAGTATGTTGGTGAATATCGTGAGTGTCCTCTGACTGGTGGTCCATACTATGTTCCCCAAAAATGGCCTGTTTTGTCTCAGATCTGGTCTTCTTCGCCAACTCTGTGAAGTTGTCAGGAGCCATGGTTCAGCCACTACCTGCTTTCTCAGAAAATGCTCCTCTTCAGAGGTCTCCTGGCATTTGGCCATTCTCACTTCAGTAGGTACCAACAAAGACTGACTCTGTCCTTGGTAAATCCAAACATTTGAGACCACTGGGACTGGGACTGGGACTGACTCTGGGTGCCTGGCTTCCTGGATCCCAGGTTCAGAGTGTTCCATCACCAAGGAAGTGTGTACTGATATTTGCTTCTAAGGGTCCCAGTAGATGGAGACTGCCCGTACTTCCTGTGACAGTTTCACAAGTTAGAATGGTATATCAACAATAGGCACCCGGGAACAGCTCTTCTCACAGGCCTGGTTTGGTCCATCTTCTGTACATTAAGAAGAGAAAGGCTGATTCAGATACATCTCTTCATCCTGACCCGGTTGTTTAACATTGAAAATGACTTTTGCTCTCTCAGGTCCTTCATAGCTGACTTCTTCTTCTCCACGTATCATTTCTGCATGGACCTTTGAGGTTCTCATCAGATGGAAGATACCCTACAATCCAGTATTGGAAGATCAACTCTTTCCCTGCTCTTCTGTAAAGTTAGATTGAGCGAACAGTGTATGGTTAGGGTTAACAACATGTTCGATTGGGTTAGGAATAATTCTGCAGGATGAATAATGGTTATGGGAACATGCGATATTTACAAAATATACAGTTGAAATATAAATATGAAAACAGAAATCTAGGTAAGATTTGATGCCCAGAAGGGCATTGGGCCCTTGATTGGGATACTTAGCTTTGAATTAATTTCTGCACAGATTTCTCAGATAAATCAATATACAATGGTATAGGACATTGTACCTTGGATGATTGAATGTCGAAGAGAACATGCAGTCAAAAAGGGATAGTTGGTAGGATTAGAAAGATAGTCGGTAGTTTTAGAAAGATGAGTGAGTATAGGATTTGGACAAAATGGTCTTTAGCAATAGGGTTTCATGTAGAGAGTGAATGTAAATATCAGCACATGTTAAGCGGCAGTCACAATGATGAACTGGGGAAAATATATATCAATAGAGACATTAGGAAATCAGGCAAAGTATAAGGTGAGTAATAGGATTAGACATTTTCAACAGGTTTGAGGTTGAATATATAATCTTAGAAAGAAACAAATATGTAGTCACCAATAGGATCGACATTTGAGAGCAATAGGCAACCTGGACATGGATGATTTTAGTAATCCATGTTCAATTTCCATTTAGGCTTTAGTACAATCATAAGTGTGACATTTGCTTTTTGTTTCCAGAATATTACTGTGATAAAATGTATATGTAGATCAGGTGACATGAGTATTTCTTTCACCATTTCTAGGAACAGTATTTTGAAGACGTGTAAATTAGTATTTTGAATACAAATAGGTGTACACTGTGTCTATGAATATAGAAATAATGCATGAATAGACCATAATGTAAATAAATAATATAACTGGTTCCAACTTAAATAATGGTTCGAGTTGATATCTGAAAATATACAGGAAACCTTATATTGATATATATCCATTCATTCAAACCAGTTATACATCTAATGGTAATATTAGGGTTATGGTTTATCATGAAGAATGTGTGAGTTTTGCTTCAAAGGTAATTGTGGAAATCGAAAATAATGTGTTTGGAAAGAAGTCTCATGAAAAACCAGTCATGTAACCTGGAGGAATACATGTGTTCTGAAGCAGGAAGTGATTGAAAGTGAAACAAAAGCCTTTAAATTTCTGAACTTGTGGATGAAATATATATCTTATGATGTGCATAAACTGAGGAAATAGTAATGTACAAGTGTTGAAAAAAAATGAACGTCAAAATACACATCATATCCCATAGGAATCTACTTGCATTTATATTAACCTGGGTCTATTAGTGTAAAAATATTAGGATATGTATGCACAATTCACTGAACTTAGTTTTCAGTACTAGGAAACAAATACGTATTTCAGGAGGATGAATATGTCTTAGAATAATCTTATGAAAAGTTGATTATAAATATGCACTTAAATATTAATGAATTTAGGGAGTACATAATAAGATACATTTATTTCATATTTTGAAAACTCTGGAAAAAAAATATATATATATACAGACATTAAAATACACACACAGAAATTAAAAAGTATTAATATACAAGCCAAATGAAATTCAGCATGAAATATATATCATCCACAGATCTAAAAATATTCATTTTACTGAACATGAATTTATGTATAATGTTGTTCAGCTAGGATACTCACGCATAGGTTGAATTTTCAGTTCCAATAGTGTTTAACAGGAGTGATCTCTTCTTACAATTTGTATCTGCCAAGTCAGCCACCTCACAAGAATGTACGTGTGGTACCAGGTAGGATTCTATATGTGCATATAAAAATATATGTGCTGATTAGGCTACAGAGAAATGGAGACATGAATTCACATATTTGTTAACTTTAAAAACACATGGAGAAGTGTTTCAACAAAAAATTCACTAGATTTAAAACTCCTACCATATATAATGCAAAAGGAACGTCCAAATGTACACCTGGCATCCTCTGAACTGCTTGTATTTCAATTTGGTTTGGTCTATTTTTATCCATCATATTAGGATTTGTAGTCAGAGTCTAGTAGGGAGTGGGTTACTATGAGGGATTAAGTATTTTGAATGAATAATTGGAAAATGAATCCAATGTGTATGCAAATATGTGCTACAAAAAAATCTTCCCACTCTCATCCAGAACAATGCCTTGACATTACCTTCGCCCCAAGTAAGATACAATTAGAGGAGAAGAGTTAGAAAATCTATGAATACATATCTGGAATGGAAAATGCTCGGGAGTTCACAACACTGGAGGTGGTAGAGGAGTTTCCAAAAGTAATGGAGACTGTAAACACTCCACAAACATGGAAGTGTGCAGGCCTCAAGACATCTGGGAAACTGTCTTTGAGATTGTACACTTGAAATATATGTTGTTTTCAGGAGCTTTAGCTTCCTTTGTAGTGAGGTCATCAAAGCTGTGTATGCATCTATGTTACATGGAGGACATGGTTTCTTATTTTCCAATGAACATGAGGCAGCAGTGCTGAATTCTCTCTTTGTGGGTAAGCTGTGGCCACTGGGGTCTAAGAATCTTTCCGTGTAAACTGTGAAGCCATTTGGTCATTCTCCAATTTTGTTGTGTTTCTTGTTGCTGCACTGGGAGTTTGGTATTTGCTTCACAAAATACAAGGAGTTCAACTGGAACACAGTGCTGGAGGGAGTTCTGTCACGTGTGGTGGGTAAGGGTCTGATGGAGAATGCACCAATCAGGCTTCTATGCCACATTGCTTGCCCCCTTGACCGTAGCAACTTGATTCTGAACATTGCCCTGAAAACTCTCCATCTAACAAGATGGCTTAATATACAAAAGTCTGCTGGCTGCACCATGTCAATCACAAGCATTTGGAAGCCGAAGTAAGATCCACATGACCCCACCACAGATGTTTTATCACACAACTGCACACCACAGCTCTGGGCCCACTACTCAGCAGGCTCCACCATACTGGCAGCTCTGTTCTACACCATTTTCATGAAACCCAGTCCAGGAAGGCACTGTCTGGTACACTCTTGATCAGCAACAGGACATCCAAAGGTTCTCCAGTGCCACCTGGTCATGGAAATTTCAAAAATTTCATGGTATTTATCTAGAAATTTTTCAAGGATGAAGTTGGAGAAACTGTGGGTTTCAATTCATTCAGGAACCATTAAATTTTTAGGAAGCACATTTCAAGGAAACCTCTGGAGAATTCTCAGAGGCAAGGCTTCCCAAAGTGTGGCCAAAAGGCCACATGAAGCCAGGCCCATTGAGGTCTACAATGTGAGGTCCATGTGTGTTTTGACTGTCAACAATGGCTGCCAAGTCTTTCATAATAAAATCATGTGATGTCCTGGCTGAGATTGACAGTGCTTGGTGAATAGCCACCCCAGGCTTAGATCTCAGTTTCCAAAGGCGACTCTCATGCGTGGCCGCCTAAAATCCCAACACAATTAATGGCAATACTTCTCTGAGGTCAGTTCCAGAACTCAGTCTTTAAGGGGCATCACACCAGAATTCCAGCCCAGGTGGACCCAGGATTCTCTTCCAACCACCAACAAATGACCACAATTAAAACCAAAACACTCCCACATGGCCCTCATCTTCTTCAACATAGACACTCTGAATAACCTCTGGCTAGAGGTTTCCATGACGGGCGCAGCCCAAGACAGTGTACAAAATAAGCTCCCTTGCCCCTCATTTGCCTAAAGTCAGGGTGGCCTGGACACCCTTCCTGTGAACTAAGAGTGATCAAATAGCCCTTCTTTAATACTGCTCTGCTTCTCCAGTTTGAGGCCAACTGACTGTCTGGTATAGATTCTTTATGTGAATTGGTGTCCTGAGAAAACCCAAGCACCTATTGGCTAGCCTCTGCCGAGCTTTGAAGAACTGGTTTGGCCCAACGGATCCCTATTCTCACTTGATGGAGGTCAGGAAGCTTACAAAGGAAGGCGAGAGACTTCATCCACAATGACTGCTCTTTTGGCCATTTTGGTTTTGGATGCACACTTGGAAACTTTCTTTAGATCCATCAGGTGCTGCGAATCTAAGCCACTGCCTCACACAGGGCAAAGAGGCTGATTCCAAAGCAATTAAGCAAAGAGCCACAGGTGACGCCCATCCTTTTCCATTTGAAAATTGATTTCTTCAGGTTTCACACAGGGGTGGCCTGAGGCAAACACCTTCCTGACATTCAGGACAACAGAACAAAAGTCCAAAGTAGTGTTTCTCCACTGAGACTTTAGTGGTTGCACTGATATCTGAGTTTTCTGAGATGCTCTCATTCCCTTCAGCTATCCAGTACATGATCATGTCACAGAGCTTGGAGGTGGTACATATCTTGGAAATAATACCATGAGGCTATTCTGAAGAGTGGCCAGTATTCAGGAAGAAAAGAGGAACTTAGGAAGATAATATGTGTTGCCCATCCATAAGGCAAGCAGCTCTTGATTCTTTAATTTGGCAAGATGAATGCGGGGAAGCTTTCTACTAGACAGGACACAACCATTGATGCATTCGCTTTTCAAATGTCTACAAAAACAGATTCAGTGGGATACACAGACATAGAAACACTCGCATTGTCAAACGACTTTCTAGAAACATTCCAGTCCAAACAAACAAACCGCCTTTCCTACCTATTCTCAGAACATGAGACAAAACCACAAACTCACACCGACACCCACAATAGAACCTCCTTCCCCCAAGTATGTCTGTGAGTATCCTGAGTTTCCTCTGATTTTTGGGCCATACTATGTTCCACCAAAATGGCCTGTCCTATCTCAGAACTGGTCTTCTTTGCCAACTCTGTGAAGTTGTCAGGAGCCATGGTTGAGCCACTATCTGCTTTCTCAGGAAAGGCCCCTCATCAGAGCTCTCCTGGCATTTGGCCATTCGCACTTCAGTAGGTACTAAGAAAGACTGACTCTGTCCTTGGTAAATCCAAACAAGTGAGACCACTGGAACTGGGACTGGGACTGGCTCTGGGTGCCTGGCTTCCTGGATCCCGAGTTCAGAGAGTTCCATCACCAAGGAAGTGTGATAGGTCACTTCCTTCACGAAATGAATGAGGTCACTGTGTTGGCAACCACTGTGTCCTAACAGTTGCTTCCAAGGGTTCCATGAGATGGAGGCTGCCCATACTTTCTGTGACACTTTCACAAGATAGAATGGTATATCAACCATAGGCACCCGGGAACAGCTCTCCACACAGGCCTGGTTTGGTCGATTTAATCTACATTAAGAAGAGAGAGGCTTTTAGACACATCCCTTCATTTTGACCAGGTTGTTTTACATGGAAGTTGACTTTTGCTCTCTCAGGTCTTTCATAGGTGTCTACATCTTCTTCAGGGATCATTTCTGCATGGAACTTTGAGGTTCTCAGCAGGTGGAAGATCCCCTATATTCCTGTATTGTAAGACCAACAATATCCTTGTTCTTCTGTTAAGTTAGATTGAGGAAATATTGCATGTTTAAGGGTAATAACAGGTTCGATTTGGTTTAGGAATCATTCTGTGGGATGAATTAAGGTATTGGGAACCTGCGATATTTACAAGAATATACTGGTGAAATATAAGTATGAAAACAGAAATCTAGGTAATATTTGAAGTCCAGAAGGGCATTGGGTGGCCTGAACACCCTTCCTTTGATTCAGGAGTGATCAAATAGCCCTGCCGCTAATACTGCACTGCCTCTCCAATTTGAGGCTTACTGACTGTCAGGTATAGATTCTTTATATGATTTGGAGACATGAGAAAACCCAAGCACCTATTGTCTCATGCCACAGCAAATGGTTTATTGGGGTCCATCATGCTGGGGCTCAAAGCTCACTTCAGAGGAGCAAAGAACAAAGAGCCCCGAGAACAACTTGAGAAGATATTATATACAATCTTTAGAGAGTGCAGGGACTTTATATACATCATAGCCTCCTTTAGCAAATCAACATATGTGGTAAGCCATTGTTGTAGATTGTGGCTGCCATTAGAAGATGGCGCCGGCTTCCACTGTGGCCTGTAGTAAACAACTCCTTTTATGGAGAGATGGCACGCTATCCCTTGCTACCCTATGAGAAAGATCCACGTGGCGGCTTAAGATTGGTATGTGGGAGGCTTTATTATACTGTGCTTGGGCGCTCGGGAGGAGGGGGGTCACTAGAAGATACTTTAATCAAGGCCTGAATAAACTGCTGAAAGAAGATTTCTGAGTTGCGTCTTCCCTGCGGGCAAGGGGTCGCGACAAGTGGTGCCGAGACCCGGGAACCAGAACTTTCAGTAGTCAGGTGTGGTGCACCGGTTAGTCCCAGGTAAGTGGGATCCACGATCAAAGCGGGGATTAGTCCCAGGTAAGTGGGATCCGCTATCAAAGCGGGGCAGCTCCTCTGTAAAGCAAGAGAGAGCGTTACATTTTATTGCAGCTGCACTGTGTACTTTCACTTTTGTTTTTTGTGTGTCTTTTGTTGTGTCATGGGTGCCACATCTTCAGGTCCGCTTCTCCTGGTCCCACATGGCCTGTTACGTTCCAAGGGACTAGAAGTGAAACGTAGTACTTTACAGAGATTTTTACAGAAGACAGATATTGCTGCACCGTGGTTTGCGTTTTCGGGCAGCCTTACTATACCTAGCTGGGACAAATTAGGGAAAGATCTAGATTTCGCTCGTGAACAAGGCACCTTAGAGGGTGGTGTTATACCACTTTGTAAGTTAGTTAGAGGATGTATACTAGATAGTAAATGCCAGGAAGCTGTGAGTGAGGGTCAAGCTGTTCTTGAGCAACTACATGAGGAAAAGTCTGAAGGATCACATAGTGAAGTGGCAGAGAGCATTGGGAGTAAGAGTAGTGAGAAGGCAAAAGAGCCTGAAACTAAAAATAGGAGAAGGCTCTACCCAGACTTGGCTGAATTAAAAACTCCTGCGAACACAAGCGTCTCAGAGAGTTCTGAGGACCTTGATATATTCCTACAACAACTACGCAAGATAAAAATGAAGAAAAAGAAACAAGGGATACAGGGCACGCAGGCCTACTGTAAAAAGGGGACGGGATCCAATATTGGTCAACAACACTCTGAGGAGGAGGAGGTAGAATATCTCGAAAAAGATATGGTGCCGGTTGCCCCACCCCCGTATGTGGGGGGGAGCCAAAATTCCGGGAGATCTTATCATGCGCAAGTTTGGAGGACAGTTAATACAGATATGGGACTTGCATACCCTGTATTTCAGGACAATAACAGGGGAAGATATCATGAGCCTTTAGACTTTAAGATAATTAAAACCTTGGCGGAATCTGTCCGCACTTATGGCGTGGATGCCGCTTTCACCCTTACTCAGGTGGAGGGACTTGCTAGATTTTGTATGACTCCTTCAGATTGGGCTAATCTAGTCTGCGCTTGTGTCTCCCCAGGGAAATTTTGGATTGGAGAGCATTTATGCTAGAGGGTGCAGTAGAGCAAGCTGCTCAAAATCATGCAGCGAGACGCCCTGCCTAGGATAAGGATATGCTTTTGGGACAAGGCAAGTTTGCTAATCAACAAACAGGATACCCCCCCCGAACATTCACGCCTTGTCAAGATCACTCTTGAGAGAAACATCAGGTCTCTAAGGGTTTCTCTCTTTCCCCCTCTCATAAAAGATACTTATATAATTCTTCCAACTGTAATTCCTCTATAGGAACAGGTTGGTCTTGGTTTCAATGGTTAATTTCCAATGAAAAGGGAGCCACAGCTGATATCTCCACTTTGGCTCAATTACGAGGAGTCAAAAGCTGGTTGTTTAATGTTTCTGGTAGTATCCAAGACTCGGATCGAGGTAGGAGACTTGGAAATATTTCACATAACTCACAATTAAGTAATGCTACGTTATCCTCTGCAGCAGTCTGTCTCCAATCTCCGTTCCTGTTTCTTTTGGCTAATGATACATCACAGGGGATGCTTAATTGTTCTAATGTTACCTGTTATTTAACTGAGTGTTGGAATGGCTCTTGGACTGTGGCAGTGATTATGAAAATTCCAACCTTTGTCCCGATCCCAGTTACTGTGGATCCGGAATCTTTTCCTATTGTTGAACTGATTAGAGCCCGTAAAGATTTTGGTATTATGGCAGATATAGTGACAGCTGTGGCGGTATCTGCTGCTGCAGCAGTTACAGCTGGAGTAGCCATGGCCAGCCAAGTACAAACTGCTGCCACTCTTAATGAGGTTATTCAACAAACATCCACCATACGTAAATCTCAAAGTAGAATTAATCAACACATTTTATCTGGGATTCTGGCTGCTAATCAAAGGATAAATCTGCTTCAAGATCAAGTTGAGAAATTGTCTGATCTAGTATATTTAGGTTGTGTTGATCAACGTGCACATTTATGTATAACCTCTGTCAGATTTAATGATTCCAGGAATGCCTCCCACATCATCGGGAAATATTTATCCGGAACCTGGTCCATGGAAGCAGAAAACTTACTCCAATCTCAACTAACTCAAATTGCTGTTTTGAATAGTACCCGTGTCGAACCAGTGACTTTGGGTCAATTCACCAGTTGGCTATCTTCTGCCTTTTCCTTCTTTAAGGAGTGGTTGGGAGTGGGCATTTTGGGGGCAATGTGTTGCTTCGGTATTATACTTTGTTTGTGGCTTCTCTGTCGCCTTAAAACTCGCCATACACAGGAGAAGGCTATGATTGTATAGGCTCTTGCGGCCTTGGAAAATGGCATGTCTCCGCAAATCTGGCTTGCGCATCTTAAACAGTGATTTTCTGGGCATGGCCATTGCACCCCAAGTTAATTTCACAGTGCACTGGGATTGGCATGTCCTCTTTCTTATTCTCCCCCAGTACTGAATAGCCCTTGCACTCTGCAGGTCTTGTTACCATTGCACGCAGATGGGTTTTAGGACTGGTCTTTCTTCTCGGCTACAGACTCTTTACTTTCCTCTGGGGCTTAGGGATTGTGTTGCCAACTAAAAATTTGTTATTGTTACCAGGCTACCTGTGTTGCCCTACTTCTCGCCGTCATCAAGATGCAGGATGCGAGGCAAAGCACTGCACTTGAGTGATCCCTCAACGGACCTCAAGGAAAGCATGTCCTATTGCATGCGGGTTTGACGTCCACGCCCCCGCCCTACGAAAAAAGGCGTCGGCTGATATGGGGTCAGGTCTGGGGAAGGCGCCTCCTTAGGACTGAACCATACATTGCAGCCGCTTCTGCACAGTGGGATAGGACCTCTACTTTCGCCTGCATTGTTTTATAAAATAGAAGGGGGAACTGTGGTAAGCCATTGTTGTAGATTGTGGCCGCCATTAGAAGATGGCGCCGGCTTCCACTGTGGCCTGTAGTAAGCAACTCCTTTTATGGAGAGTTGGCACGCTATCCCTTGCTACCCTATGAGAAAGATCCACGTGGCGGCTTAAGATTGGTACGTCGGAGGCTTTATTAGACTGTGCTTGGGCGCTCGGGAGGAGGGGGGTCACTGGAAGATACTTTAATCAAGGCCTGAATAAACTGCTGAAAGAAGATTTCTGAGTTGCGTCTTCCTTGCGGGCAAGGGGTCGCGACAATCATATACTGTGGGAAAATCAAATAACAACTGTAAAACATGATTAGCACATTCATGTGCGGGAACAGTTCGGGCAGGGGGTGATTGGTCAGCCCTGAGAAGGGGTATACATTTAAACTGATTGGTTGAAGCCCTGAGATGTATACGTGCTGACATGCACGGTTTCTGGGAAGGGGTTGTTAAGTAACTAGGTGGTCAGGGAAGATTTCAACACATCTAACGGGCAGTTCCGGGAATTGTCTTCACTGACACAGGAATTTCAGGTTCTGAGCACAGCTTGTAAACTTTACAAAACCTGTTTCTTTACGTTTCAATTTCAATTTCATTAATTCTTTCATTTCTCACTCCTTTTTCTGCCTACTTTTAATCTTAAAAGTAATGAATCATAATTATTGTGGGGTCTCATATTCTATTTCTGCCAGTGAAGTGTATTTCTGTCTGATTACCATGAGTTTTACCTGCCCAATCTGAGCCTGGAGAAAGAAAACTATGTAGTTAAGCAAACGAGGTCCCACAGTTATCAACACCATAAGCATGATCAGGGGTCCAGCTAAGGCTGATAGGAGTGTAGTTAACCAGGGGGACTGGGTATATCATGACTCAAACCACACTTGTTGAATCTCCCTTTCTCTCTGGTGCTCTACAAGGAATTTTCTCAATTTACTCATGGATTATTTTACAACTCCAGTATGGTCAGCATAAAAACAGCATTTTTCTCTCAGTACAGCACAGAGGCCCCCCTCCCTCATGAAATGGAGGTCTAATCCTCGACTGTTCTGTAAAACAACTTTAGAGAGAGAGGTTAAGGATTCCTGCAAAAGTGTGATGGAGGTCTCTAACTTCTTCAAGTCTTGATTTATTGCTGTTTCTAATCAGGCCATTTGTGGTGACCCATGGATCATATCAGCTGTTCCTGTACCCACTCCTGCAGCAGCTCCTAGCCCCAATAGGATGGCTAGAGTAAGGGACACTGGCTCCCGGCAAAATCGGGTTGGTTGTCCCCCTAGTAGACCTTCAAAGGATTCTGCATCATGATAGAGCACCCTGGGGAGTATCTGCACCATTATACAATAATGTACAGAGCTGTCAAATACCTGGGCTGAAATGCAAGGAGTTCTGACTGTGTGGAGTTCAGTACCATAAAGGTTCCTTTAATTAGTTCCCAGGGGGAGGAGTCAGCTGTACTCTGGACTGGGGAAGTAGGCAAAGATGGAAACTGCGAAGTATGAGATGGTAGAGGGGTTTTGGTAGATCTAGGCATGGGAGGTTGAGAAGGCTTAATTCCTGACTTGAGGGGATTGGGCCCTATTGCTGTGGGATTTTCTTCCTTTTTAAGCCGGATGGTGAACCAGAGACCAAAGTCATAACCAGGGACATTAATATAGAATCGCATTCCCCAAGTATTTCCCATAGGCCATGTTGTTCTGAGGTAGCCCCTTCCTTTGGAAGTGAAAGTTATATTGAGGGGGTAACGTAGACTATTTTTTCCACAGCAAGTTTTTGACACCACTTGGATAGCGGCACATTTATTGGGATCAATCCAGATGTCATTTCATCCTACCCAAATCATACTGTCTGGGGAGTTTGCGTTTCACAATGTAGGTCCCGTGTGTTCACAACCCCAAGATCTACAATAAAAGTCACTGGGTCCTCCACAGGTTTGGGCCTGTTTGTGACTTCAGAAATCAGCTGGGCACACTTAATACACAAGACTGGCTAGTTTACACCTGAGCTGGGGGAGATGACATCAATAATTCATGGGGTAAGTTGGTCTATGTTGCCCTGGTTTGGGTTTGAGTGGCATCTGTGTGGGGTCCACTATGTCAGGGAGATCCCAGTCAGAGAGGCCTATGGCAAGCTGACAAATATCCGGGTGGAGAGATGGCCACCAAGTCCATAAGGGGGCTGTATGTGAAATAGACCACACTACTTGCCCAGTAGGATTTATAAAACTTGCCATTGTTGCTGAACAGGCTGATGGGGATTAGGACTGCTGGTGGTCAGGGGAAGAATCCATAGCCCTACCCACACCACGGACATGCAACTTGAGAGGGTTACCAGTCTGTTCCAGTTTCCAGCCAGAGTCTGGAGAGGGCGCAGGATTGAGATGGGAGGTATGGATCCAGGAAGTGATCCCATCCACTTTCACCACTGTAGGTGTTATAAGCAGCACCTGGTATGGTCCTTTCCAGCAGGGTTCCAGGGATGACACCTGACACTGTCTCATGTAGACGAAGTCTCCCACTTGATATCAATGTGGAGTTCCCTCGTCTCCAGGATGATAAGCAGTGGCCAACTGTTTTCACAGGTATCGCTGGGTGATGGGTTTGTTCAAGGGCTTTAAGTCTGTCTAGCAAGGGGGTGTTGAAGGAATCATTAATCTCAGAGTTGGGGTTAGGTCCCTTAATGGAGGAGGGGCACCGTAGAGAATTTCATAAGGGGTGAGGTTACACAAAGAGGCGGAGGGGTATTTCTTGCACGAAAAAGTGCATGAGGGAGGAGCATAGTCCAATTTTTTATGCCGGTCTCCAAGATTAATTTCGTTAAGTCTCTTTGATGGTTCTATTCATCGTTTCTATATGTCCTGAGCTCTGGGGTCTATAAGCACAATATAACTTCCAATTAATCCCCAGGGTCCTGGAAAATCCCTGACTTACCTTGGCCATGGATGCCGGTCCGTTATCAGACCCTATTACCTTAGGCAGGCCGAACCTTGGAAAACTGTCTTCTAGGATCTTTTTGACCACCATCTGAGCTGTTTCTTTCTTCATGGGGAAGGCTTCGACCCATCCTGAGAAAGTATCTACAAAGACTAGGAGATATTTAAGTCCATACCTTGCTGGCTTAATTTGAGTAACGTCCACTTCCCAGAATTGTCCTGGTCTGGTTCCTCGTATGCGCATCCCTGCAGGACTCTTGGATGGGAAAGTATTAACTAATTGGAAGACTTGAAAAGCTCTAGTCACCAGCTCAGCTATTTTTTGCCTCTGTGAGTCAGTCAATAATAAGTCCTTTATTCGGTCCTTTAAGAGTGCTTATAACTTCTTTGAGCCTAAGTCGTTGAGCTGGTGTACATCTTTGACATAAAGGTGGGCTTTTTGAAATTGTAAACTTGGCTCTGTAAGGTCCCAGAGTTCTGTATCTGTCTCCTCAGATGATAAGTTGCCTGAATGTTCCGGGGCGGCCAAGTCTCCTGATTTTTGTTCCCCCCGGTGTGAAAAAAGTTAACAGAGTCACTCCGTTTAGGGCTGCCAATTAAGCTTCCTCATCTGCCCTTCTGTTTCCAACTGCCACGGGATTGTTTCTCTTCTGGTGCCCTGGACAGTGCACTATAGCTAGTTCCTTATGGCCCTGCACTGCTGAGCGAAGGTGGAGGATCTCATCTTTATTCTTTATTTCTTTCCCGGCAGAGGTTAATAGCCCCCATTGTTGGTAAATAGTCCCGTGCATATGAACAGTGGCAAATGCATAGTGGCTAACAGTTTATATGGTGGCCCTTTTGCCTGTTGCTAGTTCCAATGCTTTCATAAGGGCAATCAGTTCTGCTTTTTGGACTGATGTCCCTTCTGGGAGACCAGAGTATCAGATGAAATTAGTTTTGCTAACTGCTGCTGCTCCAGCCCGCTGCTTACCATCTTGGAGGAAGCTGCTGCCATCCGTAAACCATACGACTTCAGGGCGAGGCAGTGGCTGATCCTTCAAGTCTTGTTGTATACTGGTTTCCTTGCCAGTATGTGTTGACACTCATGAGTGACGGGTCCTGATGATTCTTCTGGCAGCAGTGTAGCTGGGTTGAGTGGAGCAGGGGGTCCCAGCGTTATTCTGTCTTTGTCAAGCAAGAGGCTCTGGTAGTGGTTTATTCTGGAGTTTGATAGCCACCTCTCTGGAGGCTAACAGATCATGCTCTCCAGGGCATGGGGGGATATAATGGTTAGCTTCTGTCCCAACGTTAATTAATGAGCATCTTTTATTAGAAGGGCTGCCGCTGCTATAGCACTTAAGCAATGGGGCCACCCGCTAGCCACTGGGTCCAGTTTTTTGGATAAATACGCTACCGGCTTTTTCCAAGGTCCAAAAGACTGAGTGAGCACTCCCCGTGCTATTCCTTTCTTTTCCTCGATGTAGAGAGTGAAGGGTTTTCTACATCTGGGAGTGCTAAGGCCGGAGCAGATAGCAGCATCTTTTTTTGACATTATCAAAAGCTTGTTGGTGCTCAGGGGTCCATTGGAAGTGGGCATCCCCCTTTATCAGCGGGTATAAAGGGGCAGCCAAAGATGTTAACCCAGGAGTCCATAACCTGCAAAAGCTGGCAGTCCCAAGAAACTCTCTGAGTTTTCTCTTATTAGATTGGGGCAGTATCTGCACAACAGTTTTTTTTCTGGGCTCAGGGAGCCATCGTTTGCCACCCCTGAGAGAATAACCCAGGAAGATTACTTCTTGCTGACAAATTTGGGCCTTTTGGCAGAAGCCTTATATCCAAGCCGAGCAAGCTCGAATAATAGTGCTTGGGTCCCAGACTCATAGGTCTCCTTGGTGTCGGCTGCCAGTAGAAGATCATCCACTATTGGAGTAGGGTGACTTCGGGGTGTGCAGTTTTGAAGTCATTGATGTCTCTGTGGAGGGCTTCATCAAAGAGAGTGGGGGATTTTTTGAACCCCTGTGGGAGTCTAGTCCAGGTTAGTTGGCCAGATGTTCCAGGTTCTGGGTCTATCCACTCTAAAGCTAACAGCAACTGACAGTACTTATGTAGAGGCGAGCAGAAGTAAGCATCTTTTAAGTCCAGCACAGTGTACCATTTCCGCTACGGATTCAGAGTGCTAAGCAAATTATATGGATTGGGTACTGTGGGGTGAATGTCCTGCACTCTGTTGTTGATCTCTCTTAGGTCTTGAACAGGACGGTAGTCCCCAGTTCCTGGCTTTCTTACTGGTACCGGGGGGTGTTCCAGGCTGATTGACAGAACCTTAGGACCCCAAGAGCCAGGTATTTATGAATATGGGGCCTTATCCCATCCTTAGCTTCTTTGCTTAGAGGATATTGTTTAACACTAATTGGAGACGAAGAGGCTTTTAATTCTACTACTATTGGAGGTTGTTGATGGCTAGACCTAACCCAGCAGTTTCTGCCCAGGCATTAGGATAATCTTTTATCCATTTATGGGGTAGTTTGCCTGTTTGATTAGTCCTATGGGACGCAAAGAGTTGATGTTCATCTTCTACGGACATAGTCAAAGATGTGACTATGGGAGTTTATACTGAACGCTATAGAACCTCCAGTTGGGGACCATTAGGTTTAAAGGTTATTCTAGTCCGGAGTTTGGTAAGCAGATTCCTGCCCATCAATGGGGCCGGGCATTCTGGAATTACTAGGAAACAGTGGTGGAATTTTCCCTTTCCGAGGTCCATGTTCATCTTAGTTGTCCAAGCCCGATATCTACTGCCATTAGCCCCTTGAACTAGGGACCATTTAATTGATAGGGGGGCCAGTGAAGTCTTAAGGGCTGAGTATACTGCTCCTGTAATCACTTCAAAGTTCACTGTGTTCCCCTCAACTTCAAATGTTACTATGAGCTGGGGAAGGGGATCTGAGCCCCGAATTTTCTAGTCCTCTTCTGGAGTCAGCACGGCGGGCTGGCGTGGCTGCTTCTTTTGGGGGCACTCTTTGGCCCAGTGTTCTTTTTTATTACAGTGGGCACATTGATTTGAGGCCAGGGGCAGCCTTTGGCGTGGGCCCAGGTAACCCTTTATGTATCCCTGCTTTTTAACTTCTGGCCTATTTGCTGCTGTGACCCGAACCTTAGGCAATGCTTTACTCTGCCATTTGCTTCTTTCCTCCTTCTTTTGTTCCCTTTCCTTCTCTCTCTCCTCTATTCCCTTTCCTCCTCAGTTTCTCTCTTATAATATGCTTTCTCAGCTTCTCTGACTAAATCTCTTAAGGTCATATCTTATAATCCATTAAGACGTTGTAACTTTCTCTTAATATCTAGGGCAGTCTGCTCGATAAAGGCCATTGCAACAGATGCCTTTTGGTCTTCTGCCTGAGGATCAAAAGGAGTATATTTCCTATAGGCTTCCATAATTCTCTCCAGAAACATAGAAGGAGACTCATTAGGCCCTTGGATAATCTCTCTTACCTTGGACAAATTAGTCGGCCCTCTGGCGGCCGCTCAGAGACCCACTATTAAAGAACGGCGATAAGTGGACAGATGCTACCTACATTTAAAGGTGTTGGGGTCCCAGTTGGGTCGGTTCATGGGCCCGTAGGGATGGAGAGGGAGCATCACAGAGGCTTCCGAGTTTTCTATTATCCATCTCCTGCGGGTTTTTTTAGGTGGCCCAGCTTCCTTCAGGGGAGCAGGGGCTGCTGCTGCTGCGGGGAAGTCCCCTGGAGGGCTTGGGTCTGGCTCAATTGCCTCTAGCGGCGGAGAGGCTGAGTCAGCGGCGGGAGGATCATCTGGAACATGTTGTGGGTTGGGGAGCGAGGGTAGAGGATAAGGAGAGAGAGGAGTGTCCAGTCTTGTGACTCAGAATGGAGGGAAGAGGGGGAGGAGCAGAATGTTGGAATGATAGGATCGTGGGGCAAGGGGTATATGGCTGTTGATCTGGGTGGCCACGTGGCCCCGGTGAAAGACAATATCTCTGACTTTTCGGATTAGAGGGAAGTGGAAGGATTCTTCTGGGGGCCATCCGACTCCTAGGATGGGCCATTCTGAAGCACAGAGAGTCTGCCAGGTCCGGCATTTTACTGAAAAAGAAAGATTCTTGGTACTTGAGCGGACATCAGTCCAATGATCAAGGTTAAGGGACAGAGGCATGGAAGTGCTTTGTCCCATAATGTCCCATAATGGGAGTTACTCAAACAGGGACAGTGAATACACAAACATGACACAGACAAAGACAAACAGTAAACGTTTAACATGAGTCCAAGACAAAGGTTAGAACTGAGTAACTGGCAAAACATGATGGGTTAGACAATAAAGACGGACAGTAAACTCAACATGAGTTCCTGACAATGAACAAAACTGAGTAGCCAGCAAAACCTGATGGGCTGGAAAACCGAATCGTGAAGCAAAAAATAACCGAGTTGAGGAAACTACTAATCCTCTATTTCCCGAGTCCTCTGGAGTGTCCCCCAGGGACGTGGCCTGTGGCTCTGTGACACATCTGTCAGCCACCATCGCAGAGAGCTAATGTTCTTCACCGACAGCCATTTTGCCAAGCCCTAACCTGAAACCTGAAACCAGAAAGAGGCACCTTACTTACTCTGAAAGGAGTCCGTTGGGGTCTTTTTTTCGTCACTGCTGGATTTCTCAGCTAGGGCCTCCAGATGAAAAGGTGGGCCGAACGTCGGAGGAAAAGACCACCAAGAGAATTTCTCATGAAACAGCAAAGCGTTTATTGGGGGTCCAGCATGCTGGGGCTCAGAGCTCACTTCAGAGGAGCAAGGAACAAAGAGCCCCGAGAACAACATGAGCAGATTTTATATACATTCTTTAGAGAGGGCAGGGACTTAACATACATCATAGCTTCCTTTAGCAAATCACCGTATACCGTGGGAAAATCAAATAACAACTCTAAAACATGATTTGCACATTCATTGGTGGGAATAGTTCAGGCAGGGTGTTATTGGTTAGCCCTGAGAAGGGGTATACATTTAAAATGATTGGTTGAAGCCCTGAGATGTATATGTGCTGAGCTGCACGGTTTTTGAGAAGAGGTTGTTAAGTAACTAGGTGGTCAGGGAAGATTTCATCACACATCTAAAGGGCAGTTCCAGGAATTGTCTTAACTGCCACAGGAATTTCAGGCTCTGAGTGCAGCCTGGATACTTTACAGAACCTGGTTCTTTACGTTTCAATTTCAATTTCTTTTATTCTTTCAGAACCTTACAAAGGAAGGCGAGAGACTTCATCAACAATGACTGCAATTTTGGTCATTTTGGTTTTGGAAGCAGACATGGGATCTTTTTTTAGATCCTTACGGTGCTGGTAATCAAAGCCACAGCCTCACACAGGGCCAAGAGGCTGATTAAGACATATCCCATTCCAAAGCAATTACTTCTCTGAGGTCAGTTACAGAACTCAGTCTCTGAGGGGAATCACATCAGAGTTCAAGCCCAGGTGGACCCAGTCATCTCTTCCAAACTCCACACAAATGACCACAATTAAAACCAAAACACTCCCCCAAGGCCCTCATCTTCTTCCATATATACATTCATCATAACCTCTGGCTGGATGTTTCCATGAATGTCACAGCCTAAGAGAGTTTCCAAAATAAGGTCTCTTTCCCTTCATTTGCCTAACCACAGGGTAGCCTGGACACCCTTTCTGTGAACCAGGATTGATCACATAGGTCTGCCGTTAATACTGCTCTGCTTCTCCAATTTGAGGCCTACTGACTATCAGGTATAGTTTCTTCATGTGATTTGGAGTCATGAGAAAACCCAATCATCTCTGCAGGGCTTGAAAGAACTCATTTGTCCCAAAGGATCCCTATTCTCACTTGATGGAGGTCAGGAACCTAAAAGAGGAAGGTGAGAGACTTCATACACCATGACTGATCTTTTTTGCATTTTGGTTTTGGATGCACACATTGGATTTTTCTTTAGATCCAACTGGTGCTGAGAATCTAAGCCACTACCTCACACAGGGCAAAGAGGCAGATTCAGACACATCCCTTTACAAAGCATTTAAGCAAAGAGCCACAGGTGATGCCCATTCATTACCATTTGAAAACAGTTTTCTTCAGGATTCACAAAGGGCTGGCCTGAGGCAAAGACCTTCCTGATATTCATGGCAACAGGCAAATAGGTTAGCAAAAGGCCCAAAGCAGGGTTTCTCCACTGAGACTTTCCTGGTCACACTGATATCTGAGTTTTCTGAGATGCTCGCATTCCCTTCAGCTATCCAGTACATGGCCATGTCACAGAGCTTGGAGGTCGTACATATCTTGGACACAAAACCATGAGCCTATTCTGGAGAGTGGCCAGAATTCAGGAAGAAAACAGGATCTTGGGAAGATAGTAGGTGTTGCCCATCAATAATGAAACCTGCAATCCATTCCTAAAATGGGCAGGATGAATGCTGGGAAGCTTTCTACTAGACAGGACACATCCATTGATTAATTCTTATTTCTAATGTTTTCAACCACGGACACAGTGAGATAAACAGACATAGAAACACTCACCTTGTCAAACGACTTTCTAGAAACAGTCCACTCCTAACCAAACATACTGACTTTCCTACCTATTCTGAGAACATGAGACAAATCCACAAACTCACACCCACATTCACAAAGGCCCCTCCTTTTCCCAACTGAGTCTGTGACTTTCCAGAGTGTCCTCTGACTGGTGGACCATACTATGTTCCCCCGAAATGGCCTGTCCTGTCTCAGATCCGGTCTCCTTGTCCAACTCTGTGAAGTTGTCAGGAGCCTGGGCTGACCACTACCTGCTTTCTCCGGAAAGGCCCGTCTTCAGAGCTCTACTTGCATTTGGCCATCCTCAAATCATTAGGTATCAAGAAAGACAGACTCTGTCCTTGGTAAATCCAAACAAGTGAGCCAACTGGGACTGGGACTGGGACTGGCTCTGTGTGCCTGGCTTCCTGGATAACAAGTTCAGGGAGTTCCATCACCAAAGATGTGACTTAGGTCAATTCCTTCAGGAATGGAATGAGGTCACTGGCTTGGCAACCACTTTGTCCTAACAGTGGCTTCCAAGGGTTTCTTGAGATAGTGGCTGCCCCTACTTCCTGTGGCACTTTCACAAGTTAGAATGGTATATAAACCATAGGGACCGAGGAGAAGCTCTCCACACAGGGCTGGTTTGGTCCATCTTCTTTATATTAAGAAGAGAGAGGCTGATTCAGACACATCGTTTCATCCTGACCAGGTTGTTTGCAATGGAAGATGACTTTTGCTCTCTCAGGTCCTTTATATCTGCCTACATCTTCTCCTGGGATTATTTCTGCATCAACCTTTGAGGTTCTCAGCAATTGGAAGATCACCTACATGCCTGTATTGTAAGACCAACTCTGTCTATGCTCTTCTGTAAAGTTAGATTGAGAGAACAGTGTATGGTTAGGGTTAATAACATATTCTATTTGGGTTAGGCATCATTCTGCGGAATGAATAATGGTATTGGGAACCTGCAATATTCACAAGAATATATCGGTGAAATATAAGTATGAAACCAGAAAATCTAGGTACGATTTGAAGCCCTGAAGGGCATTGGGCCCTTTAGTGGGATACTTAGCTTTGAATTATGTTCTGCACAGATGTCTCAGATAAATCGATATGCAATGGCATAGGACCTTGTACCTTGGATGATTGAATGTAGAAGAGAACATCCAGTCAAAAATGAATAGTCCATAGGATTAGAAAGATAGTCGGTAGGTTTAGTAAAAAGGGTGAGTATAGGAATCGGACCAAAAGTTCATTAGCAATATTGTTTCGTTTAGAGAGTGAATGTAAATATTAGCACATGTGAAAAGTCATTCACAATGATGAACTGGAGAAAATATGTAGGAAAAAGATATCAATAGAGACATTAGAAAATCAGGCAAAGTATAAGGTGAGTGATAGGATTAGACATTTTCAACATGGTTGAAGTTGAATGTATAATCTTAGGAAGAAACAAATATGTAGACACCAATAGGATTGACATTTCAGAGCATTAGGCAATCTGGACATGGTTGATTTTAGTATTCCATGCTCACTTTGCATTTTGCTTTGGTGAAAGGTTAATACAATAGGTACTTGTCACTTCCTGTTTTTCTGTATGCTTAACAAAACACTGTTGAAATCTTGAGAACTGTTTGCTAATTTTGTTCCCAGAATGTGCTGTCCCCAACTGCCAAACTGCAGAATGTACTCCCTCACCTGGTTGCATGCAAACCACCCACTCGCCCTGACCCATCAAAAATTTCCTTCCATGCCCTCTCCAAGAAAAGTATATAAGCTCTCTTTAAGCTGTTCTCAGGGCTCTCTACTCTTTTCATGTGAGCTCTTAGCCCCAGCATGCTGGACCCCCAATAAACCGTTTGCTGTAGCTGAGTGAAAATGGTATACTCTTCTGGAATTAAAAGATGCTTTCTTTTGCTTGACTCTCCATAAAGATAGTCAGTTTCTGTTTGCTTTTGACTGGGTAGACCCAGAAACTGGAACGTCTGGTCAACTAACTTGGACTAAACACCCACAGGGGTTCAAAAATTCCCCCACTCTCTTTGATTCAGCCCTCCACAGAAATCTCAACAACTTCAGAACTACGCACCCCAAATTCACTCTGCTTCAATATGTGGATGTCCTGCTACTGGCTGCCAACACCAAGTAAAACTGTGAGTCTGGGACCCAAGCACAATTATCTGAAATTGCTGAACTCGGGTATAGAGCTTCGGCCAAAAAGGCCCAAATTTGCCAGCAAGAAGTAATCTTCCTGGGGTATTCCATTAGGGGCGGTAAATGATGGCTCACTGAGCCCAGAAAACAAACTGTTGTGCAGATACCACTGCCATCTAACAGGGGACAACACAGAGAGTTTTTTGGGACTGTTGGCTTTTGCAGGTTATGGATACCTGGGTTTGTGTTCTTTGCGGCTCCTTTATACCCTCTGTTAAATGAGGATGCACAATTCCAATGGACCCTTTAGCACCAGCAAGCTTTTTATAACATTTAAAACACTGACACTGAACTCCTCAACTTCACTGAGCCCAGCCTGCAATTTCAGAAAGCCCTACACTACATTAAAAATGTACATCAACTTACTCACCTTGGTTCAAAGAAACTGCAGGCATTCCTGAAGGATCAGGAACAGAGATTTCGACTAACTCACTCACAGTGAAAGGAAATAACTCACAAAAGCCTGTCGGTTCTGTCAATTGGTTAATGCTTACACTTCCAAGCTTCCTGCAGGAAAGCACCTACGAGGAACCAGACCAGGACAATTCTGGAAAGTGGACTTCACTGAAATTAAGCCAGCAAGGTATGGACTTAAATATCTCTTAGTCTTTTTAAATACAATTTCAGGATGGATCGAATCCTTTCTCACAAAAAAAAAGAAAAAAAAAAAAAAACCGCTGAAACGGTGGTCAAGTACATCCTGAAAGATATTTTTCTAAGACACGGCCTGCCTAAGGTAATAGGGTCTGTTAATTGAACGGTGTTCATGGCCCAGGTGAGTCAGAGCTTAGCCAGGACCCTGGGGATTAATTGGAAGTTGCATTGTGCATATAGACCCCAGAGCTCAGGACAGGAAAAAAAAATAAATAGAACCATTAAAGAGACCTAAACGAAATTAAGCTTAGAGACCGGCATAAAAGATTAGAGTGTGTTCCTGCCTTATGCACTGTTTCATGCAAGAAATACTTGCTTGACAGACTAAAAGCTCTTGAAAGAACTCAGCGATACCTGTGGAAACAGCTGGCCACTGCCTACCACCCTGGGGACGAGGGGACTCCACATGGATATCAAGTAAGAGACTTCGTCTACATAAGACGACATCAGGTGCCATCCCTGGAACCCGGCTGAAAAGGACCATACCAGGTGCTACTTATAACACCTACAGTGGTATATGTAGACGGAATCACTTGCTGGATCCATGCCTCTCATCTCAAGCCTGCGCCCTCTCCAGACTCTGGCTGGATACTGGAAAAGAGTGGTAACCCTTTCAAATGGTGTATTCACCAGGTGGATAAGGCTATAGATTCTCCCCTTGGCCACAAGTAGTCCTAATGCTCATCAGCCCGTACAGCAGCGATGGCTAATCACAAATCCTACTAGACAAGAAGTATGATCTATCTCGCATACAGCCCCCTTAGGGACCTGGTGGCCATCTCTCCACCCAGATATTTGTCAGCTGGTTATAGGTCATTCCTATTGGCATATCCCTGAAGAAGAGGATCCCACTAAAATTCCGTTAAATGCCTTCTGTACCATAGATAATGGAAACAAACATTATGGATGTAGGGACACACGAGCCAGATGCAGGTTGGCTAGCCTAGATTACTATGTTTTCCCGGCGGACTATCAAAACCACAAACAGCCATGGCTGTGTGGGGCAAAAGCCGACTTCTTCTGTAAGTCATGGGGATGTGAGCATACAGGGGCTGCCTGGTGGAATCCAAACTCCTCATCAAATTCAGTACACAGCATTGACCATATTACCAATTAGACAATCAAAACTGATGGCCCCCAGATGGGTCTCTAGATCCTCAAATTCTGTGTGACCTTTTTAACTTCTGCAAGTGCTCAAAAGGGTGAAAGGAGATTCCCCTATGGGCAGGCCAATTCCCTCCTTCTCTCACATCCTGAACTATGCTTCTCCAATTCATCCTCACCCTCTGCCTTCTGCTCCAGAATCTCTGCTGTCACTCCCACCTCAGCAACCTGATTTCTCCCCTCCAATTTCTAGATCAAAACCCAAACCTCGGTTCTCAGACAATTGCCCCCTTGCTGAGGTAGCAGGTAGTGAGGCACCCCTCCACCAACTCACTCCTCTCTTCTTCTGTCAGTGCCCGCACCGGGTCCCACCAGGTCCTCTTACCAGCTATACCAAAGCTCAAACCAGCTGAGGAGAGCCCTCAGAACCCTATCCAAGATGTAATAAAAATGGCTTTTAAAGTTGCATTGTCATCACTGAAAACAGGTTACTAAGAATTTAAAGTCCCTCAGAGACTTTTTGGGATACTCACTCCCGTCTTCCCCTCTGCTCTACCTGTTCTACTGCTCATGATTTTGTTGCTAGGAAAATCCCAAACCCCTTTCTCATTATTCTTTTACATCTCTCCTTTCTCATACACAGATCCATGTAGCTGCTCTCCCCCCCGCCTTCCCCATCTTTCCCCTCTGTAAAAGGCCCACAAAAAAGTCTTAACTGACCTTCTCCAAAATTCTTCACCAAGGCTGACTTTAGGACTTTCAGCAAAAGAGCCCTATAAAAGAGTTCAATGTAGACAAACTTCCTCTTTTCGTGTTGCCTGTTCTACTTGGCAACTGGCTGGAAAAATCAGCACTCCTAAGCTAGACAGCCCCTTACTAATTTTTCACAAAATATGTGAACAAGGCCTCTGGCCTTGAGCTGGGGCTTCACAGGGATGGCTACATTTGTAAGATAAAGAAGTTACCAACTGGACCCCATGGTAACAGCTGGCAGGGAGAAAACAAAAAAGAGAAGAAAAAAGCTCTCCCTCTCCTAGGTGTCCTTAAAAAGTTAACTTGCCCAGAACAGAGGAAAAAAAAAAGAAACAAAAACTGCTTTTTGTGGACTTCTGCAGACTGTGAACTTCTGAGCCCCTTCCATTACATATTGGGGACAAAATTCTAAAACTACCTAAACTTGGGGTTCAAGGGATTAATTGATTACAACAGAAGCAATGCCCTCTATATCCGGTTGCAACCAAATAGGACTGTTTCTCTGTTTTCGGTGCTATCTTAGGTGCCTTGCCCTGTCCATACCAACAAGAGTATTATTCTATATACTTAAACATTGTTTATGTTTTCATAAAATTGTCAACTGGTGCAATTAATTATGTAATGGTGCAGATGTTTCCCAGAGTGCTCTATCATGATGCAGGTTCATTAAGATCAAATAGCGGGGGGCATACAACCCGGTTCTGCCGGGAATCTGTATTCCTCACTTTAGCCATCCTATTAGGAATAGAAGTTGCTGCAGGGATGGGCACAGGAACCACTGCCGTAGTCCATGGAACACAACAAATGACCCAATTAGAAGCAGCAGTAGAACAAAGCTTTAAGATATTAAACCTCCATCACAGCCTTACAGGAATCTTTAAAATCTCTCTCTGAAGTTGTTTTACAGAAAAGGCGAGGGTTGGACCTCCTCTTCATGAGAAAAGGGGGCCATTGTGCTGTATTGAGGGAAGAATGTTGTTTTTATTCCGATCATACTGGTTGTAAAATTATCTATGAGTAAATTGAGAAGACACCTTAAAGCGCATCAACGAGAGAGAGAGGCCCCAAAAGGGTGGTTACAGTCTTCGTTCACACAGTCCCCCTGGTAAACTACGCTTTTATCAGCTTTGGCCGGTCCATTAATAATCATCATATTATTGCTAACTCTAGACCCTGTTTGCTCCACCGTGTAGTTTCATTTCTTCAAGCTCAAATTGGACAAGTTAAATTTTGGTAATCAGACAACAATATACCCCACTAGCAGACATAAAATGTGACACCCCTCAATGATCACTTTTATGATTAAACGTAACCAGAAGAAGAAGTGGGGAATGAAAGATTAATAAAATAGGTATTTGTCACTTCCTGTTTTTCTGTATTCTTAACAAAACACTATTGAAATCTTGAGAATTGTTTGGTAATCTTGTTCCCAGAATGTGCTGTCCCCAAATGCCAAACTGCAGAATGTAATCCCTCACTCAGTTGCACACAAACCGTCCATTCGCCCTGAACCACCAATAAACTTCCTTCCCTTCCCTCTCCAAGTTAAGTATGTAAGCTCTGCTTAAGATGTTCTAAGGGCTCTAGGCTCTATTCAAATTAGGTCTGAGCCCCAGCATTCTGGACCCCGAATAAACCCTTTGCTGTTGCATGAGACACTCTCTTGGTTGTCTCTTCCTCCAATGCTAGAATGACTTTTACATTGGTACAATCATAAGTATGACCTTTGCTTTTTGTGTCCAAAATATTACTTTGATAAAATGAATATATAGATCAGGAGACATGAGTATTTCTTCCACCATTTCTTGCAGCAATATTTTGAAGACATAAAATTAGTATTGGGTGTACAAATAGGTGTACTCTGTGTCTATGAATATAGAGATAATTCATGAGTAGACCATACTGTGAATAAATAATATAACTAGTTCCAACTTTAAATAATGGATCGAATTGATATCTGAAAAAATACAGGAAATCTTATATTGATATACATACATTCATTCCAACGAGTTATACATCTAATAGTAATATTAGGGTTATGGTTTATCATGAAGAGTGTGTGAGTTTTGCTTCAAAAGTGATTATGGAAATCAAAAATAATGTGTTTGGGAAGAAGTCTCATGAAAAGTCCAGTCAAGAAACATGGAGGAATACATGTGTTCTGAAGCAGGAAGTGATTGAAAGCGAAACAAATGCATACAAATTTACTAACTTCTGGATGAAATATATATACTATGATGTGCATAAATTGAAGAAATAGTAATGAACCAGTGTTGAATAAAAACTAACATCAAAATATACATCATGTCCCATAGGAATCTACTTGCATTAATGTTAAACTGGATCAGTTACTGGAGAAATATTAGGATTTGTATGCAACAGTCACTGAAGTTAGTTTTCAGAACTAGGAAAAAAAATATGTATTTCAGGTGAATGAATACTTCTGAGAATAATCTTGTGAAAAGTTTACTATAAATCCACATACATGAACATGAATAAATGTAGGGAGTGAATAATAAGATGCATATATTTCATATTTTAAAAAATCTGGAGAGTATATATATATATATATATATATATATATATATACAAAACACAAACAAAGACATTAAAAAGTAGCAATATATATGCCAATCAAAATTCATCGTGAAATATATATCATCTACAGATCCAAAAATATTAATTTTACTGAACATGGATTTATGTATAATGTTGTTCAACTAGGAAGCTCACTCACAGTTCGAATTTTCAGTTCCAAAAGCGTTTAGGAGGAGTGATCTCTTCTCACACTTTGTATCTGCCAAGTTAGCCACCTCACAGGAATGTACGTGTGATACCAGGTAAGATTCTATATGTGCATATGAAAATACATGTGCTGAATAGCCTACAGAGAAAGGGAAACAGAAATTCACATATTTGTTAACTTTCCAAACACATGGAGAACTATTTCAACAAAAAATTGACAAGATTTATAACTCCTAACCTATATCATACAAAAGGCAAAACCAAATATACACCGTGCCTCCTGTGAACTGCTTGTATTTCTATTCTATTTGGGTTATTTTTCTCCATCATATTAGGATTTGTAGTCAGAGTCTAGTACGGTATGGGTTATTATCAGGGGTTCAGTATTTCGAATGGAAAATTTGAAAATGAATCCAATGTGTATGTAAATATGTGCTACACAAAAATCTTCCCACTCTCATCCAGAACAATGCCTTGAGAATACCTTTGCCCTAAGTAAGACACAATTAGAAGAGAAGAGTTAGAAAATCTGTGAATACATATCTGGAATGGAATATGCTCAGGAGTTCAAAACCTTGGAAGTGGTAGAGGAGTTTCCAAAAGTAAAGGACAGGGTAAACACTCCACAAACATGGAGGTCTACTGGCCTAGAGAATTCTTGAGAATCTGCCTGTGAGGTTGGGCACTTGAAACATATGTTGTTGTCAGGAGCTTTAGCTTCCTTTCTAGTGAGACCATCAAAGCTCTGACTGAATCTATGAGACCTGGAGGACATGGTTTCTTCTTTTTCAATGAACATGAGTCAGCAGTGCTGAATTCTCTCTTTTTAGGTAAACTGTGGCCACTGGGGGCTAAATGTCTACCATGTGGACTGTGAAACCATATGGTCATCCTCCATTTTCATGGTGTTTCTTGCTGTTGCACTGGGAGTTTTGTATTTGCTTCATGATATGCAAGGTTTTCAACTGGGACACAGTGCGGGAGGGAGTTCTGTAACGTGTGGTGGGTCAGGGTCTGCAGGAGAATAAAAGAACAAGACTTCTATCCCACATAGCTTGCCTCCTTGACTATAGCAACCTGATTCTGAACAATGTCCTGAAACTTCTCCATATATCAAGATGCCTTTACATATAAGGGTCTGCTGGCTTCACCATGTCAGTCACAAGCCATTTGGAAGCCAATGGCAGATCCACATGGCCACCCCACAGATGTTTTATCACACACCTGCCCACCATTGCTCTAGGCCCACTACTCAGCAGGATGCAACTTTCTGGCATCTCTGTTAAAAACCATTTTTATGAAAACAAGTCAATCAAGGCACTGTCTGGTATATTCATTGTTGGGAAAAGTATACACGGCAGCCATAACCCAGAGAAAATTCCCAACATGGCGCCTAAGGACTTTTTCTTCCTACCTTCTTCTTTCATGCAGTGGCGTGAAAAGTTC
Source organism: Callospermophilus lateralis (assembly GCF_048772815.1). Classification (NCBI taxonomy): domain Eukaryota; kingdom Metazoa; phylum Chordata; class Mammalia; order Rodentia; family Sciuridae; genus Callospermophilus; species Callospermophilus lateralis. Next base: position 490,862 of record NW_027517150.1, read on the forward strand.
CCGCCCGTGTGAACTCTCCCGCCTCCTCCAATTTCAAATCTCGCTGGCGGAGAACCTTAGCCCCAATGAGAACAAATTCCTGGGCTCCGGAGGTGATATCTGAAAGAACTTGCCAATAAATGGGTTGCCTGCCATTTATCTAAGCCCTTCCATCTCCCCCTTAGTTATATATAAGCACACAGCTTTTTGCAATAAAATTGGAATTTTCTGGTGAAGTGTCTTTGCATGGGGAGTTCTTTCATTCTGGTGCCCCGTGAGAGGATACAGGTGAGCTCTTTCCAACAAGAGCCCCGTCCCCCACTCCGCCGAGACACTCTGCCCTAGTCCGCTCTTTTCAGACGCCAGTTTTCTGCACTCACCACTGATCTGATGTAAGTAATCCTCCCCTGACCCCGGCTCACCAACTCCCTTCAGGCTGCCACTGGTTTTGTGACAGTGATCGTCAGGCACACTCCAGATGACTGGTAGGGGAGAGGGAATTCCTCCCACTAAGACCTTTACTAGTTGCAGTGGACCCTCTGGTGTTTCGTTTCTTTTTGGGGCATGAGGCTTCTGAGTTTACACGAGAGGCTTTATGGATTTTCCTGCTCCACTGCCGCTGCTGCTGCCGGCTAGAGTTGCTGTATCCTGTGGGGTTGCTGTGTCTGCCTGAAGCTGCCTCTCTGCTCTGCGAAAACTGAACTCCCGGCCTGGAATTGCATTCTGTCAGAGCCAGAGTTTTGTTTTCATTACTGACTTCTTCTGCTGCAGTTGAAAACTTTCCTGACGTCAGGTTGCCCTTGGCTCCAATTCCTTTTGGTTTCACAGATCGCACTTCACTGGTGATGACCAGGTAGTGCCCTCTGTATTTCCTCGTGATGGCTTGTCATTTTGGGGACGCCCACCTGACCCCCGTTTGCCCTGAGCTTCCTGGATGCCGTTGCAGCCCGGGTTTTCTCTTTGTCTTTCTTGCTTACTCCTATTCTCTCTCTCTCTCTCTCTCTCTCTCTCTCTCTCTCTCTCTCTCTCTCTCTCTCTCTCCCATCTCTCCCTGTGACTATGGGCACCTCTTAGTCTGCACCTGAAGACTCACCTCTCAAATGTTTAATAAAAAATCTGGCCACACTCTCCCTCACACCAGACATCAAGCCCAAACTTTTAATCAAAATCTGTACCCATGATTGGCCTACATATCCACTGGATAATGGCAATCATTGGCCACCAGAAGGCTCCTTAGATCCAAACCTCTTCCGGGACCTTTTTAACTACTGCCAGCATCTGAAAAAGTGGAGGGAGATTCCCTGCATTTAAGATTTTAGCCTTCACACACAGCACCCTGCTCTCTGCTCCTTTTGCCCTCCCTCTCAGGTCCTCTTTGATTGAAAACCCCTCTCTTCCCCTACTTCTATTCCTGACTTCACAGATTCTTCCTCATTCGACCAAGCAGATGAACCCCCACCTTATCCCCCAGCCCCATCTGCCCCTTCTCTCCCGCTATACCTTCCTCTTCCTCTGCCTAATTCCATGGATCCTCCGCCTTCCGTTTCATCCCTCTTTCCTCCGCCCTCTTCTGCCTGCTCCACCTCCTCCTCCTCCACAGAGACACTCCCTTCCTCTCCCTCTCCTTCCTGTTCACCGCCTTCCTCTTTCAGTCCTCCTGTTACCAGGTCTAAGGGACTCCTTCCCACCCCCAAGACAATTGCACCCCTTCGTGAGGTAGCTGGTCCCGAGGGTGTCATCAGAGTCCACGTTCCGTTTTCCATGTCGGACATTACTCAGCTAGAGAGGAAGTTAGGCTCTTTCACCACTGACCCCACCACTTACATTCGGGAGTTTCAATGGGTCCTGCAAGTATGTAGCCTCACTCATCATGACATCTACATGCTCTTGGCCAATACACTTCTCCCCAAGGAAAGGCAATGAGTCTGGGAGCTAGCCCAAGCCCATGCTGATGAAAATCATAGGACCAATCCTACCCACCCCACAGGCCCTCATGCTGTCCCAGAGCAGGATCGCCTATGGGATTACAAGACCCGTGAAGGCTTACAGTTTCGTGACCTTTTTACATCCTGTCTCTTGGCGGGGCTGAAAAAGGCCACCCGCAAGGCTGTTAACTTTCAAAAGGTGCAGGAGGTCATTCAAAGGAAGGAGGAAACACCTTCAGATTTCCAGGATAGACTAACCAAGGCCCTTCAACAGTACACAAAACTCGACCCAGAAACCCCAGATGGCCGTCATGTCTTAATGACATACTCTCACTATTAAAAGTCACCATTCACATATCACCCCACATTATTCTACCTCTCATTTCCTCATGATGTTCCTAGGGGCAAATACACCTCTTCATGCAGTCTCCCACGACTATCTAAACCAGTTAACCCTGAGGTTTGGGACACAACTACACCCTCTAGGGCTAAATAAAGTCCTATTCATATTGTCTTACACGACCCTTCAAGATATATTAGTCAACCACAATATCTACTCACAACCACAGCCTTCCTCGGATTAGAACCCATCATCCAGGATTTATTATGAAAGGGGTATCTTAGGCCTACACAATCTCCTTTCAACACCCCCCATTCTGGCAGTTAAGAAACCTAACGGGTCCTACAGGCTGGTTCAAGACCTTCACCTTGTCAACTCCTCTGTGGTCCCCATCCACCCGCTTGTGCCCAACCCTTACCCCTGCCTCTCTCAGATCCATGCCACTACTACCCACTTCTTGATCCTAGATTTCAAAGATGCATTCTTTTCTATTCCCTTGTCATCAGAATCTCAGGATATCTTTGCTTTTACGTGGACTGACCCTCACACCCGCCATTCTCGTCAGCTTACCTGGACTGTCCTCCCACAGGGATTCAGGGATAGGCCCCATCTCTTTGGCCAAGTTCTTGCCCAGGACCTCACATCCTTTCACCCGACCTGTCCTGACTCTACTCTCCTTCAATATGTCGATGACCTTCTTCTATGTAGTCCCTCTTGGGAACACTCTCAATACCACACTGCCCAGCTTCTTAATTTCCTAGCATACAAGGGATATAGGGTGTCTCCCCACAAGGCCCATGTTTTCCAGTTTTTTCTCATCTATCTTGTTTTTTGCCTTACACCTAGGAAAAAGGAAATAACACTGGATAGGAGGCAACTCCTTTCTGATCTTCCAGTGCCCCATACAAAAGCCGAAATACTATCATTCCTAGGACTAGCATTTATTTTAGGGCCTGGATCCCAAATTATTCTCTTCTAGCCAAAAACCTGTATGACCTAGCAAAGGGACCCCCTAGTGAATCTCTTGCCTCCTCCCCTAACTACCACTTCTGCAGGCTTCAGCAACTCCTCTTAAAGGCACCTGCCTTGCACCTTCCTGATATTTCAAGACCATTTCATCTATATGTCCATGAAAAAGGGGAGCAAGCATTTGGGGTCTTAGGTCAAAACTATGGGCCTACATATGCACCTCTGGCATATATGTCCAATAAAGTAGACCATACAATCTGTGGGTAGGCCCCTTGCTTAAAAGCTCTCTCTGCTGAACAAATTTTACACAAAGAACCCTCTAAGCTGACTTTTGGGGCGCCTTGAACTATTCACTCCCCACATCACTTGAAGGATCTTTTATCTTATAAGGGCCTTCAAACCCTTCCTCCATCCAGAGTTCTGTCGCTCCTCACTTCATTTCTGGAAAACCCTAATATTACTTTCCTCCCCTGCTCTGCACTGAACCCTGCCTCACTGCTCCCAATGACTCCCACGTCTAACACAACAATTCATAATTGCTTGGAAACGTTAGATGATTTCCTTCCCTGTCATTCTTCAATTTCTGAGGGACCACTCACCAAGCCTGACCTTATCTGGTTCACTGACGGCAGTTTCTTTAGGCAGAATGGCACTCATTACTCTAGTAGTTTCAGCCACTGAGATTATAGAGGCCAAAGCTCTACCTTCAGGAACTACCAACCAGCAGACTGAACTCATAGCAGCCACTCGTGCCTGCCTTATAGCACAAGGCAAATCCCTCACCCTTTATACTGACTCAAAATATGTCTTCCATATCTTATTTTCCCATGCTGCAATATGAAAGGAGCGAGGACTACTTACCACAAAAGGTAATGTGATCACTAATTCGGCTCTTATAAGCAATCTGATAGAGGCCTCCCACTTTCCCACCCAGTTGGGAGTTGTCCATTGTAGGTCCCATCAGAAGGACGGCTCTCTTATCACTGAGAGCAATGCCAAAGCTGACCAGGCGGCACGAATGGCTGCCACCACTTCCAGTTATTGCCCCCATTGGGGGACATATAATGGCCACTTTAGACATCTCATCTGAAGCCACTACTTCTTCCAGTAAGAACAAGGATCTTTTCAAGTTCCTTTATACTCTATTCCATTCCGATTCTCAGTCTTTGACCCTCTTTTTACAGAGCTTCTTCTCCCTCACCCCCTCTGACAAAGCCATGCTACAGAATATAGCCTCTAATTGTCAGATCTGTCAGCGGACCAACCCTCATACTTTTTTAAGGCCCAAACCTTTCCCTTCCCACCAAGCCCGGGGACACATTCCCACTGCTGACTGGCAGGTACACTTCACCAACATGCCCAAAGTATGGCACACTAAATACCTCCTTGTCTTTGTGGACACTTTCTCTGGTTGGGTTCAGGCATTTCCCATTTCCAATAAAAGGCTTCCACTGTAGCTTCAATCTTTCTGACAGTCATCATCCCCAGGTTTGGAATGCCCACTTTCCTACAATCTGACAATGGCCCTGAGTTTATTTCCAGGATCACACAAAAGGTCTCTAAAGCCCTCTCCTTCAAGTGACATTTTCACTGTCCATATCACCTTCAGGCTTCAGGGAAATTGGAAAGGGTAAATCGTACTCTAAAGGAAGTCCTTACCAAATTGACAATGGAATTAAACTTAGACTGGGTCAAACTCCTTCCCTTGGATTTGTTTCGAATCAGAGCTCTACCTAAGAAACCATCTTTACTGTCTCCCTTTGAGATAAGGTATTCAAGACCTCTTATCCCCCCTGGGTTGGTCATTTCACAAGGACCTCTCACCCGAGATTTGTCTTTGCCTCTCTTGTTTTATCTTCGCTCGGAACTCTGGAAATATCAGGACTGGCTTCTTCTGGACCCAGTCCCCGCTCCAAACACTCCTCCCTTAACAGCTGGGAGTCTAGTCTATTATAATACCCCAGAGGAGAACGGGCCTCTTGCCCCAAAATGGGAAGGCCCCTATCCTGTCATTCTCTGTACCCCCAACTCCACCTAACTCTCCTTATCAGACAACTGTCTAACCCCTTGGATTCACATATCTAGGTTGAAGCCATATCACCAAGAGGCCCACCTGATGACGACAGGACCACCCCAGAGGAACTCCAAGAATCACCTCCTGAACCTCCCCTTTACTCCTGCTCTCCACTCCCATCTCACCCATTTAAGTTGCGGCTAACACGGTGTTCCCTGCAGAACAATTCCTCTTAAAGAAGGCACAATGAGCTCTTCCAACACCCTAGTCTTCTCTAACTGCTTGTTTTTTGTGCTCTGCTTATTTTCTGTGCTCTGTCAGGACTGGTATCTACCCTCCTCTGCTACAATGTATTTTTTCACTCTTTGGGAATGATACTCAGAACATGGCATGCAGAATGTCCACGCAGTGGATGCAACTGCTTGCTTCATCCACAACTCCACATCTATTTCCCTAAAATTGTCACCTTCAAGGACCTTCGTCCCTGGTAGCTGGAACTGGCCTTTCATTTGCTTCCTTTTTCATCAAACCAAAGACTATTGTCATTGGTGGCCTGAGATATACAATGGGTGCCCCTATAAGTCATGCAGGTTCCATCATGAACGTGGTAGCTATTTTTACCACTCACTTGGTTACCATGAAGGGTGGACTTCTAGTTACCTAAAGTGGCATAAAGGCTCTTCATCCAATAACAATGGATGGTATACTTTAGATATACCTGACCCCAAGGCCAAAAGTTGGGACTATGTTGAGTTTGCTGTCTATGCTCGGACAACCTCAGCCAGACCCACAATGTGGATGACTGTTGGCCGCACCCTGATTACGCCACCTAAGGCAACCATCCAGGTAGTCGAACACATTAAGGAGTCAGAATCAAAACTTCGAGATCTTATCCATAGCTCATTTAAAGAGGATTCAGAGCCTTCAACCCCCTCAGGTCCCCCTCCCACATGGCTCAATTTGCTACACCAAACTCTTTGATTATTAAACTCCACCCCTCTTTCTGTGCCTACTTCTCAGTTCTTTCTCTGTGCTTCACTTAGTCGTCCACTTCTAGCAGCGGTCCCATTAGCGGCAGGAAATATTTCAGCAAAAACCTACAATTTCTCTAAGAAAGGAAAACCCCTACATGTGACACGTATCCCACTATGGGAAAGTTGTTCCACCAATACTTTATTTCCTTTCATCTGTTTCCACCTGACAATAATGAATTCTTTACCCATTTGTTCCTTGAGCTTTAGCACCCCATCGAGCCCTGATTTATGAAACCTGGACATTTTCTCTGGTGTAACGGGTCTATAAGTACCTCAACGATCAATGTCTCTGGCATCTGTTTCTTGGTTACGGTAGTTCCTCAGCTGTCTTTGTATACTCCCATCGAATTCCGACAGGTGGTCCTACCTTCCTGCACCCTTAGGGCAGTCTTTCTGCCGGTTCTGGTAGGCCTCACATTAACAACCTCAGCGGCGAGTCTCGAACTCTCTGGTGAAGCTATAGGTCATGCTCTATGGGCATCCAATGACCTGCAACAAAAACTGCAGGAAGCACTTGATAACACTGCTCAGTTTCTGGGCTCCTTGCAGTGACGGTTACTTCATTGGCACAACTGGCTTTACAGAACCGAAGGGCAATTGATCTTCTCATTGCAGAAAAAGGGGGAACATGCCTGTTCCTCAGAGAGGAATGTTGTCATTATGTTAATGAATCTGGCCTAATAGAAAAAAATGTTGTTAAATTGCAGGAATTATCAACCCAATTGCTTCCAATCCTTTCTTGCCATGTACTTACTACCAATCTTGGGGCCCCTTATTGGGATGCTCCTTTTTTGTGCTCTCTTGCCCTGCATAATGAAGTGCCTTCAAACCCAACTGAAAAAAAATTTCTAATCAAACATTCAACCAGCTTTTGCTTAGGCACTAGCAGCCTCTGATGACTGATGAAACCCCAACATCTCCAAGAGAACAGTTCACTCAGTGCTGAAGCTCACTACCAGGCACGATGGAATGCAACGGACATCAGACGGCGAGAGACAACGAGCTCGGAGAACCTTTTAATCTGCCATCCTGGATTAATGAGTCTTTATGTCCTTCTAAGTTTCCTCATGGCCCTTGGCCTCTTCTCTGTCAGTCCCCCAACATGGTACTTCTGCCAAAAATTGACCTTTGCTTTAATTTTTATCTTAATTCTGTTTTTATTCGCTCTGATCTTCTTCAGGTGCTGGTGATGCCATGTCCAGGCAACGCTTCCAGTATTTCCCAGAGTCTCTGAAACAGGACCAGTGACTGATACCAACAAACTCCTCCATCCAGGACTGGTTCAATGCCATCGACAACTTGAGGCTTCAGGGAACTTTCATAGACTTCACCCCTATGGAAGTAGCTGTCTGTAGCCACTGGGTTTTCTTTCTGGCTGCCATGATATCCCCAGACCTGCCCCCCGAGAATTCCTTCACTTCCCATTCTAGGCCCCACAGCGCCCCCAAACAGCAAGAAGCAGCCGGATCTGACCAACGACGCCACACTTCCTAAGAAAACAAAAAGGGAGGAATGTTGGGAAAAGTATAAACGGCAGCCATTCCCCAGAGTAAAAACCCCATAATGGTGCCTAAGGACTTTTTCTTCCTACCTTCCTCTTTTCTGCAGTGATGCAAAAAATTCCCGCCCGTGTGAACTCTCCCGTCGGCGCCAATTTCAAATCTCTCTGGCGGGGAACCTTAGCCCCAATGAGAACTAATTCCTTGGCTCCGGAGCTGATATCTGAAAGAACTTGCCAATAAATTGGTGCCCTGCCATTTATCTAAGCCCTACCATCACCCCTTTAGTTCTATGTAAGCACACAGCTTTTTGCAATAAAATTGGAATTCTCCTAGCAAAGTGTCTTTGTGTGGGGAATTCTTTCACTCATGATCAGCAACAGGATATCCAAAGGTTCTCCAGTGCCACCTCGTCTGGGAATTTCAGAAATTTGATGGTATTTATTTAGCCATTTTTGAAGGATGAAGTTGGAGTTACTGTGGGTTTCAATTCATGCAGAAAACATTATATGGTGAGGAAGCTCATTTCAATGAAATCTCTGGAGAACACTCACAGGCAAGCTTCCCAAAGAGTGGCCAAAAGTTCACATGAAGCCAGGATCACTGAGGTCTACAATGTGAGGTCCATGTGTGTTTAGACTCTCAACTTTGGCTGCCAAGTCTTTAAGAATAAAATCATGTGATATCCTGGCTGAGATTCCCAGTGCCCTGTGGAAAGCCTCCCTGGACCTCTATCTCAGTTTCCAAGGGCGATTCCGATGCGTGGCCTTCTAAAATCCCAACACATTTCATGGCAGTACTTCTCTGAGGTCAGTTCCAGAACTCAGTCTCTAAGAGGAATCACACCAGAGTTAAAGCCCAGGTAGGCCCAGTCATCTCTTCCAACCGCCACAAAAATGACCACAATGAAAACCAAAACACACCCACAGGGCCCTCATCTTCTTACATATAGACACTCATCATAACTTCTGGCTGGAGTTTTCCATGAGGGGTGCAGCCCAAGACGGTGTGAAAAATAAGCTCCCTTGCCGCTCATTTGCCTAAAGTCCGGGTGGCCTGGAAACCCTTCTTGTGAACCAGGAGTGATCAAATAGGCCTGCTGTTAATACTGCTCTGCATCTCCAATTTGAGGCCTACTGAATGTCAGGTATAGATTCTTTATATGATTGGGAGTCATGAGACAAACCAAAAACCTCTGGGCTAGCCTCTGCAGGGCTTTGAAGAACTCATTTTACCCAAAGGATGCCTATTCTCACTTGATGGGCCTCAGGAACCTTAGAAATGAAGTCAAGAGACTTCATTCACAATAACTGCTCTTTTGGCAATTTTGGTTTTGGATGCACACATGGGATCTGTCTTTGGATTAATCAGGTGCTGAGAATCTAAGCCACAGCCTCACACAGGGCCAAGAGGCTGATTCAGACACATCCTTTTCCAAAGCAATTAAGCAAAGAGCCACAGGTGATGCCCATTCATTTCCATTTGAAAACTGTTTTCTTCAGGGTTCACAAAGGGGTGGCCTGAGGCAAAGACCTTCCTGACATTCAGGGCAACAGAACAATAGGTAAGAAAAAGTCCAAAGCAGGGTTTCTCCACTGAGACTTTCCTGGTCACACTGATATCTGAGTTTTCTGAGATGCTCGCCATTCCCTCCAGCTATCCAGTACATGGACATGTCTCAGGGCTTGGAGGTGGTACATATTTTGGACAAAAACCATGAGTCTATTCTGGAGAGTGTCGAGAATTCAGGAAGAAAACAGGAACTTAGGAAGTTAGCAGGTGTTGCCCATTTTTAAGGCAAGCGGCAGTCCATTCATAAATTGGGCAGGATGAATGCTGGGAAGCTTTCTACTATACAGGACACATCAATTGTTGCATTCTCTTTTCTAATGTCTACAACCACGGACACAGTAGCATACACAGACATAGAAACACTCGCCTTGTCAAACGTCTTACTAGAAGCAGTCCACTACAAATCAAAGAAAAAAACGCCTTTCCTACCTATTCTCAGATCATGAGACAAAACCATAAAATCACACCCACACCCACGAAGGCACATCCTTCCCCCATTAAACTCTGTGACTATCCAGAGTTTCCTCTGACTGGTGGGCCACAGTATGTTCCCCCAAAATGGCCTGTCTTGTCTCAGATCTGCTCTTCTTTCCCAACTCCGTGAAGTTTTCAGGAGCCAGTGGCCAACCACTACCTGCTTTCTCAGGAAAGGCCCCTATTCAGAGCTCTCCTGGTATTTGGCCATCCTCATATCTTAAGGTACCAAGAAAGACTAACACTCTCCTTTGTAAATCCAAACAAGTTAAACCCCTGGGCCTGAGACTTGAGTGGCTCCGGGTGCCTGGCATCCTGGATCCCAAGTTCAGAGAGTTCCATCACCAAGGAAGTGAGGTAGGTCAATGCTTCAGGAACTGAATGAGGTCACTTCCTTGGCAACCACTTTGTCCTAACAGTTGCTTTCAAGTGTCCCATTATATGGAGGCTGCCCCTACTTCCTATGACATTTTCACAAGTTAGAATGGTATATAAACCATGGGCACCCGGGAACAGCTCTCCACCTAGGACTGGTTTGGACCATCTTCTCTACATTAAGAAGAGAGAGGTGGATGCATACACATCCCTTCATGCTGACCAGGTTGTTTGCCATAGAAGATGACTTTTATCTCTCAAGTTTTCATAGCTGCCCACATCTTCTCAAGGCATCCTTTCTGCATGGACCTTTGACGTTCTCAACAGGTGGAAGATCGCCTACATTCATGTATTGTAAGACCAACTCTGTCGCTGCTCTTCTGTAAAGTTAGATTGACGGAACAGTGTATGGTTAGGGTTAATAACATGTTCAATTTGGGTTAGGAATCTTTCTGCACGATGAATAATGGTATTGGGAAACTATAATATTTACAAGAATATATAGGTGAAATATAAGTATAAAAACAGAAATCCAGGGAAGATATGAAGCCCAGAAGGGCATTGCACCCTTAATTGGTATGCTTAGCTTTGAATTATGTTCTGCACAAATGTCTCAGATAAATCGATGAACAATGGCATAGGACCTTGTACCTTTGATGATTGAATGTCAAAGAGAACATCCACTCAAAATGGGATAGTAGGTAGAATTAGGAAGATGGTCGGTAGGTTTAGAAAGAAGAGTGAGTATAGGATTTAGACCAAAACTTCTTAAGCAATAGGGTTTCGGTTAGAGAGTGAATGTAAATTTCAGCACACATGAAGTGTAAGTCACAATGATGAACCAGGGAAATATGTAGGATAGCAGATATAAATAGAGACATTACTAAATCAGGTAAAGTATAAAATGAGTGATAGGATTAGACATTTTCAACAGGCATGAGGTTGAATATATAATCTTAGGAAGAAACAAATATGTAGTCACCAATAGGATTGATATTTGAGAGCATTAGGCAACCTGGACATGGAAGTTTATGTAATCCATGCTCACTTTCCATTTAGGCTTTGGTACAATCTTAAGGGTGACTTTTTTTTTGTCTAGAATATTACTGTGATAAAATGTATATGTAGATCTGGTGACATGAGTATTTCTTCCACCATTTCTTTTAGGAATATTTTGAAGATGTATAAATTAGTATCTAAGGTAAAATAGGTGTACCCCTTGTCTATGAATAGAGAGATAATGCATTAATAGACCATACAGTTAATAAATAATATAACTGCTTCCACTTTAAATAATGGATTGAATTGATAACTGAAAATATATAAGAAATCATATTTTGATATAGAATCATTCATAACAACTAGTTATACGTCTAATTGTAATATTAGGGTTATGGCTTTTCATGAAGAATGTGTGAGTTTTGATTCAAAATGATTATGAAAATCAAAAATAATGTGTTTGGAAAGAAGTCTCATGAAAAGACCAGTCAAGAAACATGGAGGAATACATGTTTTCTGAAGCAGGAAGTGATTGAAAGTGAAATAAATGCTTATAAATTTGTGAACTTGTGAATGAAATATATATACTGTAATGTGCATTAACTTAAGAAATAGTAATGTACCAGTGTTGAATTAAAACGAACTCCAAAACACATATCATGTCCCATAAGAATCTACTTGCATTGACGTTAAACTGGGTCAGTTACTGTAGAAATATTAGGAGTTATATGCACCATTCACTGAAGTTAGTTTTCAGTACTAGGAAACAAATATGTATTTCAGGTGAATGAATATTTCTGAGTATAATCTTGTTAAAAGTTGATTGTAAATCCACATACATGAACAGAAGTTATTCACTCCAAACCCAACAAACCGCCATTCCTACCTATTCTCAGAACATGAGACAAAATCCGCAAACTCACACCCACACCCTCAAAGTCACCTACTTCCTGCAACTAGGTCTATGACAATCTGGAGTGTCCTCTGACTGGTGGGCCACACTATGTTCCCCTGAAATGACCTGTTCTGTCTCAGAACTGATCTCCTTGTCCAACTCTGTGAAGTTGTCAAGAGTCAGCGGTGAGCCACTACCTGCTTTCTCAGGAAAGACCCCTCTTCAGAGCTTTTCTCACATTTGGCCATCCTCACATCAGTAGGTACCAAGAAAGAGTGAATCTGTCCATGCTAAATCCAAACAAGTGAGACCACTGGGACTGGGACTGGGACTGGGACTGGCTCTGGGTGCCTGGCTTCCTGGATCCCATGTTCAGAGAGTTCCATCAACAAGGAAGTGTGGTGAGGTCACTTTCTTCAGAAACTGAATGAGGCCACTACCTTGGCAACCACTTTGTCCTACTAGTTGCTTCCAATGGTCCCATGAGATGGAGGCTGCCCCTACTTCCTGTGACACTTTCACAAGTTAGAATGCAATATCAACCATAGGCACCCGGGAACAGCTCTCCACACAGGCCTGGTTTTGTCCATCTTCTCTACATTAAGAAAAGAGGGGCTTATTCAGACACTACCCTTTATCCTGACCAGGTTTTTGCCATGAATGATGACTTTTGCTCACTCAGGTCCTTCATATCTGCCTACATCTTCTTCAGGGATCATTTATTCATGGACCTTTGAGGTTCTCAGCTGGAGGAAGACCACCTACATTCCTGTATTTTAAGACCAACTCTGTCCCTGCTCTTCTGTAAAGTTAGATTGAGGGAACTGTGTATGGTTAGGGTTAATAACATTTTTGATTTGGGTAAAGAGTCATTCTGCTGGATGAATTATAATATTGGTAACCTTTAAGATTTATAAAAATATAGAGGTGAAATATATGTATGAAAACAGAAATCTAAGTAAGATTTGAAGCCCAGAAGGGCATTGGGCCCTTGATTGGGATACTTTACTTTGAATTACATTCTACTAAGATATCTCAGATAAATTGATATACAATGGCATAGGACCTTGTACCTTGGACGATTGAATGTTGAAGAGAACATCTAGTCAAAAAGGCATAGTAGGTAGGAATAGGAAGATAGTTGGAAGTTTTAGGAAGAAGAGTGTGTATAGGATTTGGAATAAAAGTTCTTTAACAATAGGGTTTTGTTTAGAGAGTGAATGTCAATGTCAGCACATGTGAAGTGTCAGTAACAATGGTGAACTTGGAAAAATATGTAGGAAAGCAGATATCATTAGAGAGATTAGGAAATCAGGTAAGGTATAAAGTCAATCATAGGACTAGACATTTTCAACAGGGTTGAGTTTGAATATATAATCTTAGGAAGCAACAAATATGTAGTCACCAATATGATTGACATTTGAGAGCATTAGGGAACCTGGACATGGATGTTTTTAGTAATCCATGTTCACTTTCCATTTAGGCTTTGATACCATCATATTGTGTCTTTTGCATTTTTTGTCCAGAATATTTCTGTGATAAAATGTATATGTAGATCATATATTTCATATTTTGAATAGTTTGGAGAGTGTGTATATATATATATATATATATATATATATAAAACCACTGAGACATTAACAATTAGCAATATATATTCCAATCGAAATTCATCATGAAATATATATCATCCACTGATGAAAAAATATTTATTTTACTGAACATGGATTTATGTATAATCTTGATCTCTTAGGAAGCTCACACATAGGGTGAATTTTCACTTCCAACAGTGTTTCTGCTGAGTGATCTCTTCTCACAACTTGTATTTGCCAAGTCAGCCACCTCACAAATATGTACGTGTTATACCAGGTAGGATTCTATATGTGCATATAAAAATACATGTGCTGAAGGGGGTACAGAGAAAGGGAGACAGAAATTCACATATTTGTTAACTTTAAAACACATGGAGAACTATTTCAATTAAAAATTTACTAGATTTTTTACAGCTGCCTTTTATCCTGCAAAAGGCAAGTCCAACTATACTCCATGCCTCTTCTGAATTTTTTTATTTCTATTCTGTTTTGGTGTTTTCCTTATCATATTAGGATTAGTAGTCAGAGTCTAGTAGCATATGGATTAGTGTCAGGGATGCAGTATTTTGAATAGAAAATAGGAAAATGAATCCAATGTGTATGCAAATATGTGCTACAAAACAATCTTCCCACTCTCATCCAGAATAATGCCTTGACATTACTTTTGCCCCAAATAACACACAAATAGAGGAGAAGAGTAAAAAAATCTGTTAATATATATATGGAATGGAAAATGCTCAGGGTTTCACAACATTGGATGTGGTAGAATAGTTTCCAAAAGTAAGGGACAGGGTAAACATTCCATAAACATGGAGCTCTTTCGGCCTAAAGACTTCTTGAGGAACTGCCTCTGAGGTTTGACACTTGAAATATATATTGTTGTCAGAAGCTTTAGATTCTTTTCTAATGAGACCATCAAAGCTGCGTCTGCATCTATGTGACCTGGAGGACATGGTTTCTTCTTTTCCAATGAACATGAGGCAGCAGTGCTGAATTCGCTCTTTGTTGGTAAAATGTGGCCACTGTGGGCTAAGTGTCTCCCCGTGTGGACAGTGAAGCCATTTTTTCGTCCTCCACTTTTCGTGGTTTTTCTTCCTGCTGCATTGGGAATTTCATATTTGCTCCACAAAATACAAGGAGTTCAACTGGGACACAGTGCTGGAGCGGGTTCTGTCACGTGTGTTGGGTCAGGGTCTGCAGGGGAATGCATCAACCAGGCTAATATCCCACAGAGCTTGCCCCCTTATACATAGCAACATGATTCTGAACATTGCCCTGAAATCTCTCCATATAACAAGATGCATTTACAAATAAGCTTCTGTTGGCTACACCATGTCAATCACAAGCCATTTGGAAGCTAATGGCAGATCCACATGGCCCCACAACAGATGTATTATCACACACCTGCACACCACTTCTCTAGGCCCACTAATCAGCAGGCTCCAACTTAATGGCAAATCTGTTCTACACCATTTTCATGAAACCCAGTAAATCAAGGCACTGTCTGGTACACTCATGATCAGCAACAGGACATCCAAAGGTTCTCCAGTGCCACCTGGTCTTGGGAATTTCAAAAATTTCATGGAATTTATCTAGCAGTTTTTCAAGGAAGATGTTGAAGGCACTGTGAGTTACAATTCATTCAGGAACCATTAAATGGTGGGGAAGCTCATTTCAATGAAAACTCTGGAGAACTCTCACAGGCAAGGCTTCCCAAAAAGTGGCCAATAGGTCACATGAAGCCAGGCCTATTGCAGTCTACAATGTGAGGTCCATGTGTGTTTTGACTGTCAACTATGGCTGCCACGTCTTTCAAAATAAAATCATGTGATATTCTGGCTGAGATTCCCAGTGCTCTGTGGAAAGCCACCCTGTTCCTAGATCTCACTTTTCTTTCCAAGGGCGACTCTCATGCGTTGCCTCCTAAAATCCTAACACAATTAATGGCAATATTTTTCTGATGTCAGTTCCAGAACTCAGTCTGTAAGGGGAATCACACCAGAGTTCAAGCCTGGTTTGGTCCATCTTCTATACATTAAGAAGAGAAATGTTGATTCAGACACATCCCTTCATCTGACCAAGTTGTTTGCCATGGAATATGACTTTTGCTTTCACAGGTCCTTCATAGCTGCCTATATCTTCTCCAGGGATCATTTCTTTGTTGACCTTTGAGGTTCTCAGCAGGTGGAGGATCCTCTAAATTCCTGTATTGTAAGACCAACTCTGTCCCTGCTCTTTCGTAAAGTTAGATTGAGGGAACAGTGTATGGTTAGGGTTAATATCATGTTCCATTTGGGTTAGGAATCATTCTACGGGATGAATTATGGTATTGGGAACCTGAAATATTCATAGGAATATAAGTGTAATATAAGTATGAATACAGAAATCTAGGTAAAATTTGAAGCCCAGAAGGTCTTTGGGCCCTTGACTGGGATACTTAGCTTTGAATTATATTCTGCACAGATGTCTCAGATTAATCAATATACAATGGTAGCGTTCCTTGTACCTTGGATGATTGAATGTCGAAGAGAACATCCACTCAAAAAGGGATAGTCGGTGGGATTAGGAATTAGTCGGAAGAGTGAATATAGGATTTGGTCCAAAAAATCTTTAGCAATAGGGTTTTGGGTACAGAGTGAGTGTAAATGTGAGCACATGTGAAGAGTCAGTCACAATGATGAACTGGGGAAAATATGAAGGAAAGCAGATAATAATAGAGACATTAGGAAATCAGGCAAAGTATAAACTGAGTGATAGGATTAGACATTTTCAACTGGCTTGATGTTGAATATATAATCTTAGGAAGAAACAAATATGTAGTCACCAATCGGGTTGACATTTGAGAGCATTAGGCAACCTGGACATGGATGTTTTTCGTGATCCATGCTCACTTTCCATTTAGGCTTTGGTACAAACTTAAGTGTGATCTTTGTAATAGTGTCCAGAATATTACTTTGATAAAATGTATATGTAAATCAGGTGATATGAGTATTTCTTCCACCATTTCTGGGAGCAATATTTTGAAGATGTATAAATAAGTATTGGGGGTATAAAAAGGTGTACCCTGTGTCTATGAATATAGACATAATGCATGAATAGACCATACTGTGAACAAATAATATAACTTTTTCCAACTTTAAATAATGGATTGAATTGATATCTGAAAATATACAGAAAATCTATATTGATGTACAATCCTTCATTCCAACCAGTTATACATCTAATGGTAATATTAGGGTTTTGGTTGATCATGACGTGTATGTGAGTTTTGCTTCAAAGGTGATTATGGAAATAGAAAATAATGCGTTTGGAATGAAGTCTCATGAAAAGACTGTGAATCAGGCGGTATAGTGATACCAGACTTCAAACTATACAACAGAGCAATAGTAACAAAATCAGCATGGTACTGTACCAAAACAGGCGGTTGGACAAATGGTACAGAATAGAGGACACAGAAACCAATCCACTAAACTACAACTATCTTATATTTGATAAAGAGGCTGAAAGCACACAATGGAGAAATGATAGCAGCTTCAACAAATGTTGCTGGGAAACCTGGAAATCCATATGCAACAAAATGAAACTGAATCACTTTCTCTTGCCATGAACAAAAGTTAACTCAAAATGGATCAAGGAGCTTGATATCAAATCAGAGACACAGTGTCTGACACAAGAAAAAGTTGGCTATGATCTACATTCTGTGCGGTCGGGCTTCAAATTTCTTAATATGACACCCATAGCACAAGAGTTAATAACTAGATTCAACAAATGGGACTTACTCAAACTAAAAAGTTTTTTCTCAGCAAAAGAAACAATAAGAGAAGTAAATAGGTAGCCTACATCTTGGGAACAAATCTTTACTCCTCAAACTTCAGATCGAGCCCTAATATCCAGAGTATACAAAGAACTCAAAAAATTAGACAATTAGATAACAAATAACCCAATCAACAAATGGGCCAAGGACCTGAACAGACACTTCTCAGAGGAGGACATTCAATCAATCAACATGTACATGAATAAATGCTCACCATCTCTAGCAGTCAGAGAAGTGCAAATCAAAACCACCCTAAGATATCATCTTGCTCCAGTAAGATTGGCAGCCATTATGAAGTCAAACAACAACAAGTGCTGGTGAGGACGTGAGGAAAAGGGTCCACTTGTACATTGCTGGTGGGAGTGCAAATTGGTGCAGCAAATTTGGAAAGCAGTATGGAGATTTCTTAGAAAGCTGGGAATGGAACCATCGTTTGACCCAGCTGTTAACCTTCTCGGTCTATTCCCTAAAGACCTAAAAAGAGCATGCTACAGGGACACGGCTACATCGATGTTCATAGCAGCACAATTCACAATAGCAAGACTGTGGAACCAGCCTAGATGCCCTTCAATAGACGAATAGATAAAAAAAAATGTGGCTTTTATACAAAATGGAGTATTACTCTTCATTAAAAAATGACAAAATCATAGAATTTGCAGGGAAATGGATGGCATTATAGCAGGTTATGCTAAGTGAAGCTAGCCAGTCCTTGAAAAACAAATGCCAAATGTCTTCTTTGATATAAGGAGAGTAACTAATAACAGAGTAGGGACAAAGAGCCTGTGAAGATTAACACTAAACAGGAATGAGAGGTGGGAGGGAAAGGAAGAGAGAAGGGAAATTGCATGGAAATGGAAGGAGACCCTCAGGGTTATACAAAATTGCATACAAGAAGAAGTGAGGGGAAAGAGGAAAAAAAACAAGGGAGAGAAATGAATAACAGTAGAGAGGGTAGAGAGAGAAGAGGGGAGGGGAGGGAAGAAGAGGGGGATAGTAGAGGAGAGGAAAGGCTGCAGAATACAACAGACACTAGTATGGCAATATGTAAATCAATGGATGGGTAACTGATGTTTTTCTGCAATGTGTATGCGGGGTAAAAATGGGAGTTTATAACCCACTTGAATCAAAGTGTGAAATACGATATATCAAAAACTATGTAATATTTTGAACAACCAACAATAAAAATTTTAAAAAAAAGAAACCTGGAGGAATACATGTGTTCTGAAGCAGGAAGTAATTGAAAGTGAAACAAATGTCTATAAATTTATGAACTTGTGGATAAATATATATCTTATGATGTGCATAAACTGAAGAAATAGTAATGTACTAGTGTTGCATAAAAATGAACGTCAAAATACACAACTTGTCACATAGGAATCTACTTGCATTAATGTTAAACTGGGTCAGATACTGTAGAAATATTAGGATTTGTGTGCACCATTCACTAAAGTTATTTTTCAGTACTAGGAGACAAATATGTATTTCAGGTGGATGAATATTTTTGAGAATAATCTTGTGAAAAGTTTATTATAAATCCACATACATGAACATGAATGAATGTGGGGAGTGTATAATAAGGCATATATATTTCATATTTTGAAAAATCTGGAGAGTGTGTGTGTGTATATATATATATATATATATACATATACACACACTCACACACAAAACACACGCAGGAACATTAAAAATTGGCAATACATATGCCAATCGAAATTCATCATGAAATATATATCTTTCACAGATACAAAAGTATTTATTTTACTGAACTTGTATTTATGTATAATGTTGTTCAACTAGGAAGCAAACCCATAGATTGAATTTTCTGTTAAAACAGTGTTTAGGAGGAGTGATCTCTTTTTACGATTTGTATCTGCCAAGTCAGCCACCTCATAAGAATGTATGTGTGATACCATGTAGGATTCTATATGTGAACCTAAAAAATACATGTGCTGAATAGGCTTCAGAGAAAGGGAGACAGGAATTCACATATTTGTTAACTTTAAAAACACATGGAGAACTATTTCAATTAAAAATTGACTAGATTTATAACACCAATACTTTATCAGGCAAAAGGCAAGTCTAACTATACACCATGCCTACTCTGAACTGCTTCTATTTCTATTCTCTTTGGGTTGTTTTTCTCCATCATATTAGAATTAGTAGTCAGAGTCTAGTCTGGTTTTGGTTAGTGTCATGGATTCAGTATTTTGAATGGAAAATTAGATAATGAATCCAATGTGTATGCAAATATGTGCTGCACAAAAATTTTTCCACTCTCATCCAGCACAATACCTTGAAATTATCTTTGCCCCAAGTAAGACACAATTAGAGTAGAAGAGTTAGAAAATCTGTGAATACATATGTGTACTGGAAAATGCTCAGGAGTTCACAACCTTGGAGGTGGTAGAGTAGTTTCCAAAAGTAAGGGACACGGGTTGATAGACCCAACCTGATCTTTTATTAAAATTGGGAGCCATCTTGCCACAAAGCCATAAAAAGTTAATTTTGGCTTTACTATAAATAACTGCAAATTCTGAACCTGCTTGGAATGCCTGCCCGTGCCTTGAATTCACCCATGCTTGACTCTCTGACCAGATAGCAGCCCTCGCTGAAACTTTAGTGACACATCATAAATTTTGGCCTTCCCTGGCCAGACAACGACCCTCTCTGAGGATCTATTTGTCCTCATAATTTCTAATATTGGGGCCACCAATAAATAAATAAATAAATAAATGAACTACCATTTTTGTGATGCTTGTCAAAGTTCTGTTATCTGTAACCCCCATTTTATGTAACTTTCTGGGCTATATAGCTGTGCTGTAGGAAAGGCGGGGTTGCTGTCTTGTTCCTGCCGTTTTGGGATGGAGAGGCAGGCCAGCCGGTTGACATAATAAGCTTGCCTCAATTTGATTTTAGTTGGAGTCAGTGTTCTTTTTTTGTGTCCTCATCTAATTTTTTTGAGTTCCCCAGCAAGATGACCCTGCCGACCAGATCACAAGACCAGACTGCTGGAAAATCTGAATCTGGCCTTCCCTTCAGGGCTCCGGGCTGGAGAGCCACTCTAGTGGGTGCACATCTTGAGCTGTTCTAAGGTCATGGAGTGAGCGTTAGGTCCCAGGAGCACTGCGGTGAACCACCGCACTAAAACTATTAGCAATCACCTGGTGGAGGAGGCCTCAAAAATTAAGTGGCACCTTTATAACATCTGATATCCGTTATAAAGGATATCAGATGTTATAATATCATCTGTTCTGATGACATAGAGGTGTCCTGGGGAGGCTCACATATACTCGTTTTCGGTACAGTAATGAGAATCGTTCTGTCCTCTGTTCTGTTCTGTAGGGAATTCATCTGGAATGGTAGAGATGTGATGACTGGCATGTACGTGGTCCTACTTCGGAGCTTTAGCAAGACGTTGCATTGCTCCTATGTTTTTTGTTTCAAGTTCGGGTTTCTGTATTTTGTGTTTTGTTCTGTGTTCTATATGTTTTTCTTGTTTGTTTTGTGTGTTTTGTTCTGTGATTTCTGTGGTAAAAACATAAGTATATTGGACGTGAAAATGGGTAACAAAGAAAGTAAGCCTGATATTCTTTCGGACTCTGTTTTAAGGAACTGCGATGAACTTTACCCCCCTTTGTTAAGCAGGATGAGAGAAGCTCCTAGCTGGCTGCCTGGAGTATAACCACTGCAGAGGGCAATGCCTGCTGGGGACCTAAGAACTGAGTATCTCCCAGGTTAACAAGTGAAACTCCATTAAAACCCCTTGTCCCTCCAGATCAAGAGAGTCACAACCTCTGGGCAGGGTTCCCTGTGTTTCTTCTTTGTTACCAAAGCAATAAACCTCCCTTTTTCTTTTTCTAAAAACCTTGTCCTCATTATTAAATTGACATTAATTGGCTTCAAGGTCAGGAGCCGAACTTTAAGTTACAAATTTTGATAAATCCCTCCCCCACCCCCTGTCCCGGAAAATTTTTAGAGCTGACTACTGAAATGTTACTAGATGGAACATGCTTGGGGTGGAACCGAACCAGAGGAGATAATCCTGTAAGTAAAAGGAGGGACTGAGGGACTCCCAGCAGCTGCTGAAGCCCTGTTGCTTCAGGGAATTCCCTCCTTCCTTCCCTGCACTGTAAGGATTATGCCACCACTGTCTTGTTAAAAAAGAGAAAAAGAAAAAGGGGACACTAAATTCATTAAAGTCACCATGGAGACCCTTAATTGTACATTTCAGGTTGCCCCTCTGTTAAAACATCTGCCCCCCCCCCTTGTGGACATCTATGGTGCCACTGGTGTAGGAGATTTTTTTTCTTATCTGCTCAGGTTTAAAGGATTCTGTCTGACAGCCATAGTCTGGACCTTCTTTCTGTCTGTCTTGTGTCTTTGTTTCTGGCCCTTTAAGACATGTGCAATAATGTGTTGATATTATAAATTGTTTCTTGGGAATGATCTTAGCTGAATGTGTGTATAAATGATGATGTTTTCTTGTAACAATCTGGTATTTGAATGGGTTTTTGAAGCATTGCAAAATCTTGCAGTTAAAAGTCGGGTTTAGGTAATGGTTTAGTTTATGATTTCAGATAATTCATGCCAGAGAACTTAAATACTTAGGATGGAAAACTAAAGAACTCTACTTCCAAATTGGCAAGTAACTTCCCAATCATTCAGTCTTTATTTTTCACCAATTTTGAATTGGGTAGCCTGTGAAAATATCACTGTGTGTTCGAGAGCATTAATCTGGACAAGGATTGTAAATCATAGTATGATATCTGTTGACATAACAAGATGTAAAGATATAAAATTTTGTGAATTGTATCTTAAACTTGTACCATAATTTTCAACATCCGAACCTGAAAATTATGGTTAAAATGCCTTAGGCCTGAGGTGTCTGCTCAGAAAAGCAGTTTTTTCCTGCTCCTTCCAGACCTCAGCCATGACTTATTTTGAAAGACAAATGAAAGAAGCCTGCAAGCTTAGTAGGAGACTGATCTGAGGCCTAAGAGAAAAAAAGGTAAATTGTATGGTATTTACTAATTACTGGCCAGTCATTTTTTCTAGGACTCTTATTTTTTTCCTTAGATACTTTATTTTTTTTTGAGCTCATGATTTTGATCATACAGACCTAGGTTAATGTTTTTCTGATCAGTACTATCTTTGACCAACTGTGGACTTTTTGAAACATTGCAATGGAGATTTCACCTGCGAAAAGCTACAAAGCCTTTACTATTATTATGTGTGCTCAATTTTGTTATGTGTTGTATGTCTATATATACATATGTCCGTATATTTTATATATGATATACAAATTAATATATATAAGGAGCACTCATTTAAAAAAAGCACTCATAAAAACAAATTTTAAAAAGTGGATCTAAAGATCTTCAATTCACGTGATTTAAATAATTCAATTAAATTTGATAAACAGATAAAAATAAATGTCTTTAAATTTAAGCTTTCAAGTTTTTCTAGGTATTCAAAAATCTGATAAAATATTAATATCTACAAAATGTCTAATATGCCTTGGTTCTAGGACTTTTCCTTCAACATAAAAATGGTTTACACTCTTCAATACATGTGTCTAATATTTTGATAAATAAGTAAAGTAAATTTGATATGGGATTACTCATTCACGAGTACTTTTGTTAGATATCTGATTGACTTACTAACGTCTGTATAAGTTTGACTAAATTCTGTAAAAGATTGTAAAAATCAATCATGTGTTAAAGAGACAAAAATTTCTTAAAACATAAGTTTACCCATAACATTGTGTTTATTAAGTTTTATTTTTTCTTGTGCAAGCAACCATAGAAATTAAACAACTGATTAAATTAGAACTGTTATTTTAGAGCACTGTACTGCCATTTCTTTAAAAGCTAAACTTGGTTAATGGAGAAACATCAATGTAATTGTGATGCTACTAATGTGCTCATATCTTACAGGTATGCAAGTCTGTAAGGTAAAAATTTTAAAAGAGCATTATATCAAGCTGGTGTTCTGAAGTTTTATGGGGATTTATTCACCTGTTATCAATAAGATATGTAAAGTTTAATCTTACTTTTTACATTGGGGAACAATTTAAATGTACTTTATGTTAATGAGAGCCTAATCTATGTAAAGGTTAAAAACTTTCAGCATTTGTTTAATTCATATTTTAAAGTGATTTTATATGGTGTTAGCTAATGTTCATGTGACCTCAAACAATTTATGTAAACTTTTTAAAATAATATTTAAAAAATAAAGATCAGCTTTAGAACTAAAACACTTAAGATTTATAAAGAGCCCTGCCTTACCTGAGATAAGGCTGTGTGTCCCATCTTATTTTATGTGAGAATGAATACAAAAGCAGTAGGTCAGATTTTATTTCTTTAAAGTTATGTTAAAAGTTCTTTTTTAATGTCAAGATTCCTAGGATCTCAAACAGGGGATATAATGTATGACTCAGCCAAAAAATTCAGGGTAGCTATTAAACGAACTAAGTATTTTTACTGTTGTTAAAAAATTTTATTTTGTAATTTTCTTATATGTGATCTAAAGATTCCCTGTTAGTGTTTTAAAGAAGTGTTGCTTTAAGAACAAAACATGGGTTAATTTCAGAGAGTAAGTTATCACCTGCAAGACAGACAGAATAATACATATCCCAATTAATAAAAAGATAAATAATTATAAAGTTATAGACATTAAAGCCTGGTGCTCTTAATATCAGGCTGTTAAAATTTATTTGATAGATGTTTAAGATTAGGATTTTAAATTAAAATTAATTGAAAAGGGCCAAGGAAACCAATATTTGGCTCTTGCCCTCTGAGTCAGTCTGAATCCAGGGAACAGGGGACTTCTCTAAAGAGTTTTGCAACTCTGGGCTATAAAAACTCCCCATCAGGGAGATTAATGAGACCACTGGAGAACAGAAAGCCAATCAGTGCATTTGCTATGAAGAGAAGAGTCATCAGAGAAGAAAGAAATCCCTGATGCTTCCGAGGGAAGCCACATGGTCAAACAAGACCTGGACCCACCTAGCGCAAATGGCTCTAGCAGAACTGAGAAAGTGCTCTCAAGTTTACCCAGTTTATGACTCCCATAAAAGCTCACCTGACTGTTAACAATAGATAGAAACAAAAGTCAGTTTGAATGCTTCATCTTAAACACTTAGCAAAGACAGTGAAAACCAAAATACAGCCATTCCTGGACATTTTGAATAATAATAATAATAATAATAATAATAATAATAATAATAATAATAATATTTTAAGGTACACACTTTATGTTAGCCTCCCAAAATAAGTAAGACTGGAGGCTACAAAGAAGGATTCTCTGACAGGAATGCCTGATACTTATTAAAAGAGACTATCAAGAAGAGCTGCCAGAGTCAGAAATTTTCAGTTTAAGGCCTAAATATATTCCTAACCTACACAGGTAAGCTTGGTGTTTGCTAGTACGATTATCCAGTCCTGAGTATCAAAATTAAAGGTTTCTCTATTAGACACAGAGGTCATACTGGTAAAAGGATTTTGCAAGATCAGATGACACTAAATTATTAAACTATATCTTATGGGGAGGGACAACTCTAATACTAAAAGTTAAATATTAAATTGACAGTCTTTATAACTGGGGATATTAAAGACTGGAGAGGGAACTTCTATACAGTGGCATGTTCCAGCTGCTGCAACATTTATTCAGTACTCATGGTTTTTGTTTCTCTCATGTAATAACCAATCCCCAGATGACTTTACAACCTGTTCTTCCCCAACCAGACTTCAAACCGAACTGACTTCTAAAAGGCAACTCATGTCCCTCAACTACTTCTAAAAGGCAACTCATGTCTCTCACACCATGCCTACTCACGTCATCCTCTCTCAGCTCAGAAGAAGCCAAAATGGGTGACGCCTCTCTTATTACAACAATGGAGCCAAATATAAATAGACAATCAATATAAGTAATTAATTAAGTCAGGTAAAATCAGGGAGACTGGTTTTGGGTGAGTTCTAAAAATTTGGAGACTTTTACCTGAGGGATTAAAATTTCCTCAGTGCTCTACCCCTAATCTATCAAAGATTTGAAAGGGACACAGAGAAAAGGGGGGAATGATAGACCCAACCTGATCTTTTATTAAAATTGGAAGCCATCTTGCCAAAAAGCCATGAAAAGATAATTTTGGCTTTACCATAAATTACTGAAAATTCTTAACCTGCTTGGAATGCCTGCCAGTGTTTGAACTGAGCCATGTCTGGCTCTCCGACCTGATAGCAGCCCTCTCTGAAACTTTAGTGACATATCATAAATATTTGCCCTCCCTGGCCAGACAACAACCCTCTCTGAGGCTCTAATGGTCCTCATAAATTCTGATGTAGGGACAGCAAAAAAAAAAAAAAAAAAAAAAAAATATATATATATATATATATATATATATATATATATATATATATATATATATATATATATAAATACCATTAGTGTGATGCTTGTCAGAGTTCTGTTAAATGTAATGCCCATTTTGTGTAAATTTCTGGTCCATGAAGCTGGGCTGTAGGAAAGCTGGGGTTGCTGTCTTGTTCCCGCCATTTTGGGAGGGAGAGGCAGGATGGCCAGTGGAAATAATAAGCTTAATTTAATTTAATTTTTATTGGTGTCAGTGGTCTTCTCTTGTGTCCAGATCTAACAGGAAAACACTCACAAAACATGGAGCTCTGCCGGCCTAAAGACTTTTTGAGACACTTCCTCTGAGGTTGGGCACTTGAAATATATGTTGTTGTAAGGACCTTTAGCTTCCTTTCTAGTGGGACCATCAAAGCTGGGTCTGCATCTGTGTGACCTGGAGGACATGGTTTCTTATATTCTAATGAACATGAGGCAGCAGTTCTGAATTTTCTCGTTGTAGGTAAACTGTGGCCACTGGGTCCTAAGTGTCTCCCAGTGTGGACTGTGAAGACATTTTGTCATCCTAAACTTTTAGTGGTGTTTCTTGCTGCTGCACTGCGAGTTTGGTATTTGCTTAATGAAATACAATGAGTTCAACTGGGACCCAGTGCTGGAGGGAGTTCTGTCACTTGTGGTGGGTCAGAGTCTGCAGGAGAATGCACCAACCAGGCTTCTATCCCACAGAGCTTGCCCCCTTGTCCATAGCAATCTGACTCTGAAATTTGCCCTGAAACCTCTCCATATAAAAAGATGCCTTTACATAGAAGGGCCTGCTGGCTGCACCATGTCACTCACAAGCCATTTGGAAGGCAATGGCAAATCCTCATGGCCACACCACAGATGTATTATCACACACCTGCCCACCACTGCAATAGGCCCACTACTCTGCAGGCTCCAACTTACTGGCATCTTTGTTCTACACCATTTTCATGAAACCCAGACAATCTAGGCATTCTATGGTACACTCATGATCAGCAACAAGACATCCAAAGGCTCTCCAGTACCACCTGGTTAAGGGAATTTCAAAAATTTCATGGTATTTAACTAGCAATTTTTCATGGATGAAGTTGGAGGCACTGTGGGTTTCAGTTAATTCAGGAACCATAAAATGGTGAAGAAGGTCATTTCAATGAAAGCTGTGGAGTACTCTCACAGGCAAGTCTTCCCATTGAGTGGCCAAAGGCTCATATGCATCCAGGCCCATTAAGGTCTACAATGTGACGTCCATGGGTGTTTTGACTCTCAACTATGGATGCCTAATCTTTCAGAAAAAATCTTGTGATATCCTGGCTGAGATTCTCAGGCTCTGTGGAAAACAAACCTGGTCCTTGATCTCAGTTTCCAAGGGCGAATCCCATGCGTGGCCTCCTAAAATCCGAACACAATTCATGGCAATATTTCTCTGAGATCAGTTCCAGAACTCAGACTCTAAAGGAATGACACCAGAGTTCAAACCCAGGTAGAACCAGTCATCACTTCCAACCGCCACACAAATCCCCACAATTAAAACCAAAACACTCCCACAAAGCCCTCATCTTTTTCCATATAGACACTCATCATAACCTGTGGCTGGAGTTTTCCATGAGGGACTCATCCCAAGACAGTGTACAAAATAACCTTCCTAGCCCCTCATTTGCCTAAAGTCAGGGTTGCCTGGACACCCTTC
This sequence comes from Callospermophilus lateralis, assembly GCF_048772815.1. Classification (NCBI taxonomy): domain Eukaryota; kingdom Metazoa; phylum Chordata; class Mammalia; order Rodentia; family Sciuridae; genus Callospermophilus; species Callospermophilus lateralis. Next base: position 518,421 of record NW_027517150.1, read on the forward strand.
CTGAGAACCAGGAGTGACCATAGGCCTGACGTAAATACTGCTCTGCTTCTCCAATTTGAGGCCTACTGACTGTCGGGTTTAGATTTTTTATCTGAATTGGTGTCATGAAAAAACCCAAGCACCTAAAGACTTGCCACTGCAGAGTTTTGAAGAACTCATTTGACACAAAGAATCCCTATTCTCACTAGATGGATGTCAGGAACCTTATAGAGAAAGGCGAGAGACTTCATCCACAAAGACTGCTTTTTGGGCCATTTTGGTTTTGGAAGCACACATGGAATCTTTCTTTAGATCCATCAGGTGCTGAGAATATAAGCCACAGCCTCACACATGGCCAAGAGGCTGATTCACAAACATCCCTTTCCAAAGCAATTAAGCAAAGAGGTACAGGTGATGCCCATTAATTTCCATTTGAAAACTGTTTTTTTCAGGCGTCCCAAAGGGGTGGCCTGAGGCAAAGACCTTCCTGACATTCAGGGCAACAGAACAATAGGTAAGCAAATGGCCCAAAGCAGGGTTTCTCCACTTAGACTTTTTTGGTCACACTGATATCTGAGTTTTCTGATATTCCCCCAATCCCTTAAGCTATCCAGTACATGGCCATATCACAGAGCTTGGAGATGGTACATATATTGGACACAAAACCATGAGCCTATTCTGGAGAGTGGCCCAAATTCAGGAAGAAAACAGGAACTTAGGAAGATAGTAGGTGTTACCCATCCATAAGGCAAGCCAAAGTCCATTCATTAATTGGGCAGGATGAATGCTGTGAAGCTTTCTACTAGACAGGACACATCCATTGATGCATTCTCTTCTCTAATGTCTACAACCACGAACACAATGGGACATACAGACATAGAAACACTCATCTTGTCAAACGACTTACTAGAAACAGTCCCCTCCAAACCAAACAAACCGCCTTTCCTCCCTATTCTCAGAACATGAGACAAAACCATAAACTCCCACCCACACCCACAAAGTCATGTCCTTCCCCCAAGTAGGTCTGTGACTATCCGGAGTATCCTCTGACTGGTGGGTCTTAGTATGTTTTCCGGAAATGGCCTGTCCTGTCTCAGATCTTGTCTCCTTGGTCAACTCTGTGACGTTGTCAGGTGCCAGTGGTGAGCCACTACCTGCTTTCTGAGGAAAGGGCCCTCTTCAGAGCTCTGCTGGCATTTGGCCATCCTCACATCAGTAGGTATCAAGAAAGACTGACACTGTCCTTGGTAAATCCAAACAAGTGTGCCTACTGGAACTGGGACTGAGAGTGGCTCTGAGTGCCTGGCTTACTGGACCCCAAGTTCAGAGAGTTTTTTCACAAGGAAGTGAGGTAGGTCACTTCCTCCAGGAACTGAATGAGGTCACTGCCTTGGCAACCACTTTGTCCTAACAGTTGCTTCCATAGGTCCCATGAGATGGAGGCTGCCCCTACTTCCTGTGACACTTTCACAAGTTCAAATAGTGTATCCACCCTACTCACCTGGCAATAGCTCTCCACACAGGCCTGGTTTGTTCCATCCTCTCTACATTAAGATCAGAGAGGCTGATTCAGACACAACCCTTCATCCTGCCCAGGTTGTTTGCCATGGAAGATGACTTTTGCTCTCTTAGGTCCTTCATAGCTGCCTACATCTTCTCCAGGGATAATTTCTGCATGGACTTTTGAGGTTCCCAGCAGGTGGAAGATTCCCTAAATTCCTGTATTGTAAGACCAACTCTGTCCCTGCTCTTCTGTAAAGTTATATTGAGTGAACAGTGTATGGTTAGGGTTAATAACATGTTTGATTTATGTTAGTAATCATTCTGCAGGATGAATAATGGTATTGGGAACCTGCCTTGTTAATAAGAATATAGAGGTGAAATATAAGTATGAAAACAGAAATCTAGGTAAAATTTGAAGCCCAGAAGTGCATTTGGCCCTTGATTGGGATACTTAGCTTTGAATTATGTTCTGCACAGGTGTCTCAGATAATTCAACATACAGCGTCATAGGACCTTGTATCTTGGATGATTGAATGTCAAAGAGAACATCCAGTCCAAAAGCGATAGTCAGTAGGATTAGGAAGATAATTGGTAGGTTTAGAAGGAAGAGTTAGTATAGTATTGATACCAAAAGTTTTTTAGCAATAGGGTTTCGGGTAGAGAGTGAATGCATATGTCAGCCCATGTGAAGAGTCAATCACAATGATGAACTGGGATAAATATGTAGGAAAGCAGAAATCAATAGAGACATTAGGAATTCAGCCAAAGTATAAAGTGAGTGATAGAATTAGATATTTTGAACAGGGTTGAGGTTGAATAGAAAATCTTAGGAAGAAACAAATATGTAGTCACCAATACGATTGATATTTGAGAGCATTAGGCAACCTGGACATGGATGTTTTTAGTAATCCATGCTCACTTTCCTTTTAGGCTTTGGTGAAAGGTGAATAAAATATGTACTTGTCACTTCCTATTTTTCTGTATGCTTAACAAAACACTGTTGAAATCTTGAGAACTGTTTGCCAATCCTGTTCCCAGAATGTGTTGTCCCCAACTGCCAAACTGCAGAATGTACTCTCCCACCCATTTGCTCACAAACTGACCAGTCGCCCGACCCATCAATAAACTTCCCTCCCTGTCCTCTCCATGAAAAGAATATAAGCTCTGCTTAAGCTCTTTCAGGGCTCTCTGCTCTATCCAAGTGAGGTCTGAGCCCCAGCATGCTGTACTCCCTATTAACCCTATACTATTGCATGAGACAGTCTCTTGGTGGTCTCTTCCTCCAATGCTTGCCAGAACTTCACATCTGAAACCCCCAGCAAGATCCATCAGTGGTGTACGAAAGACTCCCAACGAGCTCCTATCAGGATAAGTAAGGTACCACTTTCGTGTTTCAGGTTTCAGGTTAGGGCTTTGCAAAATGGCTATCGGTGATGAGCGTGAGCTCTCTCAGATGCTGGCTGACAGACGTTTCACCGAGCCACAGGTCACGTTCCTGGGGGATGCCCCCAGAGGATTCGGAAAATAGAGGAACAATAGTATCCTCGACTCAGTGATTTTTTTGTTTCGGATTCGGTTTTGCCAGCACATCAGGTTTTGCTGGCTAATCAGTCCTGGTCTCAGTATTGGACGTCCATTGCCTGTCTTTATTGTCTTGTCTTGTCTGTGTTGTGTGTCATTGCTTTCACTGTTTGTATATCTTTCATTATGGGACAGAGCACTTCAATGCCTCTGTCCCTGACTCTTGTTCAGTGGACCAAAGTCCACTTAAGGGCTCAGAATCTTTCTATTTCAGTAAAACGCTGGAACTGGCAGACTCTCCGTGCCTCAAAATGACCCACCTTTGGAGTCGGATGGCCCCTAAAGAAACTTTCTACTCCCCACTAATTCAAAAAGTCAGAAATATTGTCTTTCAACTGGGGCCACATAGCCATCCAGATCAAAAGCCATATATCTTAACTTTGCAGGACCTCTGCAAATCTCCTCCTCCATTTGCGAAGCCTTTCCTTTTCCCTGCCCCTGCTCCTCCACCTTCCCCCATGATTCTATCTCTCAAACCCTCTGCTCCTCCTCCTCCACCCTTTGTTCTTCCTAAGTCTCTAGACTCAACTAGACTCTCCGCACCCTCCTTATCCCCTACCCTCTTCCCCCAACACCCAACACCCTCTAAGTGATTCCCTTGCTGCTGACTCAGCCTCTCCACCATTGGAGGAAGCTAGGCCGGCCCAGCGCCCTCCAGATTACTACCCGGCAGCACACAAAGCCACTCCTTCCCTGGACAAAGCTGGCCCCGGTATAAGAACTCAAAGAACTTGCCGGCGTTGTCACACCTGCCTACTTGGGATGACTGCCAACAACTCCTACAGACTCTCTTTATGACAGAGGAACAAGAGAAAAACCTTCTGGAAGCTAAAAAAAAAATCCTCGGACAAGATGGGTGACCGACACCTCTTCCCACATCATCAAAGCCGGCTTCCCATTGAACCAACCGAACTGGGACACCAACACGTTTGAAGGTAGGTAGCATCCGTCCACTTATTGCCGGGCTCTAATAGCGGGTCTCCAAGCAGCCGCTAAGGTGACCAACTAATTGGGCCAAGGTTAGAGAGATTATTCAAGGGCCTGATAAATCTCCCTCTATGTTTCTAGAGAGATTTATGGAGGCATATAGGAGATATACTCGTTTCGATCCTCAGGCAGAGGATCAAAAGCCATCTGTCATGATGGCCTTCATTGGGCAAGCTGCCCTGGATATTAAAAGAGAGTTACAATGCGTAGATGGATTACAAGATATGGCTTTGAGAGATTTAGTCAGAGAAGCCTAAAAAAGTAAACTATAAGAGATAAACTGAGGAAGAGAAGGAACAAAGGAGGAAGAAAGAAAGGGAGCAAAGAGAGGATGCGAGAAGCAAAAGATAGACTAATGCATTGACTAAGGTCCTGGTCACAACAAAAAATAGGACAGAAATTAAGAAACAGGGATACAGGAAGGGATACCTGGGCACACGCCAAAAGCCACCCCTGGCCTCAGATCAATATGCCTACTCAAAAGAAAAAGGACACTGGGCCAAAAAGAGCCCGAGAATGAGACAGCCACACCAGCCAGACATTCTGACTCTGGAGGATGACTAAGAAAGTCGGGGCTCAGATCCTCTTCCCGAGCTCAGGGTAACTTTTGAAGTGGAGGGTACCCCAGTACACTTTGAAGTGGATACAGGGGCAGTATACTCAGCCCTTAAAGCCCCATTGGGCCCTCCATCAAATAAAAGGTCTCTATTTCAAGGGGCTAATGGCAGTAAATATCGGGCATAGACAACTAAGAGGATCATGGACCTGGGGAAAGGAAAAATCCATCACTCCTTCCTAGTAATCCCAAGATGCCCGGCCCTATTAATGGGCCGAGATCTGCTCACCAAGCTCCGGGCCAGAATAACTTTTATCCCTGAAGGCCCCAAAGTGAAAATTATAAATCCTTCAGTAAAAACTCCTATAGTCACAGCTTTAACTGTCAGTAGAAGATTAACATCAACTCTTCACACCACACAAGACTGATCAAACAGGCACGCTACCCCAGAATTGGATAACATATTACCCAGATGCCTGGACAAAAACTGATGGCTTAGGCCTGCCCATTAAAAAACCTCCAATAACAGTGGAGTTAAAAACCTCAGCCTCTCCAATCAATGTCAAAAAATATACTCTGGGCAAAAATCTAAAGATGGGATAAGGCCTCATATTCAGAAATATCTGATCTTAGGGGTCCTAAGGCCCTGTTAATCAGCCTGCAACACTCCCCTGCTACCATTAAAAAATGCCAGGAACCGGAGACTATCACCCTGTTAAAGACCTACGAGAGATCAACAACAGAGTGCAGGACATTCACCGCATGGTACCTAATCTGTGCAATCTGCCTAGCACTCTGAACCCTGAGCAGAAATGGTATACTGTTCTGTACTTAAAAGATGCTTTATTTTGCTTGCCTCTGCATAAAGATAGTCAGTTGCTGTTTGTTTTCGAGTGGGTAGACCCAGAAACCGGAACGTCTGGTCAACTAACTTGGACTAGACTCGAACAGGGGTTCAGAAACTCCCCCACTCTCTTTGATGAAGCTCTCCACAGAGATCTCAACAACTTCAGAACTATACACCCTGCTTCAACATGTGGATGGCCTGCTACTGGCAGCCAACACTAAGGAAAACTGTGAATCTGGGACCCAAGCACTATTATCTGAGCTTGCTAAACTGGCGTGTAGAGCTTCTGCCAAAAAGGCCCAAATTTGCCAGCATGAAGTAATCTTCCTGGGCTATTCACTTAGGGGCGGTAAAGGATGGCTCACTGAGCAAAGAAAACAAACTGTTGTGCAGATACCACACAGATCTAACAGCAGACAACTCAGAGAGTTTCTTGGGACTGCTGGCTTTTGCAGGTTATGGATACCTGGGTTTGCATCATTAGCTGCTCCTTTATACCCGGTGCTAAAGGGAGATGCCCATTTCCAATGAACCCCTGAGAACCAGGAAGCTTTTGATAACACCTAAAGACTCTGACACTGAACCCTCAACTTCACTGAGCTTAGCCTGCAATTTCAGAAAGCCCTACACTAAGTTAAAATGTATATCAACTCACTCACCTTGGTTCAAAGAAATTGCAGGCATTCCTGAAGGATCAAGAACAGAGTTTTCCACTAACCGATTCAAAGAGAAAGGGAAGAACTGAATGGGTAACAAAAGCCTGTCGGGTCTGTCAATTGGTTAATGCTTACACTTCCAAGCTTCTTGCAGGAAAGCACCTATGAGGAACCAGACCAGGACAATTCTGGGAATTGGGAAGTTGACTTTACTGAAATTAAGCCAGCAATGTATGGACTTAAATATCTCCTAGTCTTTGTAGATACATTTTCAGGATGGATTGAAGCATCCCCAACAAAAAAAAAAAAAAAAAGAAAAGAAAAGAAAAGAAAAAAGAAAGAAAAGAAAAGAAAAGAAAAGAAAAGAAAAGAAAAAAAAAACCGGCCCAAATGGTGGTCAAAAAGATCCTGAAAGATATTTTTCCAAGATTCTGCCTGCCTAAGGTAATATGGGTCTGATAATGGGCCGGCGTTCATGGCACAGGTAAGACAGGGGTTAGCCAGAATTCTAGGGGTTTATTGGAAGTTACATTGTGCTTATAGACCCCAGAGCTCAGGACAGGTAAAAAAATAAAAAGAACCATTAAAGTGACCTTAACGAAATTAAGCTTAGAAACTGGCATAAAAGATTGGACTATGCTCCTGCCTTCTGCACTGTTTCATGCAAGAAATACTCCCTCTGTTTCTTTGTCTAACCTCACCCCCTATGAAATTCTCTATGGTGCCCCTGCTCCAGTAAGGGACCTAACCCCAACTCTAAGACCTAACGATCCCTTCCACACCCCCTTGCTTGACAGACTTAAAGCTCTTGAAAGAACTCAGCGGTACTTGTTGAAACATCTGGCCCCTTCCTACCAACCAGGGTATGATGGGACTCCACATCAATATCAAGTAAGAGACCTCATCTACTAAAGACGACATCAGGTGTCATTCCTGAAACCCCGGTGTAAAGGACCATACCAGGTGCTACTTATAACACCTACAGTGCTACTTATAACACCTACCTTAAGGTAGACGGAATCACTTCCTGGATCAATGCCTCTCATCTCAAGCCTGCGCCATGTCCCCACTCTGGCTGGAAGCTGGAAAAGACTGGTAAACCTTTCAAACTGTGTGTTCGCCATGTGGATAAGGCTATAGACTCTCCCCTTGGCCACCAGTATTCCTAAGCATCATCAGCCCGTTCAGCAGCGATGGCTGATCAAAAATCCAACTAGACAACAAGTATGGTCTACCTCGAATACAGCCCACTGAGGGACCTGATGGCCATCCCTCCACCCAGGCATTTGTCAGCTACCTATAGGTCTTTCATATTGGGATAGCCCTGATGAACAGGATTCCACTAAAATTCCATTAAATCACTTTCGTACCATAGGTAATGGAAACCAACATTATGGATGTAGGGACACGTGAGCCAGATGCAGTTTGGCTAGCCTAGATTACTATGTTTGCCCGGCGGACTATCAAATCCACAAACAGCCATGGCTGTGTGGGGAAAAGCCGACTTCTTCTGTAAGTCATGGCGATCTGAGCATACAGGGGCTGCGTGCTGGAACCCAAACTCCTCATCAAATTCAGTACACAGCATTGGCCATATTACCAATTAGACAACCAAAATCCATGTCCCCCAGAGGGGTCTCTAGATCCTCAAATTCTGCATGGACTTTTTAACTTCGGCAAGTGCTCAAAAGGGTTGAAGGAAATTCCCCTATGTGCAGGCCTTTTTCCTCCTTTGCTCACATCCTGAACTATGCTTCTCTAATAGATCCTCACCCTCAGATTTCTGCTCCAGACTCTCTGCTGTCACTTTCACCTCAGGAATTTGATTTCTCCCCTCCAATTACTAGATGAAAAACCCAAACCTCTACCCTTTCTCAGACCATTGCCCCCTTGCTGAGGTAGCAGGTACTTAGGTACCCCTAAACCCAGACACTCCTCTATTCTTCTGTCAGTGCCCACAATGGGTCCCAACAGGTCCTCTTACCTGCTAACCCAAAGCTCAAACCAGCTGAGAAGAGCCCTCAGACCCCTATCCAAGTTGTAATAAAAATTACCTTTAAAGTTGCATTGTCAAAACTGAATACAGGTTACTAAGAATTTAAAATCCCTCACAGGCTTTTTGAGATACTCACTCCCATCTTCCCCTCTGCTCTACTTGCTCTACTGCTCAAGTTTTTTTTGCTAGCAAAATCCCAAACCCCTTTCCCATTAGTCTTTTAATCTCTCCTTCCTGATTCTCAGATCCATGGAGCTGCTCTCACCCCCTGCCTTCCACTCTTCCCCCTCTGTACCAAGACCACAGAAAATTCTTAAGTGACCTTCTCCAGAAGTCTTCACCATGACTGACTTTAGGACTTTCAGCAAAATAATCCCTATGAAAGAGTTCAATGTAGATAAACTTCCTCTTTTCTTGTTGCCCTGTTCTAGTTGCCACTGGCTGGAAAAATCAGCACTCCTAAGCTAGACACCCCTTACTAGTTTTTCACAAAATATGTGAACAAGGCCTCTGGCCTTGAGCTGGAGCTTCACAGAGATTGCTACATTTCTAAGATAAAGAAGTTACCAACTGGGCTCCATTTTAACAGCTGGCAGGGAGAAAAAAAAAAAGAGAAGACGAAAGCTCTCCCCCTCCCAGGTGTCCTTAAAAAGTTAACTTGCCAAAATAGAAGAAATAAAACAGAAACAAAAACTGCTTTTTGTGAACTTCTGCAGACTGTGATATTCTGAGCCCATTCCCTTACATGTTGGCTACAAAATTCTGAAACAACCTAAACTTGGGGTTCAGAGGATTAATTGATTACAACAGAAGCAATGCTCTCTACATCCTTTTGCAACCAAATAGGACTGCTTCCCTAGCTTCGGTGCTATCTTAGGTGCCTTTCCTTGTCTGTTCCTTCAACAGTATAATTCTATATACTTAATTATTGTTTATGTGTTCATAAAATGGTCAATAGATGTGATTAGTTATGTAATGGTGCAGATGTTTCCCAGAGTGCTCTATCATGACACAGGTTCATTTAAAGTTCAAATAGGGGGGGCATAAAACCCGGTTCCGCTGGGAACCTGTATCCCTCACTTTAGCCATCCTATTTGGAATAAGAGTTGCTGCAGGTGTGGGCACAGGAACCACTGACCTAGTCCATGGGACACAACAAATGACTCAATGAGAAGCAGCAATAGACCAAAGCTTAAAGATATTAAAAACCTCAATCCCAGCTTTACAGGAATCTTTAACCTCTCTCTCCGAAGTAGTTTCACAGAATGGGCGACGGTTGGACCTCCTCTTCATGAGAGAGGGGGCCTTTGTGCTGCAATGAGGGAAGAATTTTTTTTTTTATGCTGACAATACTGGAGTTGTAAAAGAATCTATGAGTAAATTAAGAAAACGCCTTGAAGAGCGTCAACGAGAGACAGAGGCCCAAAAAGCGTGGTTTGAGTCTTGGTTCACACAGTCCCTTGGGTTAACTACGCTTTTATCTGCCTTGGCCAGTCCATTAATAATCCTCATATTATTGCTAACTGTGGGGCCCTGTTTGCTCAACCGTGTAGTTTCCTTTCTCCAAGCTCAAATTGGACAAGTTAAACTTATGGTAATCAGACAACAATATAACTCACTAGCAGACATAAAATGTGACACCCCCCAATGATCACTTTTTTGATTAAAAGTAACCAGAACAAGAAGTGGGAAATGAAAGGTTTATTAAATAGGTACTTGTCACTTCCTGTTTTTCTGTATGCTTAACAAAACACTGTTGAAATCTTGAGAACTGTTTGCTAATCTTGTTCCCAGAATGTGTTGTCCCCAACTGCCAAACTGCAGAATGTACTCCCTCACACATTTGCAAGCAAACCGCCCACTCACGCTGACCCATCAATAAACTTCACACCCTGCCTTCTCCAAAGAAAGTACATAAGCTCTGCTTAAGCTATTCTCAGGGCTCTCTGCTAAATTCAAGTGAGCTCTGAGCTGCAGCATGCTGGACCCCCAATACACACTTTGCTGTTGCATGAGACAGTCTCTTGGTGGTCTCTTCCTAAAATGCTCACTCGACCATTCCATTGGTACAATCATTAGTGTGAACTTTGCTTTTTGTGTCCAGAATATTACTGTGATAAAATGTATATGTAGGTCAGGTGACATGAGTATTTCTTCCACCATTTCTGGGAGGAATATTTTCAAGACCTAATAATTAGTATTGGGGTTATAAAGACGTGTACCCTGTGTCTATGGATATAGAGATAATGCATGAATAGACAATACTGTGTTTAAATAATATAACAGGTTCCACTTTAAATAATGTATTGAATTGATATCTGAAAATATATAAGAAATCATTTATTGATATACAATCATTCATTCCAACCAGTTATACATCTAATGGTAATATTATGGTTATGGTTCATTATCTAGGGTGTGTGAGATTTCCTTCAAAAGTAATTATGAAAATCAAAAATAATGTGTTTGGAAAGAATTCTCATGAAAAGACCAGTCAAGAAACATGGAGAAATATATGTGTTCTGAAGTAGAAAGTGATTGAAAGTGAAACAAATGCCAATAAAATTGCAAACTTATGGATGAAATATATATCCAATGATGTGCATGAACTAAAGAAATAGTAATGTACAAGTGTTGAAAAAAATGAACTTCAAAATACACATCATGTCCCATAGGAGTCTACTTGCATTGATGTTAAACTGAGTCAGTTACTGTAGAAATATTAGGATTTGTATACACCATTCACTTAAGTTAGTTTTCAGTGTTGGAAACAAATAGGTATTCCAGGTGGATCAATATTTCTGAAAATAATCTTGTGAAAAGATTATTATAAATCCACATACATGAATATGAATGAATTTAGGAAATGTATAATAAGACACATATATTTCATATTTTGAAAAATCTGGAGAGTATATATATATATATATAAACACACACAGATATTAAAAATTAGCACTATATGCCAATTGAAATTCACCATGAAATATATATTATCCACAGATCAAAAATATTTATTTTACTGAACATGAATTTATATATAATGTTGTTCAGCTAGGAAGCTCACCCATAGGGTGAATGTTCAGTTCCAACAGCGTTTAGGAGGAGTGATCTCTTCTCACAATTTGTATCTGCCTATTCAGGTACCACACAATAGTGTACATGTGGTACCAGGTAGGATTATACATGTGCTTATAAAAATACATGTGCTGAATACGCTACAGCGAAAGGGAGACAGGAATTCATATATTTGTTAACTTTAAAAACACATTGAGAACTATTTCAACAAAAAAAATGAGTAGATTTATAACTCCTACTCTATATAATGCAAAAGGCAAGTCCAACTATACACTGTGCCTTTTCTGTACTGCTTGTATTTCAATTCTGTTTGGGTTATTTTTCTCCATCATATTAGGATTAGTAGACAGAGTTTAGTAGGGTATGGGGTAGTGTCAGTGTTTCAGTATTTCAAATGGAAAATTGGAAAATGAATCCAATGTGTATGCAAATATGTGCTACACAAAAATCCACCCACTCTCATCCAGAACAATTACTTGACATTACCTTCGCCCCAATTAAGACACAATTAGAGGAGAAGAGTTATAAAATTTGTGACTACATATCTGGAATGGAAATTGCTCAGGAGTTCACAACTTTGGAGGTGCAAGAGGAGTTTCCAAAAGTAAGGGACAGGATAAAACTCCACAATCATGGAGCTCTGTTGGCCTAAAGACTTCTTGAGAAACTTCCTCTGAGGTTGGGCACTTGAAATATATGTTGTTGTCAGGAGCTTTATCTTCCTTTGTAGTGAGACCATCAAAGCTGGGTCTGCATATATGTGACCTGGAGGACATGGTCTCTTATATTCCAATGAACATTAGGCAGCAGTGCTGAATTCTCTCTTTATAGATATCTGTGGCCACTGGGGGTTAAGTGTCTCTCCGTGTGGACTGTGAAGCTATTTGGTCATCCTCCACTTTTTGTGGTGTTTCTTGCTGCTGCATTGGGAGTTTGGTATTTGCTTCTCGAAAAACAAAAAGTTCATCTGGGACACAGTGCTGGAGGGAGTTCTGTCATGTGTCGTGTGTCAGGGTCTGTAGGAGAATGCACCAAATAGGCTTCTATCACACATAGGTTGCCCCCTTGACCATAGCAACCTGATTCTGAACATTGCCCTGAAATTTCTCCATATAACAAGATGCCTTTACATACAAGGTTCTGCTGGCTGCACCATGTCAGTCGCAACCCATTTGGAAGTAAATGGCAGATCCACATGGCCCCACCACAGATGTTTTATCACACACATGCACAACACTGTTCTATGACCACTAATCAGGAGGCTCCAACGTACTGACATCTCTGTTCTACACCATTATCATGAAACCCAGTCAATCAAGGCACTGTCTTGTACACTCGAATTAGCAACAGGACATCGAAGGTTCTCCAGTGCCACCTGGTCAAGGGAATTTCAAGAATGTCATGGTATTTATGTAGCCATTTTTCAAGGATGAAGTTGGAGGCACTGTGGGTTTCCATTCATTCAGGAACCATTAAAGGTTGAGGAAGATCATTTCAATGAAAGCTCTGGAGAAATTTCACAGGCAAGGCTTCCCAAAGAGTGGGCAAAAGGTTACATGAAGCCAGGCACATAGAGGTCTACAATGTGAGGTCCATGTGTGTTTTGACTCTCAACTATGGATTCCAAGGCTTTCAGAATAAAATCATATGGTATCATGGCTGAGATTCCCTGTGCTCTGTGGAAAGCCGCCCTTGGTCTAGATCTCAGTTTCCAAGGGCGACTCTCATGCGTGGCCTCCAAAAATGCCAACACAAATCATGGCAATTCTTCTCTGAGGTCAGTTCCACAACGCAGTCTCAAAGGGGAATCACATCAGAGTTTAAACCCCGATGGACCCAGTCATCTTTTCCAACCACCACACTAATGACCACAATTAAAACCAAAACACTTCCACATAGCCCTCATATTCTTCCATATAGATACTAATCATAACCTCTGGCTGGAGGTTTCCATGAGGGGCACATCCAAAGACAGTGTCCAAAATACGTTCTCTTGCCCCTCATTTGCCTAAAGTCATTGTGGCCGGGACACCTTTCCTGTGAACCAGGAGTGATCAAATAGGCCTGCTCTTAATACTGCTCTGATTCTCCAATTTGAGGCCTACTGACAGTCAGGTATAGATTCTTTATGTGATTTGGAGTCATGAGGAAACCCAAGCACCTCTGCAGGGCTTTGAAGTACTAATTTTACCCAAAGGATTCCTATTCTCACTTGATGGATGTCAGGAAACTAATAGAGAAAAGCAAGAAGCTTCATCCACTATAACTGATCTTTTTGCCATTTTGGTTTTGGATGCACACATGGCATCTTTTTTAGATCCATCTGGTTTTGAGAATCTAAGCCACAACCTGACACAGGGCCAAGATACTGATTCAGACACATCCATTTCCAAAGCAATTAAGGAAAGAGCCACAGGTGATGCCCATTCATTTCCATTTGAAAACTATTTTCTTCAGGCTTCACAAAGTGTGACCTGAGGCAAAGACCTTTCTGACATTCAGGGCAACAGAAAAATAGGTAAGTAAAAGGCCCAAAGCAGGGTTTCTCCACTGAGACTTTTCTATTCACACTGATATTTGAGTTTTCTGAGATGATCACATTTCCTTCAGCTATTCAGTACATGGCCATTTCACAGAGCTTGGAGGTGGTACATATCTTGGACACAAAACCATGAGCCTATTCTGGAGAGTTGAGAGAATTCAGGAAGAAAACTGAAACTTAGGAATATAATAGGTGTTGCACATCAATAAGGCTGCCCACTCTCTATTCATACATTGGGCAGGATGAATGCTGGGAGCTTTCTACTAGACACAACACATCCATTGATGCATTCTCTTTTCTATTGTCTACAACCACTGACACAGTAAGATACACAGACATAGAAACACTCGCCTTGCCAAACGACATACAAGAAACAGTCTACCCCAAAACAAACAAACCGACTTTCCTACCTATTCTCAGAACATGAGACAAAACCACATACTCACACCCACACTCAAAAAGGCACCTCCTTCCCCCAAGTAGGTCTCTGACTATATGGAGTGTCCTCTGAATGGTGAGCCATACTTCGTTCCCCCGAAATGTCCTGTACGGTCTCAGATCTTGTCTCCTTTTTCAACTCAGTGAAGTTGCCAGCAGCCAGTGGTGAGCAACTACCTACTTTCCCAGGAAAGGACCCTCTTCATAGCTATTCTGTCATTTGACCATCCTCACATCAGTAGGTACCAAGAAAGACTGACTATGTCCATGGTAAATACAAACAATTGAGCCCACTGGGACGGGGACTGGGACTGGCTCTGGGTGCCTGGCTTCCTGGATACCAAGTTCAGAGAGTTCCATCAACAAGGAAGTTAAGTAGGTCAATTCTTTCAGGAACTGAGTGAGGTCACTGCCGTGACAACCACTTTGTCCTAACAATTGCTTCAGTTGCTTCCAAGTGTCCCATGAGATGGAGGCTGCCCCTACTTCCTGTGACACTTTCACAAGTTAGAATGGTATGTAAACCATAGGCACCCAGGAACAGCTCTCCACAGAGGCCTGGTTTGGTCCATCTTCTCTACATTAAGAAGAGAGAGGCTGATTCAGACACATCCCTTCATTCTGACCAGGGATTTTGCATTGGAAGATGACTTTTGCTCTCTTAGTTCCTCAATAGCTGCCTACATCTTATCCAGGGATCATTTCTGCATGGACATTTTAGGTTCTCAGCAGGTGGAAGATCCCCTACATTCCTGTATTGTAAGACGAACTCTGTACCTGCTCTTCTGTAAAGTGAGATTGAGAAAAGAGTGTATGGTTACGGTTAATAACAGGTTCTATTTGGGTTCTGAATCATTGTGCAAGATGATTAATGGTATTGGGAACCTGCAATATTTTCAAGAA
Organism: Callospermophilus lateralis; assembly: GCF_048772815.1. NCBI lineage: Eukaryota > Metazoa > Chordata > Mammalia > Rodentia > Sciuridae > Callospermophilus > Callospermophilus lateralis. Next base: position 533,487 of record NW_027517150.1, read on the forward strand.
TATACAGGGGAAATATAAGTTTGAAAACAGAAATCCAGGTAAGATTTGAAGCCCAGAAAGGCATTAGGCCTTTGAGTGGGATACTTAGCTTTGAATTATATTCTGCACAGATGTCTCAGATGAATCGATATACAATTGCCTTGTACCTTGGATGATTGAATGTCAAAGAGAACATCCAGTCAAAAAGTGATAGTCGGTACGATTAAGACGAAAGTCGGTAGGTTTAGAAAGAAGAGTGAGTATAAGAGTGGGACCAAAAGTTCTTTAGCAATAGGCTTTCGGGTAGACAGTGAATGTAAATGCCAGCACATGTGAAGAGTCAGTCACAATAATGAACTGGGATAATATGTAGGGAAGCAGAAATCAATAGAGACATTAGGAAATCAGGCAAAGTATAAATTGTGTGGTAGGATTAGACATTTTTAACAAGATTGAGGTTGAATATATAATCTTAGGAAGAAACAAATATGTATTCACCAATAGTATTGACATTAGAGAGCATTAGGCAACCTGGACATGGATGTTTTTAGTAACGCATGCTCACTTTCACTTAGGCTTTGGTACAATCATAAGTGTGACATTTTCATAATGTGTCCAGAATATTACTGTGATAAAATGTATATGTAGATCAGGTGACATGAGTATTTCTGACAAAATTTCTGGGAGCTACATTTTGAAGATGAATAAATTAGTATTGGGGATACAAATAGATGTACCCTGTGTCTATAAATATAGAAATAATGCATGAATAGACCATACTGTGAATAAATAATAAAAGTGGTTCAAACTTTAAATAATGGATTGAATTGATATCAGAAAATATACAGGGAATCTTATATTGATATACAATCATTCATTCCAATCAGTTACACATATAATGGTAAAATTAGGGTTATGGTATATCATGAAGAATGTGTGAGTTTTGCTTCAAAATGATTATGAAAACCAAAATGAATGTGTTTGGAAATAAGTGTCATGAAAAGACCATTCAGGAAACTAGGAGTAATACATGTGTTCTGAAGCAGGAAATGATTGAAAATGAATCAAATGCGTATAAATTTGTGAACTTGTGGATGAAATATATATCCTATGATGTGAATAAACTGAAGAAATTGTAATGTACCAGTGTTGAACAAAATGAACTTCAAAATACACATCATGTCAGATAGATTTCTACTTGCATTGATGTTAAACTGTGTCAGTCACTGTAGAAATATTAGGATTGTATGCACCATTCACTTAAGTTAGTTTTCAGTACTAGAAAACAAATATGTATTTCAGGTGGATGAATATTTCTGAGAATAATCTTGTGAAAAGATGTTTATAAATCCACATACATGAACATAAATGAATTTAGGGAGTGTATATAAGACACATATATTTCATATTTTGAAAAATCTGAAGAGTGTATATATATACAAAACACACACACAGACAATAAAAAGTAGCAATATATATGCCAATCAAAATTCATCATGAAATATATATCATCCATAGATGCAAAAATATTTATGTTACTGAACATGGATTTATGTAAAATGTTGTTCTACTAGGAAGCTCACCCATAGATTGAATTTTGAGTTCCAACAGCGTTTATGGGGAGTGATCTCTTCTCACAATTTGTATCTGCCAAGTCAGCCTCCTCACAAGAATGTACGTGTGATTCCAAGTAGGATTCTATATGTGCAGATAAAAATACATGTGTTGAATAGGCTACAGAGAAATGGAGACAGGAATTCACATATTTGTTAACTTTAAAAACACATGGAGAACGATTTCAATTAAAAATTAACTAGATTTATAACACCTACCCTATATCATGCAAAAGGCAAGTCCAAATATACACCATGCCTCCTCTGAACTGCTTGTATTTCTATTCTGTTTGGGTTATTTTTCTCCATCATATTAGGATTAGTAGTCAGATTGTAGTAGGGTATGGGTTAGTGTCAGTTGTCCCGGCCGGCCGCACACATCAATGTGGGCAAGGAACCTAGTTGGGGAGGAATGAAGGGACAAGAGACACGAGAGATTACAGCAAGACTGGAGTTCTGATCATGCTGCAAACTTTTATTGTTCTCACATGGGAATTTTATGTTGTGGATGGGAAAGCTCTCTTATCGGCAGTTGCTGGATGTCTTCAGAAAGTTTGATAACCTCAGGATGTTGCAGGAAGACAGATGGCCGCAGGATGTCTCAGGGAGATAGATGGCTGCGGGATGTCTCCCAGGCAGGATATCTCCCAGGGGGCTGTTTCTTTTCAGTGTCAGGCTATTCTTTGAAGGAGAACTTCCTTCTAGCCCCTGACCTCTCTTTCTTATATAAAATGTTTGACCATACCTTACCGGCCAATGTTTTAGGGGGTGATAGAGGCTCTGTTTCTCTAGCAGGCCTTAGAATATCTCCTGATTCGAGAGAGCATGTTTACTAGGAGATTTCGTGGTGGCCTTGGCATGTTTTGGGAGGAGACGGCTTTGAGGGGGAAGCAGGCTGACCACCATGCACCAGAGCGTGTCACTAAGAGGTCTTCTGTTTTGGGATCCGTGGATACATCCTCCTGCAGTCCATCCTGCACCCTCCGTTATTATGGCCTAACGTCCTCACTCCATGGGTGCATCCTCCCCCAAGTGGAGGGGCCCATGGAGGACAAACCCTTATGGCAATGGCAGAAGATGGTTGGTCAGAGCTGTTACTTATAGTTTAATGTAAGAAAGAGAGATCTGTGGGGATGTAAACTTAAGAAATAAGCCTGTGAGAAGGGTAGAACATCCTTTTAAATGTTGGCAGCATGGTCTTCCATCTCCAGGCGATGATAGTGGACCTGTATGGGCTTAGAGGCCAAAATATTAATCTGTTCTATAATAAATTGTACAAGCCTGTTTATAATGCAGGGTCCTATGGACACCATTAAAAGTAAACCCAACAAAGGGCCTAATAGGGGAAGAAGGTAGGGTAGAAATCCATTAAACCCAGTCCAGAGGGGATTTTCAAAAAGTTCCCTTCATCTCTTTTCTAGATCTTCTTGAAGCTGCTTAATTTTAGTGCGTACTATGGCTGATTTATTGGCATTAAAGCAGCATCGTTCCCCTAAGGCCAAGCAAATACCTCCCTGGTTAGCTGTCAGTAAATCTAAGCCTTCTCTGTTTTGAAGGAACACTTCTGCCAGGGAGTCTACTAGGTCCTGCAAATCTTTAATGGTTCCTGATAGAGTTTTTACATCATTTATAAGTTGTTGAGACAGGCGACGCTAAGAGTGTATAGGCATGCCTAAGCCAGCTGTACCTGTGGCCACAGTAGCTGTTATTCCAAGGCTGGCAAAGAGTGGTAAGGCCTGTATTGCCCGCCTGTGTCTTTTGACTGAGGTGTCTAGACTAGGAATGCATAGAGTTTCGTCTCCTGGGACAATAGTTATATCAGGGAGTAATAAGGCAAGAACTCAGCCAACGGTCCAATTCGATGGAAGCCTCGGGAAGGCCGAGTTTCCTCCACACATAAAAACTGTGCCATTGGAGGGACAAAGAGATGGGGTGGATGAGGAATAGTTTTGTACTGTTGAGCAATTTCCAAAGGAAGTAACTCCAACATCAATATCATAGGTATTATTTTGCATCACGCCTAAAAGACATATTGTAAAAGTGCCTATAGACTGTACTTTTAAATGAAATCTCGGTTGGCATGTATTATCATCGTCTATGATAGAATTAATAGGAACTGCCATAGGCATGATTGCCCCTGTTGTCATGGAGAGCCAGCAATCACCAGCAAAGTTGGGGTTGGAATTATTAAGCAAGGAGAAGGTAGTTTCCAAAATATCTAATGTATTGTTATCTAAACCTGGGAGCTGGCATTTTGGCTATATTAAGGGATGATACGTGAGCTCAGGGATTTGGGGTTTCAAAAGTTTGATTATCTGAGGATGCTTGACAGCATAAGGGAATCCTCCACCATCAGTGACCCCTGTAGGTGCCTTAATGGGGCAGCAGGAGGGTTTACCAACAGGGCCTTGGCACCCAGCTGACTGTAGCTTGGTGTATTTGCCTTCTCCTCCCCGGTCAAAAAGAACGGGTGTATAATGAATAGTGGTCCCTCCTGCTGCATGAGTTTTAGTTAGGGAGGCTTCAAAAAATTGTTCTCCCTGCTTGTTAACACAAATTGAGGCCGACGCATAACAAGTGGCATGCATCGCTTGGGTATGCGTTCAAGTTGCAGAACAATTTTGGAGAGCTTTACTTGTACTAGGGGGAATAATCTTTGGCTTGTTAACACATACCAATTTAGGCTGATGAACTCCTCTGAGTTTATGGTCAACCTCGGCCCGGAGGTAAGCCACCTTAGTCACGCAGTCAGCAGTCTGGGTCAAACTAGTGGGAGCCTGAGTCCAAGATCCTCCCTTGCGTTCACAGGGAGGGCCAAAAAGGTACTCCATGATGTTGGAAGGTGGAGGGCCAAAGCCTCCGTGTACAATCCTGTTCAGCATAAGTGCCTTAAGTAGGATCCTCACACAGATTGTTGGCTGCATCTGAAAAAGAGGAAAACTTGTCCTCAGGGGGAGGGCCTCCATCCCCGTGTTGAGGTAAGCCATTAACCTGTTTAACCAGGCGTTCTGGTAACCATCTTGGGGCTGCTTGCTCTTCGTCCAAAACACAAGCTGAGCCTCGTCCACAGATGAGGACAGGACCTGGGCGTTTCCATTTATTTGTTAGGGGATTGTGCCACATAACAGGTGGGCGAACAGAATTGGACGAGGATTGCCTGTGTCAGTCTGCAGTCGAATGGCCTTCATTGTCTAGGGAAAGAAAAATAAGGGCAAATAATGCATGATTAAGGCGATGCCTGTGAGTGGTAAATACAAGTGCAGAAGCATTAATGCGGGTTAGCCAAGTCTTTAGGTAAGGTGGGCACGTTCCACAATGCCTGAGGCTTGTATGGAATTCCAGTAGTATGCCAAATTTGCGAGGTAGCACAAAACTGTTTAAACTTGGCACTGGTATATGCAGGACAATTATCTTTTTTTAATATGTATTGGTTTACCCATTACAGAAAACGCTGAAACAAGATGAGAAAGGACATCTTTGATAGCCTCTCCAGAATGTGGTGATGCGAAAATAAGGCCACTGAAGGTATCTACAGAAACGTGTACATATTTGGTTTTTCCAAATTCAGAAAAATGAGTAACATCCATTTGCCAAAACTGATTGGACAGTAATCTTCGGGGGTTAACTCCCAAGTGTTGAATGGGGAGGGAGACAGGGCAACCAGGGCATGCTTTTACTATTTCTCGTGCCTGTTGCCTGGTAATTTTACATAGTTATGGAAGGTTCTGGGAATTTAGATGGTGAAGATTGTGTAACTCCGTGGCCTTTTGAGTGCAGCCAACAAAAATTGGAAAGATGAAACGAGTTGCTGCATCAGCTTTGGCATTACCTTGTGTTAGAGGGCTGGGAAGATCAGAGTGTGCCCTGCTGTGTCCTAAGAAAAATGGGTGTTGTCTGGCCGGAATTAGCTGCTGAAGCTGGTGAAACCGATGGGCGACATTGGAAGAAGCCTTAATGGTGGGTGAAATCTCAAGCAGGCGCACAGAATGAGCAATGTAGGCACTGTATGTATAAATATTAACAGGATTATCAAAAAATGTTTTAAAAACTTGTGTTATTGCAAACAATTCCACAAACTGTGCTGAATGATAGACAGTATCAAAGGTGTTAGGCTGGTTATTGACAACAAAGACTGCTCGGCCATTACTGGAACTGTCTGTAAAGACAGTAAGGGCTTGAGGAATGGGAGCCTTTTGAGTAATTTTGGCAAAAATAAATGGATGTAACTGGACAAAATGTAAAAGGGGGTCATTGGGTAGGTGGTTATCAATTGTTCCCAAAAAGCCTGATAAGGCAATACGCCATTCATCCTCCGTCTGTAGTAAAAATTGGATTTGGTCTTTAGTATATGAAATTAAAATATTATCATGGTCTTTGCCAAAATGTTGTCGAGATAACAAACGACTTTTAAAAATAATAGAAGCTACCTGAGCAAGAAAAACAGTAATAACTTTGGAGAATGTGGTGGGTAAATGGACCCAAAGCAAAGGCAGCCTTTATTTCTAAAATGTGTATTTCATTGCCAAAATATTCCTGTGGGTGTATGAGGAGTGTGTAAAATAACCAGAACCAGAGGAAAGTTATAAGAATGTTCTGTAAAAAACTGTTTGGCAATGGCTTCTGTGACTTGGTTTAATGCCTGTCATGCCTCGGGAGTAAGTTTTTGAGGGGAGGAGGGGTGGGAATCACGTCTCAAAATATCATTAAGGGACAAAAGTACACAAGGTGGTAATTTTAAATATGTTTTTAGCCATTGAATATTCCCCAGGAATTTTTGAAAATCATTAAGGTTGTGAAGATGGTCCACCAATAGTGGTATCTTAGGAATTTGGATCTGTTTATCTTGAAGTTTAAGGCCCAAATAGGTATAACAGTCCTGTGTTTTAACCTTATTAGGAGCTATCTGTTGTCCCAAGGAAGTGAGGTTTTTGTAAATGTCCAAGTAACAATTATTAAGGTCATGGTTATTAGGTGCAGCAATTAACAAATCATCCATATAATGTAAAATATAAATTTGTGGCCATAGCTCTCTCACAGGGTCTACTGCTTGAGCAACGTATTTTTGGCAAAGACTAGGGCTGTTGGCCATACCTTGGGGAAGAACCTTCCATTGAAATCTCTGCATAGAGCCCTGAAAATTAATGCGAGGGAGACTAAAGGCAAAATAGGGTCTATCCGCAGGATGTAAAGGAATGGTAAAAAAACAATCTTTTAACTCAATAATCATTTTACAATAGTTTTTGGGAATAGCCACTGGTTTGGGAATGCCTGGCTGTAGTGCTCTTATTGGGCACATAGCTTTATTAATGGCACACAAATATTGTAAAAGGCACCACTTGCCTGATTTTTACTTGATAACAAAAATTGGAGTATTCGATGTTGAGGTTGAGGGCTCTACATGGCCGGCTGCCAGCTGTTCCTGCACTAACATGGAGGCAGCCTCCATATTTTCTTGGGTAAGTGGCCATTGATTCACCCACTCAAGAGTCTGAGTTTCCCAAATAATTTTATCTCCATGGGGTACAGGAGAGTCAGAGACCGACACTAAAAATCCGAATACCCAAGTCCATATGTATTTGTTTTTTGTATGGGTTTTATTGGCTCAACCAGTCCTTGTCTCAGTCTCCCAAGGCCTGTACCAGGGACAAAATTTATATGAAGCATTTGATGAGTTACCATGGAATTGGGACTGGCATGAATAACTTCCATTTGACTCAAAATATCTTGGGCCCATAGGTTAACAGGGAGGTCAGGAACAACGAAAAGAGTGACAATTCCCTTATTACCCTCTTTATAAGTCCAGCTAAGAGCCGTAGAGCTGACCAGAGGATTTTTTGACTGTCCTATCCCTTTAAGGTCAGTCAAGGATGAGGTGAGGGTCCAAGCTGATGGCCAATATTTTTGAGAAATAATTGTGTCATCAGCTCCAGTATCTAGAATTCCTTGGAATTCCTTTCCTTCAATAAGTAAGGAAATTGTGGGTCTTTTGTGAGAAACGGGTTGAACCAAATTTACATCAGAGCAGCCCAAGGAGGCAGTCCCCTGCGGTAGGTTTGGGCGGTGGAAGTGCCTCCTGGATTCAAGGGAAGGAGTATTAATTGTGCAAGACTTGTTCGTGCTGGGATGGCCACAACTCCATTAATAGCTGTGGCCAGTATTTTTTTTCTCCAGTGAAATCATTATTATTAATGCCATGGAAGACCTGAACACCATGTAAGTTAGTAGAGGCTCTCCCAAAAATAAGGGCACACATATGAGATTGAGGGGGACCCATAATTCCAGTGGGTATTATCTGGGGTCCTTGCATTGAGTACAATATAGTATCGGTGGTGGCACAGAGGTCCAATCCTGCGCTGCCTGGAGTGGCTAGTTGGAGGGAGGCAATTGTGGAGAAGAATTTTGAGGTAGGTTGAGAGTTTGGAAGGGAACAAATCTTATTGCCCCTGGGTTTGTCCTGGGGGATGTCGTGGCCTGGGGCTGGCCCCGCAGGGAGTTTCCCAAGAAGCAGGAAAAAATAGGCTGTCTGAGGGCATTTGTCTTAGATCTACACTCACTGGCCCAGTGATGACCTTTACCACATCTAGGGCAAAGGATAGCTTGGGGCGGTATAGCCCCAGTTGAAGGAGACACTATTCCTAGGCTTTTTTTGCCTGTCGGACACTTGCGTGCAAAATGGCCAGGTTGTTTACAAGTAAAGCAAGTACGTGAGCCAGGATTGTGAAAGGTCTTGGTAAAGGTGGCACCTAGGGCAAGACCCATGGCATGGGCTGCACCTACCCCTGCATAGAGTCTAATAAAGTCAGAAAGTTTCCCTTTATTCTTATGTGGTTGAAGAACATCCTGACATGCCGGGTTGGCGTTTTCAAAGGCAAGATGTTTTACAAAAGCGCTTTTGCTTTCGCTTGGTCCAAGCAAGCATTCAACAGCTAGGTTAAGCCGGGGAACAAAGTCGCCATAAGGCTCGTCGGGCCCTTGTCAAATTTTTGCCAAAGAAGTGGTAGCCGAGGCTTTTGAGGGAGGTGTCTCCAAGCATGTAAGCCAGCCATCTGAATCTGCATCAAAAGTCCAGCAGGGAAATGTGCCTGTTTAGTTTTATTGTCAAAAGGCTCATTGCCCACTAGCTTAACATAAGTCCTGGATTTAGAGAAGGCCTTAGTTAAAATTTTTTGAGCAGTTTCCCGACAGTGCTCTTTGAAATCTGCATTCCATAACAGGAAGTCTCTGGCACTGAGGGTAGCTTGGTCTAAAAATTTCCAATCATTGGGAGTAAGTCATTGTGTGCTGTGGCTTTCTAATAAAGCCAACGTGTAGGGTGCAATGGGGCCATAGTGAGCACAAGCCTTTTTAAGTTTTTCAGGAAAATGCAGGCTTAATTTTTTGTAGACTCTGGGTTCCTGCCTGCCTAGGGCTGAACTCCTCATCCTCTGAGTCCTGATCTCCTTAATCCATTTCCCCGCTTCCTCCTCTTTATCCTCTTCTAATTCTTTGACCTCAGCCTGGGCAGGCTTATCTATCAGACTGGTGGTGACTGGGAAGGCGAGCACAGGTCAATGGAGTGGCTTCGCCTTTGTATTAGACCACTGTAGGCCAGTTGCTTTGACTCCATACCTAAGGCTAATGAAGAGAGCTCAGAGTGAAGGGATCTTAATTCTTTTAAAGTTTGGATCTGTTCCTGTGTATGTTGAAAGGATGCTCACAAAGGAGCCAGTTTAGGCAAGGGAAGTGGGGAGAAAATATCGGGGGGGGGCATTTGTTCCCTGAAGGGCCAGAGCACAAAAGGCAGGAGGGATATAGGAGGGAGGTGGATGTGTAAGTCCTATAAGCTGTGGCAGGGTCTTGAGAGGTGGAGGGTCTTCTGAATGGTAGCGAGCTGCTTCCTTCTCCAAGGTAGCCTCCTCTACAGGGGTCAATGAGTCTCCGGTATTTAAAACTGGATAAAGGCAGTTGGTAATCATTGGAGCCTTATTCATTAGGGTGGTATTTTGAGGGGGACCAGGAAGGTTCCCACGGTCCTGGGGAGCCTGAGAAGGGTCTATGTCTATACTAACTGATGGGCATGCCGAGGGGATATGAGAAGTATTTGCATAGTCTCTTTCCCAACCTTGACAACTTTTAAGGTACCATTGTCAAAGGGTGAACTTTTAAGAATTCTATTAATTAAGTTCCAGTAAGAAAAGGTGGGAACAGGCACTTTTTCTGGGCCAAAGGATTCATAATAATCTTTTAAACAGTCTCCTACTCTAAGCCATCTTTTACCATCAATGGTCCTTTCAAGAGGAAACCATGGACACTGCTCTCTTATGTGTGAAAAGAAAAAAAATTTAAGTCTTTTTTCTTAATACGCGCCCCCATGTCTGGAAGGACTCCTTGTAGACTGACAAAAACAAATCATGTGACGAAACTGCTTGCCCCATGGTGGGTCAATCACCGTGTGTCATCCCCACCCTCCTCCTGGATCTGTCTCTCGGTGGTGTCTTCTGCGGTTATTGCAAGCTCCGCTTGACCAAATCTTCCAGGAGGACGGGGTCCCCCTCAATCAAAAGCTCGAGCCCCAGTCAGTGGGCGCCAGATGTCCCGGCCGGCAGGACACATCAACGTGGGCAGCGAACCTAGATAGGGAGGAATGAAGGGACAAGAGACACGAGAGATGACAGCAAGACAGGAGTTCTGATCAAGCTGCAAACTTTTATTGTTCACACAGGGGTATTTGTATGCTGGATGTGGGAAATCTCTCTTATCGGCACTTCCTAGATGTCTTCACAAGGTGAGATAACCTCAGGAAGTTTCAGAAAGACAGATGGGCACAGGATGTCTCAGGGAGACAGATGGCTACAGGATGTCTCCCAGACAGGATGTCTCCTCGTGGCTGTTTCTTGTAAGTTTCAGGCTATTCTTTGAAGGAGAATTTCTTCTACCTCTGACAGTCAGGGATTCAGTATTTCGAATAGAAAATTGGAAAATGAATCCAATGTGTATGCAAATATATGCTACCCAAAAGTCTTCCCACTCTCATTCAGAACAATGCCTTGACATTACCTTCACCCCAAGTAAGACACAATAAGAGGAGAAGAGTTAGAAAATCTGTGAATACACATCTGGAATGGAAAATGCTCAGTAGTTAACAACCTTGGAGGTGGTAGAGGTGTTTCGAAAAGTAAGGTACATGGTAAAAACTCCACAAACATGAAGCTCTCTTGGCCTAAAGACTTCTTGAGAAACTGCCTCTGAGGTTGGGCACTTGAAATATATGTTGTTGTCAGGAGTTTTAACTTCCTTTGTAGTGAGACCATCAAATCTGGGTCTGCTTCTGTGTGTCCTGGAGCACATGGTTTCTTTTTTTCCAATAAACATGAGGCAGCAGGGCTGAATTCTCTCTTTGTAGGTAATTTGTTGCCATTTGGGGGCAAAGTGTCTCCCAGTGTGGACTTTGAAGCCATTTGGTCTTCCTCTACTTTTCATGGTGTTTCTTGCAGCTACACTGGGAGTTTGGTATTTGCTTCATGAAATACGAGGAGGTCAACTAGGACAGAGTGCTGGAGGGAGTTCTGTCACGTGTGTTGGTTAAGGGTCTGCAGGAGAGTGCACCAACCAGGCTTCTATCCCACATAGCTTGCCCCCTTGACAATAGAAATCTGATTCTAAACATTGCCCTGAAACCTCTCCGTATAACAAGATGCCTTTACATACAAGGGTATGGGGGCTGCACCATGTCAGTCACAAACCATTTGGAAGCCAATGGCAGATCCACATGACCCCATCACAGATGTTTTAACAAACACCTACACTCCACTGCTCGAGGCCGAATACTCATCGGGCTCCAAACTACTGGCATCTCTGTTCTACACGATTTTCATGAAACCCAGTCAATCAAGGCACTGTCTGGTACACTCATGATCATCTATAAGACATCCAAAGGTTCTCCACTGACACCTGTTCATGAGAATTTCAAAAATTTAATGGTATCTATCTAGCCTTTTTTCAGGGATGAAGTCTGAGGCACTGTGGGGTTTAATTCATTCAGGAACCATTAAATGGAGAGGAAGCTCATTTCAATGAAATCTCTGGAGAATTCTAACAGGCAATGCTTCCCAACAACAGGCTAAAAGGTCACATTAAGCCAGGCGTTTGAGGTCTACAATGTGTGATCCTTTTGTGTTTTGACTTGCAACTATGGCTGCCAATTCTTTAAGAATAAAATCATGTGATATCCTTCCTGAGATTCCCAGTGCTCTGTGGAAAGCCACCCTGGGCCTTGATCTCAGTTTCCAAGGGCGACTCTCATGTGTGGCCTCCTAAAATCCCATCACAATACATGGCAATACTTTTTTGAGGTCAGTTCCATAACTCAGTCTCTAAGGGGAATCACACCAGTGTTCAAGCCCAGGTGGCCTCAGTCATCTCTTCCAACGGCCACAAAAATGACCACAATTAAAACCAAAACACTCCCACATGGCCCTCATCTTCTTCCATATAGACACTAATCATAACCTCAGGCTGTAGGTTTCCATGAGGGCCAAAGCCAAAGACAGTATCCAAAATAAGGTCCCTTTCTCCCATTTGCCTAAAGTCAGTGTGGCAGGGACACCCTTCCTGTGAATCAGGAGTGATCTAAGAGGCCTGCCCTTAATACTGCTCTGATTCTCCATTTTGTGGCCTAATGACTGTGGGGTTTAGATTCCTTATGTTAATTGGGGTCATGAGAAAACCCAAGCACCTATGGCCTAGCCTCTGTAGTGATTTGAAGAACTCATTTGACCCAAAGGATCACTATTCTCAAAGATGGAGGTCAGGAACCTTACAGAGGAAGGTGAGAGACTTCATCCACAATGACTGTTCTTTTGGCTATTTTGGTTTTGGATGCACACATGGGATTTTTTTAGATCCATTAGGTGCTGAGAATCCAAGCCACATCCTCACACAGGGCCAAGAAGCTGATTCAGACACATCCCTTTCCAAAGCCATTAAGCCAAGAGCCAAAGGTGATGCCAATTCACTTCCATTTGAAAACTCTTCAGTCTTCACAAAGGGGTGGCCTGAGGCAAAGACCTTCCTGACATTCAGGGCAATAATACAATAGGTAAGCAAAAGGCCCAAAGCAGGGTTTCTCCACTGAGACTTTCCTGGTCACACTGATATCTGAGTTTTCTGAGATGCTCACCATTGCCTTCAGCTATCCAGTACATGGCCATGTCACAGAGCTTAAAGGTGGTACATATCTTGGTCACAAAACCATGAGCCTATTCTGGAGTTTGGCCAAAATTCAGAAAGAAAATAGGAACTTAGGAAGATATTAGGAGTGGCCGATCCATATGGCAAGCCGCAGACCATTCATAAATAGGACAGGATGAATGCTGGTAAGATTTCTACTAGATAGGACATATGTATTGATGCACTCTCTATTCTAATGTCTACAACCACGGACACAGTGGGATACACAGACATAGAAACACTCGCCTTGTCAAAAGACTTACTAGAAACATTTCACACCAAACAAAACAAAACGACTTTCCTACCTATTTTCAGAACATGAGACAAAATGACAAACCCACACCCACACCCACACCCACACCCACACAGACCCCCAAGTAGGTCTGTGAAAATATGGAGTGACCTTTGACTGGTGGGCCATAACATATTCCCCCATAATGGGCTTTCCTGTCTCAGATCTGGTCTCCGTGTCCAACTCTGTGAAGCTGTTAGGAGCCAGCGGTGAGCCAGTACCTTCTTTCTCAGGAAAGGCCCCTCCTCAGACCTTCCTGGCATTAGGCTATCCTCACATCAGTAGGTACCAAGAAAGACTGTCTCTGTCTTTGGAAAATCCAAACAAGTTTGAACACTGGGACATGAACTGGGACTAGCTCTGGGTGCCTGACTTCCTGTATCCCAAGTTCAGAGAGTTCCTTCATCAAGGAAGTGAGGTGAGGTCACTTCCTTCAGGAACTAAATGAGGTCACTGCCTTGACAACAACTTTGTCCTAAAAGTTGCTTCTAAGAGTCCCATGAGATGGAGGATGCACCTACTCGCTCTGACATTTTCACAAGTTAGAATGGTGTATCAACCATAGGCACCCGGGAACAGCTCTCCACACAGGCCTTTTTTGGTCCATCTTCTCTACATTAAGATGAAAGAGGCTGATTCAGACACATCCCTTCATCTTGACCAGGTTGTTTACCATGGAAGTTGACTTTTCCTCCCTCAGGTCCTTCATAGCTGCCTACATCTTCTCCATGGATCATTTCTGCATGGACCTTTGAGGTTCTCAGCAGGTGGAAGTTTCCCTACACTCCTGTATTGTAAGGCCAACTCTGTCCCTGCTTTTCTATAAAGTTAGATTGAGGGAACAGTGTATGGTTTGGGTAATAACAGGTTCGATTTTGTTAGGAATCATTCTGAGAGATGAATAATTTTATTGGGAACCTGCGATATTTATTAAATTATATTGGTAAAATATATGTATGAAAACAGAAATCTAGGATTTGAAGCCCAGAAGGGCATTGGGCCCATGATTGGGATACGTAGTGTTGAATTAGGTTCTGCACAGATGTCTCAGATAAATCCATTTACAATGGCATAGGACCTTGTACATTGGATGATTGAATGAGGAAGAGAACATCCAGTCAAAAAGGGATAGTCGGTAGGATTAGGTAGATAGTCGGTAGGTTTAGGAAGAAGAGTGAGTACAGGATTTGGACGGAAATTTCTTTAGCAATAGGGTTTCAGTTAGAGAGTGAATGTAAATGTCAGCACATATGAATATTCAGTCATAATGATGAACTTTGAAAAATATGTAGAAAAGCAGATAATAATAGAGACTTTAAAATATCTGGCAAAGTATAAAGTGAGTGATAGGATTAGACATTTTGTACACTGTTGAGTTTGAATATATAATCTTAAGAAGAAACAAATATGCAGTGACCATTAGGATTGACATTTGAGAGCATTAGGAAACCTGGACATGGATGCTTTTAGTAATCCATGTTCACTTTCCTTTTAGGCTTTGGTACAATCATAAGTGTGACCTTTGCATTTTTTGTCCAGAATATTACTGTCATAGAATGTATATGTGGATCAGGTGACATGAGCATTTCTTCAAGCATTTCTGGGAGTAAGGTTTTCAAGAGCTATAAATTAGTATTGGGGGTACAAAGAGGTGTACCCTGTGTCCATGAATATAGACATAATGCATGAATAGACCACATTTTGAATAAATAATTTAACTGTTCCCACTTTAAATAATGCATTGAATTAATATATGAAATATTATAAGAAATCTTGTATTGATATAATATCATTCATTTCAACCAGTAATACATCTAAATGTAATATTAGGGTTATGGATTATCATGAAAGGTGTGTGAGTATTGCTTCAAAAGTGATCCTAGAAATCGAAAATAATGTGTTTGGAAAGAAGTCTCATAAAAAGACCAGTCAAGAAACATGGAGGAATACATGTGATCTGAAGAAGAAAATGATTGAATGTGAAACAAATGCCTATAAACTTGCGAACTTGTGGATGAAATATATATCCCATGATGTGAATAAATTGAAGAAATAGTAATGTACCAGTGTTGAATAAAACGAACATCCAAATACACATCATGTCCCATAGGAATCTACTTGAATTGATGTTAAACTAGGTCAGCTCCTGTAGAAATATTAGGATTTGTATGCACCATTCACTAAAGTTAGTTTTCAGTACTAAGAAACAAATATGGATATCAGGAGAATGAATATTGTGAGAATACTCTTGAGAAAATTTGATTATAAATCCACATACTTGAATATGAATGAGTTAAGGGAGTTTATAATAAGACACATATTTCATATTTTGAAAAATCTGGAGAATATATATATATATATATATATATATATATATATATATATATATATACACATACACACACACAAACACACACGGACATTAAAAATAGCATAATATATGCTATAGGAAATTCACCATGAAATTTATATCATCCAGAGATCCAAAAATATTTATTTTATTTAACATGGATTTATGTATAATGTTGTTCAACTAGGAAGCTCACGCATAGGTTGAATTTTCAGTTCCAAAGCGCTTAGGAGGAGTGATCTCTTAAAATTTGTATCTGCCAAGTCAGCCACTTCACAAGAATGTACGTGTGGTATCAGGTAAGATTCTATAATTGCATGTAAAAATACATGTGCTGAATAGGCTACAGAGACAGGGAAACAGGAATTCACATATTTGTTAACTTTAAAACACATGGAGAAATATTTTAACAAATAATTGACTAGATTTATAACTCCTACCCTAAATAATGCAAAAGGCAATTCCACTATACACCATGCCTTCTCTGAACTGCTTGCATTTCTATTTTTTTGGTTTATTTTTCTCCACCTTATTAGGATTAGTTGTCAGAGTCTAGTAGGGTAGGTGTTAGTGTGAGGTATTCAGTATTTTGAAAGGAAAATTGGAAAATGAATCCAATGTGTATGTAAATATGTGATACACAAAAATCTTCCCACTCTCATCCAGAACAATGCCTTGACATTACAATCGCCCAGAGTAAGACACAATTAGAAGAGAAGAGTTAGAAAATCTGTGAATAAATATCTGGAATGGAATATGCTCAGGAGTTCACAACCTTGGAAGAGGTAGAGGAGATTCCAAAAGTAAGGGACAGTGTAATCATTCCAAAAACATGGAGCTCTGCTGGCCTAAAGACTTCTTGAGAAACTGCCTCTGAGGTTGGGCACTTGGAATATATGTTGTTGTCGGGAGCTTCAGCTTCGTTTGTAGTGAGACCATCAAATCAAGGTCTTCATCTATGTGACCTGAAGGACATGGTTTCTTATTTTCCACTGAACATGAGTCAGCAGTGCTGAATACTCTCTTTGTAGGTAAACTGTGGACACGGGGGGCTAAGTGTATCCACATGGGCCTGTGAAGCTATTTGGTCATTCTCCACTTTTCGTGTTGTTTCTTGGTGCTGCACTGGGATTTTGGTATTTGTTTCACGAAATACAAAGAATTCAACTGTTACTCTGTGCGTGAGGGAGTTCTGTCACGTGTGGTGGGTCAGGGTCTGCAGGAGAATGCACCAAACAGGCTTATATCCCACATAGTTGCCCCCTTGACCATAGCAACCTGATTCTTAATATTTCCCTAAAACCTCTGCATATAACAAGATGCCTTTACATTGAAGGGACTGCTGGCTGCACCATATCAGTCACAAGCAATTTGGAAGCCAAAGGCAGATCCACATGACCACACCGCAGATGTTTTATCACACACCTGCCCACCACTGCTCTAGGCCCACTCCTCAGGAGGCTCCAACTTCCTGGCATCTCTGTTCTGCACAATTTTTATGAAAACCAGTCAATCAAGGCACTGACTGTTATTCTCATGATCAGCCACAAGATATTCAAAGAATCTCCAGTGCCAACTTGTCACGGGAAATTTAAAAATTTCATGATATATTGACCTAGCCATTTTTCAAGGATGAAGTTGGAGGCATTCTGGAACTATTAAATGGTGAGGAAGCTCATTTCAATGAAATATCTGGAGATGTCTCACAGGAAAGGCTTCCCAAAGAGTGGCCAAAAGGTCACATGAATCCTTGAAAATTGAGGTCTACAATGTGAGGTCCATGTGTGTTTTGACTCTCAACAATGGTTGCCAAGTTTTTCAGAATAAAATCATGTGATATCCTGGCTGAGATTTCCAGTGCTCTGTGAATAGCTACCCTGGGCCTAGATCTCAGTTTCCAAGGGCGACTATCGTGCGTGGCCTCCTAAAATTCCAACACTATTCATGGCAATACTTCTCTGAGTTCAGTACAAGAACTCAGTCTTTATGCGGAATCCCACCAAAGTTCAAGCCAAGGTGGACCATGTCATCTCTACTAACCGCCACAAGAAAGACTACAATTAAAACCAAAACACTCCCACATGGCCCTCATTTTCTTCCATACAGACACTCATCATAACCTCTGGCTGGAGGTTTCCGTGAGGGGTGCAGCCCAAGACAGTGTCCAAAATAAGCTCCCTTGCCCCTCATTTGCCTAAAGTCAGGGTGGCCTGGACACCCTTCCTGTGAACTAAGAGTGATCAAATAGGCCTGCCGTTTATTTTGCTCTGCTTCTTAAATTTGAGGCCTACTGATGGTGGGATTTAGATTCTTCATGTGAATTGGAGTCATGAGAAAACCCAGTCACCTATGGGCTAGAATCTGCAGGGCTTTGAAGAACTTATTTGACCCAAAGGAGCCCTATTCTCACTTGATGGAGGTCAGGAACCTTACCAAGGAAGGAGAGAGACTTCATCCACAATGATTGCTCTTTTGGACATTTTGCTTTTGGATGCATACATGGGATCTCTCTTTAGATCCATCAGGTTCAGAGAATCTAAGCCACAGAATTACACAAGGTCAAGGGGCAACAGAACAATAGGTAAGGAAAAGGCCCAAAGCATGGTTTCTCCACTGAGTCTTTACTGGTCACACTGATATCTGAGTTTTCTGAGATGCTCGCCATGCCCTTCATTTAATCAATACATGGCCGTGTCACAGAGCTGGGAGGTGGTACATATCTTGGACACAAAACCATGAGCCTATTCTGGAGAGTGGCCAGAATTCAGGAAGCAAACAGTAACTTAGGAAGATAGCAGGTGTTGCCGATCCATAAGGCAAGACGCAGTCCATTCATAAATTGGGAAGGATGAATGCTGGGAAGCTTTCTACTAGACAAGACTCATCCATTGATGCATTCTCTTTGCTAATGTCTACAACCACGGACACAGTGAGATACACAGACATAGAAACACTCGCCTTTTCATACGACTTTCTGGAAACACTTTACTTCAAACCAAACAAACCGACTTTCGGACATATTCTCAGAGCATGAGAAAAAAACCACAAACCCACACCCACAGCCAGATAAGCACCTCCTTCCTCCAAGTAGGTTTGTGACTATCCGGAGTGTTCTCTGACTGATAGGCCATACTATGTTCCCCCGAAATAGCCTCTCCTATCTCACATCTGGTGTCCATGGGCAATTCTGTGAAGTTGTCAGGAGCCAGCAGTGAGCCACTACCTTCTTTGTCAGGAAAGGCCCCTCTTCAGAGCTTTCCTGTCATTTGTCCATCCTCACATCAGTAGATACCAAGAAAGACTGACTCTGTCCTTGTTAAATCAAACAAGTGAGACCACTAGGCCTGGGACTGAGACAGGCTCTAGATGCCTGGCTTCCTGGATCCCAAGTTCAGAAAGTGCCATCATCAAAAAAGTGAGGTGAGGTAACTTCTTTCAGGAACTGAATGAGGTTACTGCCTTGGCAACCAGTTTGTCCTAACACTTGCATCCAAGGTTCCCATGACATGTAGGCTGACCGTATTTCTGTGACACTTTCACAAGTTAGAATGGTATATCAACCATAGGCACCCGGGAACAGCTCTCCACACAGGCCTCATTTGGTCCATCTTATCTACATTAAGAAGAGAGAGGCTGATTCAGACAAAAGCCTTCATCCTGACCAGGTTGTTTGCCATGGAAGATGACTTTTGATCTCTCAGGACCTTCATACCTGCCTACATCTTCTCCAGGGATCAATTCTGAATGGACCTTTGAGGTTCTCAGCAGGTGGACAATCCCCTACTTTCCTGTATTGTAAGACCAACTCTGTCCCTGCTCTTTTATAAAGGTAGATTGAGGGAACAGTTTATGGTTAGGGTTAATTACATGTTTGTTTTGGGTTAGGAATCATTTTGCTGGATGAATAATGGTATTGGGAATCTGTGATATATATAAGAATATAGAGTTGAAAAATATGTATGAAAACAGAAATTTAGAAAGATTTAAAGTCCATATTGGCATTGGGCCTTTGATTGGGATACTTAGCTTTGAATTACGTTCTGCAGTGATGTCTCAGATAAATCGATAATCAATGACATAGGACCTTGTACCTTGGATGATAGATTGTAGAAAAGAACATCCACTCAAACAGGGATAGTCCATAGGATTAGGAAGATAGTCAGTAGGTTTTGCAAGAAGTGTGAGTACAGGATATGGACCAAAAGTTCTTTATCAATAGGGTTTCGGTAATAGAATGAATGTCAATGTCAGCACATGTGAAGAGTCAGTCACATAGGTAAACTGGGGAAAATATGTAGGAAAGGAAACATCAATAGAGACAGTAGGAAATCAGGCAAAGTATAAAGTAAGTGATAGGATTAGACATTTTAACAGGGTTGATATTCACTATATAATCTTCAAAGAAACAAATATGTAGTCACCAATAGGATGGACATTTGAGAGAATTAGGCAACCTAGACATCAATGTTTTTAGTAATCCATGCTCCCATTCAATTTAGGCTTTTGTACAAACATATGTGTGATCTTTGCATTTTGTATCCAAAATAGTACTGTGATAAAATGTATATGTAGATCAGGTGACATAAGTATTTTTTCCACCATTTCAGGGAGCAATATTTTGAAGATGTATAAATTAGTATTGCGGGTACGAAGAGGTGTACCCTGTGTCTATGAATATAGAGATAATGCATGAATAGATGATACTGTGGATAAATAATATAACTGATTCCACTTTAAATAATGGATTAAATTGATATCTTAAAATATATAAGAAATCTTATATTGATACACAGTCATTCATTCCTATCAGTTATACATCTAATGGTAATATTAGGGTTATGGTTTGTCATTAAGGGTGTGTGAGTTTTGCTTCAAAAGTAATTATGGAAATCGAAAATAATGTGTTTGTAAAGAAGTCTCATGAAGAGACTAGTTAAGAAACATGGAGGAATACATGTGTTCTGAAGCAGGAAGTAATTGAAAGTGAAACAAATTGATATAAATTAGCGAACTTGTGGATGAAATATATATCCTACGATGTGCATAAACTGAAGAAATAGTAATGTACCAGTGTTGAAAAAAAATGAACATCAAAATACATGTCATGTCCCATAGGAATCTACTTGCATTGATCTTAAACTTGGTCAGTAACTGTAGAAATATTAGGATTTGTATGCATCATTCACTGAAGTTAGTTTTCAGTACTAGGAAACAAATATGTATTTCAGGTGGATGAATATTTCTGAGAATAATCTTGTG
The DNA here is from genome assembly GCF_048772815.1 of Callospermophilus lateralis. NCBI lineage: Eukaryota > Metazoa > Chordata > Mammalia > Rodentia > Sciuridae > Callospermophilus > Callospermophilus lateralis. The sequence goes on from NW_027517150.1 coordinate 554,188, forward strand.
AAAAGTTGATAATAAATCCACATACATGAACATGAATAAATTTAGGGAGTGTATAATAAGACACATATATTTCATTTTTTCAAAAATCTGGAGAGTGTATATATATATATATATATATATATATATATATATATATATATATATATATACACACACACACACACACTCACACAGACATTAAAAAGTAGCAATATATATGAAAATCAAAATTTATCATGAAATATATATAATCCACACATCCCAAAATATACTTTTTACTGAACATGGATTTATATATAATTTTGTTCAGCTAGGAAGGTCACCAATAGTTTGAATTTTCAGTTCCAACAGCATTAAGAGGAGTGATCTCTTTTCACAATTTGCATCTGCCAAGTCAGCAACCTGTCAAGTATGTACATGTGATACCAGGTAGGATTCTATATGTGCATATAAAAACACATGTGCTGAATAGGCCACAGAGAAAGGGAGAGAGGAATTCACATATTTGTTAACTTTAAAAACACATGGAGAACTGTTTTAATTAAAAATTAAAAATTGACTAGATTTATAATTCCTACCCTATATAATGCAAAAGGCAAGTCCAATTATACAACATGACTCCTCTGAACTGCTTGTATTTCTATTCTGTTTTGGTTATTATTCTCCATCATGTTAGGATTAGTAGTCAGAGTCTAGTGGGGTATGTGTTAGTGTCCAAAATAAGCTCTCTTACCCCTAATTTGCCTAAAGTCATGGGGGCCTGGACACCCTGCATTTGAAGCAGGAGTGATAAAATAGGACTGCAGTTAATACTGCTCTGCTTCTCCATTTTGAAGCCTACTGCCTGTCAGGTATAGATTCTTTATGTGATTTGGAATAATGAGAAAACCCAAGCACTTCTTTAGGGCTTTGAAGATTTCATTTGACCCAAAGGATCCCTATTCTCACTTGATGTAGGTCAGGAACCTAACAAAGGAAGGCAAGACACTTCATCTACCATTACGGATCTTTTTGCCATTTTGGTTTGGATGCACACATGGGATCTTTCTTTAGATCCATCAGGTGCTGAGAATCTAAGCCACAACCTCACACAGGTCCAAGAGGCTGATTAAGACACATCCCTTTCCAAAGAAATTAAGCAAAGAGCCACAGGAAATGGCCATTCATTTTCATTTGAAAACTGTTTTCTTCAGGCTTCACAAAGAGGTGGCCTGAGGCAAAGACCTTCCTGACATTCAGGGCAACAGAAACATAGGTAAGAGAATGGCCCAAAGCAGGGTTTCTCCACTGAGAATTTCCTGGTCACACTGATATCTGAGTTTTCTGAGATGTTCCCATTCCTTACCGCTATCCAGTACATGGGCATGTCACAGAGCTTGGAGGTGGTACATATCTTGGACACAAAACCATGAGCCTATTCTGCAGAGTGGCCAGAATTCAGGAAGAAAACAGAAACTTAGGAAGATAGTAGGTGTTGTCCATCCATAAGGCAAGCTGCAGTTCATTCATAAATTGGGCAGGATGAATGCTGGGAAGCTTTCTACTAGACAGGACATATCCATTGATGCATTCTCTTTTCTAATGTCTACAACCACGGACACAGTGGGATACACAGATATAGAATCACTCACCTTGTCAAAAAACTTACTAGAAACAGTCTATTCCAAACCAAACAAACTGTCTTTCCTACCTATTCTCAGAATATGAGACAAACCACAAACTGACACTCACACTCACAAAGGCATCTCCTTCCCGCAAGTATGTCTCTGACTATCTGGAGTGTCCTCTGTCTGTTGGGCCATATTATGTTCCAATGAAATGTCCTGTCATGTCTCAGATCTGTCTCCTTTGCCAACTCTGTGAAGTTCTCAGGAGCCAGCGGTGAGCCACTACCTGCTTTCTCAGGAAAGGCCCCTCTTCAGATCTGTCCTGGCATTTGGCAATCCTCACATCAGTAGATACCAAGAAATACTGACTCTGTCCTTGGTACATCCAAACAAGTGAGCCCACTGGGATTGGGACTGGGACTGGCCCTGGGAGCCTGGCATCTTGGATTCCAAGTTCAGAGAGTTACATCACCAAGGAAGTGAGGTAGGTCACTTTCTTCAGGAACTGCATGAGGTCACTACCTTGGCAATCACTTTGATTTAACATTTGCTTCCAAGGGTCCCATGAGATAGAGGCTGCCCCTACTTTCGGTGACAATTTCACAAGATAGAATGGTATATCAAACATAGGCGCCTGGGAACATCTCCCCACACAGGCCTGGTTTGGTCCATCTTCTCTACATTTAGAATAGAGAGACTGATTCAGACACATCCCTTCATCCTGACAAGGGGGTTTGCCATGCAAGATGACTTTTGCTCTCTCAACTCCTTCATAGCTGCCTACATCTTCTCCAGGGATCATTTCTGCATGGACCTTTGAGGATCTCAGCAGGTTTAAGAACCCCTACATTCCTGTATTGTAAAAGCAACTCTGTCCCTGCTCTTCTGTAAAGTTTGATTGAGGGAAGAGTGTATGGTTACGGTTAATAAAAGTTCGATTTGAATCATTCTGCGGGATGAATAATGGTAATGGGAACCTGTAATATTTACAAGAATGTAAAAGTGAAATATAAGAATGAAAACAGTAATCTAGGTAAGATTTGAAGCCCAGAAGGGCATTGGGCCCTTGATTGGGATACTTAGCTTTGAATTATGTTCTGCAGAAATGTCTCAGATAAATCGATGTTCAATGGCATAGGACTTTGTACCTTGAATGATGGAATGTCAAAGAGAACTTCTAGACAAAAAGGTTTAGTCGGTATTATTAGAAAGATAGTCGGTAGGTTTAGAACGAAGAGTGAGTATAGCATTTGGACCAAAAGTTCTTTAGCAATAGGGCTTCTGGTAGAGATTGAATGTAAATGTGAGCACATGTGAAGAGTCAGTCACAGTGATAATCTGGGGAAAATATGTAGGAAAGCAGATATCAATAGAGACATTAGGAAATCAGGCAAATGATAAAGTGAGTGATAAGATTAGACATTTTCAAGGGGCTTGAGGTTGAATATATAATCTTAGGAAGAAACAAATATGTAGTCAAGAATAGGATTCTCATTTGAGAGCATTAGGCAACCTGGACATGGATGTTTTTAGTAATCCATCTTCACTTTCCATTTAGGTTTGGTAAAATCATAAGTGTCACCTTTGCTGTTTGTGTCCAGAATATTACTGTGATAAAATGTATATGTAAATCAGGTGACATGTGCATTTCTTCCACCATTTCTGGGAGCAATATTTTGAAGACGTATAAATTAGTATTGGGGGTACAAAGAGGTGTACCCTGTGTCTATGAATATAGAGATAATGCATGAAAAGACCATACTGTGAATAAATAATATAACTGGTTCCACTTTAAATAATGGATTTAATTGATATCTGAAACTAAGTAAGGAATCTTATATTGATATACAATCATTCATTCCAGCTAGTTGTACATCTAATGGTAATATTAGGGTTTGGTTTATCATACGGGTGTGTGAGTTTTGCTTCAAATGTGATAATGGAAATCGACAATAATGTGTTTGGAAAGAAGTCTCATGAAAAGAGCAGTCAAGAAACATAAGAAATACATGTGTTCTGAAGCAGGAAGTGACTGAAAGTGAAACAAATGCGTATAAATTAGCGAACTTGTGGATGAAATATATATCCTATGATGTGCATAAACTGAAGAAATAGTAATGTTCCAGTGTTGAATAAAAATGAATGTCAAAATACACATCATGTCCCATAGGAATCTGCTAGCCTTGATATTAAACTGGGTCAGTTACTATAGAAATATTAGATTTTTTTTTTTGGTGTTATAATAGAATTTATTTTACCACTAGCATGCCACAGAATGTTGAGGAAAGAGAAATGGATTTTTAGTTATTGCACTAATAATCTAACATTTAATGACTCTTTTGGATAGTCTAGAAATTACATAAGGCTATGTTACATAATTTTTTTTTTAAATTTAACATTCATAAAAGCTTGGAGTTTTGCTAATATTTCTACTTTTTTATTTTTTATTTTTTCAGTTGTGATTGACCTTCATTTTGTTTATTTGTATGTGGTGCTTAGAATAGAACCCAGTGTCCCACACATGCTAGAAAAGCATGTTACCACTGAACCACAAACCCAGCCCCTCCACTTTTATCTTTACATCGAACACGCCTCTCCCTCATCTTTACTCACTTTCTTCCTCATTTTCCCCCTTCTCTCTCTTCCTTTTTCGTTTTCCTTTCATATCTGTTTTTCTCTCATGTCATTACAAACAGTAGTATGCTATGAAATTTAAATTTAAGACTGTTTTTCATAGTCATTGTTTTTTTCTTGAGAAAATTTAATAATTATAATCACCTGATAGATATATTAAAATACATTTTTATACATATGTGTCTATATTCATGCATATGCATTACATATTATATATATATATATATATATATATATATATATATATATATATATATATTTAAAAGTACTTTGATTAGCCTGTTAAAAATAATATAGACCAAAACTTTCTTAATTCTCAAGCCTTCCAGAATTAACATCTTACAGTGAAAATCAAATAAACATATTTAAATAAACAGGTATCATTCTTTTTTATCAATACTGATAATTTAAGGTTTTATATCACATTAAGCTGTAATAAGGCATATTAAATCTTATGAATTAAAAAAAAGTTTTTTGAATTACCTATTATTTAAGGACCATATGCACTGACATTTTAAATGGCTTTCTTGTGATTTCAATTTCTATCAATTGTGTATTAATTGCCAAATCCTTGTTTTAGTTCTTTTCATATTCATAATTGATATAAAGTCAATTGTTTATTTCTTCTTGTAAGTAATTACTTCTTACAGTAGGGACATATTAATAATTCTAAATCTGTATAAGAAAATAGTACAAAGATATTTTCATGCAAAATTAAGAATAATTGCGTGCTCTAAATGTCTGATTGTTGATACATATAACAAAGAGCTTTTGATCAGTCTCTTCCCCAGTAAAACATAAAATGCAAAGATATTGTTGGGTATATACGTTTAAATAAAGATAAAGAAACTACACATTATCAGCTAGAAACTATTAAATAAAAGGTGAAAACAACAATCCAACAGATTGTACGAATTTGTCAGATGAGGTAGTATTCTGGAAGAATAGCCTAAGACTAGACCTGGTCCATGACAAAATATTCACGAAAAAAATAAAATTTGAAAAATATAGGAAATGCTATGAATTTTTCAAGAAGGTTGGTGAATTATCCTTTAATCTCAATTTATGTGCATTTTCAAAAGCCAATTTCCTGGTAAAATAAATTTGTGATAGTTACAACTAAACAAAACAAAGTTTTGCTTAGCAAAATGAATGCATCTCAACCCATTTTTAGCTGATTTCTTCCCACTCAATTTTAAACCGTTATTTATTTATTTATTTCTATTGGTTGTTCCAAACATTACAAAGCTCATGATATATCATCTTTGATACATTTGACTCAATTGGGTTATGAACTCCCATTTTTTTCCCAAATATGAATTGCAGAATCACATTGGTTACACATTCACATTTTTACATAATAGCATATTAGTGACTGTTGTATTCTGCGACCTTTCCTATCCCGCAATATCCCCCCTCCCCTCCCCTCCCATCTTCCCTCTCTACCTCATCTGCTGTTGTTCAATTCTCTCCACTGTTTCCCCCCCATTTCCCCTCAAATCCTCTTATATGTAATTTTGTGTAACATTGAGGGTCTCCTACTATTCCCATATGCTTTCCCTTCTCTCTCCCTTTCTCTCCCCCGACTCGTCTTTGTTTAATGTTAAACTTTTCCTCATGCTCTTCCTCGATGTTCTTTTCTTAGTTGCTCTTTTAATATCAAAGAAGACATTTGGCATTTGTTTTTTAAGGATTGGCTAGCTTCGCCTAGCATAATCTGCTCTAATGCCATCCATTTCCCTGCAAATTCTATGATTTTGTCATTTTTTAATGAAGAGTAATACTCCATTTTGTATAAAAGCCACATTTTTTTTTATCCATTCATCTATTGAAGGGCATCTAGGTTGGTTCCACAGTCTAGCTATTGTGAATTGTGCTGCTATGATCATTGATGTGGCAGTATCTCTATAGTACGCTCTTTTAAGATCCTCAGGAAATAGTCCGAGAAGGGTGATAGCTGGGTCAAATGGTGGATCCATTCCCAGCTTTCCCAGGTATCACCATAGTACTTTCCAAATTGGCCTCACCAATTTGCAGTCCCACCAGCAGTGTACAAGTGTACCCTTTTCCCCACATTCTCACCAACACTTATTTTGTTTGACTTCATAATGGCTGCCGATCTTACTGGAGTGAAATGGTATCTTAGGGTGGTTTTGATTTGCATTTCTCTGACTTCTAGACATGGTGAGCATTTTTTCATGTACTTGTTCATTGATTGAATGTCCTCCTCTGTAAAGTGTCTGTTCAGGTCCTTGGCCCATTTGTTGATTGGGTTATTTGTTATCTTATTGTTTAATTTTTTGAGTTTTTTGTATATTTTGGATATTAGGGCTCTATCTGAAGTGTGAGGGGTAAAAATTTGTTCCCAGGATGTAGGCTCTCTATTTACCTCTCTTATTGTTTCTCTTGCTGAGAAAAAAAACAATTTAGTTTAAGTAAGTCCCATTTGTTTATTCTTGTTATTAACTCTTGGGCTATGGGCATCCTATTAAAGAATGTGGAGCCCGACCCCACAGTATGTAGATCGTAGCCAACTTTTTCTTCTATTAGACACAGTGTCTCTGATTTGATATCTACCTCCTGGATCCATTTTGAGTTAACTTTTGTGCATGGTGAGAGAAAGGGATTCAGTTTCATTATGTTGCATATGGATTTCCAATTTTCCCAGCACCATTTGTTGAAGATGCTATCTTTCCTCCATTGCATGTTTTTAGCCCCTTTATCAAATATAAGAAAGTTGTAATTTTGTGGATTGGTTTCTGTGTCCTCTATTCTATACCATTGGTCCAGCTGCCTGTTTTGGTACCAGTACCACGATGTTTTTATTACTATTGCTTTGTAGTACAGTTTGAACTCTTGTATCGCTATACCTCCAGATTCACACTTCCTGCTTAGAATTGCTTTTGGTATTCAGGGTCTTTTGTTTTTCCATATGAATTTCATGATTGCTTTATCATTTCTACAAGAAATGCTGTTGGGATTTTTATTGGCACCGATTTAAACCTGTAGAGAACTTTGGGTAATATCAACATTTTGATGATGTTAGTTCTGCCTATCCATGAACAGGGTACATTTTTCCATCTTCTAAGATCTTCTTCTATCTCTTTCCTTAGGGTTCTGTAGTTTTCATTATATAAATCTTTCACCTTTTTCGTTAGGATGATTCCCAAGTATCTTATTTTCTTTGTGGATATAGTGAATGGAGTGGTTTTCCTCATTTCCATTTCAGAAGTTTTGCTGCTGATATACAGGAATGCCTTTGATTAATGCGTGTTGACTTTATATCTTGCCACTTTGCTGAATTCATTTATTAACTCTAGCAGTTGCTTTGTAGACCCTTTTGAGTCTGTTAAATATATTATCATGTCATCTGCAAATAGCGATAATTTACGTTCTTCTTTTCATATTTTTATGTCTTTAATTTCTTTTGTCTGTCTAATTGCTCTGGCTAGTATTTCAAGAACTAAATCGAATAGAAGTGGTGATAGAGGGCATCCCTGTCTTGTTCCAGATTTTAGAGGGAATGCCTTCAGTTTTTCTCCATTTACGATGACGCTAGCCTGAGGTTTAGCATATATAGCTTTTACAATGTTGAGGTAACTCAACATTGTTATCCTAGTTTTTCTAGTGTTTTGAACATAAAGGGAGGCTGAACTTTGTTGAATGTTTTTTCTGCATCTATCAAGATGATCATATGGTTCTTGTCTTTAAGTCTATTGATGTGGTGAATAGCATTTATTGATTTCCGTATATTGAACTAGCCTTGCTTCCCTGGGATGCAAGTTTTTTTAGTGTTTTGAACATAAAGGGAGGCTGAACTTTGTCGAATGTTTTTTCTGCATCTATCAAGATGATCATATGGTTCTTGTCTTTAAGTCTATTGATGTGGTGAATAGCATTTATTGATTTCCGTATATTGAACTAGCCTTGCTTCCCTGGGATGAATCCTACTTGATCATGGTGCACAATTTTTTGATATGCTTTTGTATTACATTCACCAGGATTTTATTGAGAATGTTTGCATCCTAGTTCATTAGAGACATTGGTCTGTAGTTTTCTTTCTTTGAAGTGTTTTTGTCTGGTTTTGGTATCAGGGTGATTTTGGCCTCATAGAATGAATTTGAAATTGCACCTTCTTTTTCTATTTTTTGTAATAGCTTGAAAATTATTGGTATTAATTCTTCTTTTAAGGTTTTGTAGAGCTCCGCTCTATACCCATCCGCTCCAGGGCTTTTTTTGGTTGGTAGTCTTTTGATGGCTTCTTATATTTCTTCCTTTGTTATTGGTCTGTTTAAATTGTGTGTGTCTTCCTGACTCAATCTGGGCACATCGTATGACTTAGGAAATTTATTGATATCTTCACCATCTTCTATTTCATTTGAATATAGGGTTTCAAATTACTTTCTAATTATCTTCTGTATTTCTGTAGTGTCTGTTGTGATAATGCCTTTTTCATGCCGTATGTTAGTAATTTGAATTCTCTTTCTTCTTCTCTTCGTTAGCATGGCTAAGGGCCTGTCAATCTTATTTATGTTTTCAAAGAACCAACTTTTAGTTTTATCAATTTTTTCAATGTTTTTTTTTTGTTTCAATTTCGTTGATTTCTGCTCTAATTTTAATTATTTCTTGTCTTCTACTACATTTGCTGTTGTTTTCGTTTTCTTTTTCTAGGTTTTTGAGGTGTAGTGTGAGTTCATTTATTTGTTTTTTTTTTTTTTGAGGAAAGAACTCCAAGAAATGAATTTCCCTCTTAAAACTGCTTTCATTGTGTCCTATAGATTCCAGTATGTTGTGTCTGTATAGTCATTTGTCTCTAAGAATTTTTTATATCCTCCTTTATGTCTTCTGTAACCCATTGAACATTCAGTAGAATATTGTTCATTTTTCCATATGATGTAGGATTTTTCCTTCCTTCTTTTATCATTGATTTCCAGTTTCATTCCAATATGATCAGATATGGTGCATGGTATTATCTCCACGCCTTTATATTTACTAAGGGTTGCCCTATGGCATAATATATGATCTATCTTTGAGTAGGATCCTTGTGCTGCTGAGAAGAACGTGTATCCACGTTCTGCATGTTGGCTATCTTCATAATTCTATGTCTTGGAGTTGGTCTATTATGGTTTTGAATGTTTGAGGTCATGTAGGCTTCAAGGATTTGGCAATCCATTCCATCTTTCATCTCTGGGAAGTTTTCTAGAATTATTTCATTTAATATGTTGTCCATTCCTTTGGTTTGAATCTCTATGCCTTCTTCTATCCTAATGACTCTCAAATTTGTTTTTTTTGACATCCCATATCTCTTAAATAGATTGCTCATGGGATATAAGCATCTTTTCTGTGTTGACTATATTCTTTTCAAGTTGATAAACTTTGTATTCATTATCTGATCTTCTGAATTCTACTTGATCTAGTCTATTTACAATATTCTCGTTTGAATTTTTAATGTGGTTTATATTTTTCTGCATTCCTAGGATTACTGTTTGATTTTTTTTAAGATCTCTGTCTTTTGGTGAAGCTCGTTCTTTGCCATTTGAATTTGTTTGTTTAATTCATTTTCAAAATATTTTTTTATTGCTTGGACTTGCTGCCTCATGTCTTCTCTAATATTTCTTTCCATCTGAGTTAGGGATGCATTGAGTTTTTTCCCTATCCCTGTTTCTGATGATTCTAGGTCCTCCTGTAAAATTAAGTTGTCCGGCATTATTTGTACACCTTTTTCCCTTGTTTTTTCATGAAGTTCACATTACTTTCCAGCTCCATTTGATTGCTGTGTTTCTGCTCTCTTCTATATATTTGTTTTGGTTTCATATATCTCTATTGACTCTCCTTTGTGTTGGTAGACTGTGAATGCTAAAGTGGATTCCACTGGGAAGGAATTCCGACGGCCGAGCTCCAGTGATGTCACCTCTCTGCTATGGTGGGCCCCAGGCTCTTTGCCCGGGTGTTCGCATGGGGGTGTGGGACTGTACTGTCTCTGTTTGGTTTCAGCTCCCGGTCGCTGGCGTGCAGGTGGTCACGAACTGTCCAGTCGCGCAGTCAGCTGGTGGGCTGTCACTGGCGGTTGTGCGATCTCTAGCCACCCATTAGGGCGGGCATATGGCAGGCGATTGGTCGCTGGTGGGCAGGCAGTCTCCAGCCGTCCAGTCGCACCTGCAGCGGGCCGGCTGTTGCCGGCGGGCGAGCGTTCTCCAGGCGCCCAGTCACGCGGGCCTGGCCTCTAGTCCCCTGGTTTCTCCTGCTAGTCCTGGTTTCTCCTGCTAGACCAGATTTCCCCTGAGTAATGCCCTCGGCAGCTCAAACTGTACTTTGGCTTGCCGTTTCTTGGGTGTGGATTGTGTCTATTGGGAACCTCAGCACTCTATTTTTATTATTTTTTCCGTTTGCCCTTTCCCCCATCCCTGGCTAGACAGATTTCGTTTTCACCACTGATGGGAGGGGGAGTTGAAGGTCAGGTGCCTCTAGTTTCCCCCCCCCAATCTTTATGCAGGCTCTCTCTGGAAATCCCTCCCCTGGAAAGCTTAGGAGAGATTTTATGCAAATTTCCTACTGTATGGGAGATGAGCGGAAAACACACAACTGTTTTATTGTTGCAATCTGTCGGAGAGTGGCGGTGGTTACTTCAGCTCTCCAAAATGGTGGCCATTGGTTTCCTTGGTGGAGTTTCCGTTGTGGGGGATAGAACTGTAGAGCTTCCTTCCCTGACTGAAATCCCGAACTCGGCCTGGGGCTCAGTGCGTTGTCAGCCGGCAGGATTCCACAGAATCTGCAGCAACGTTTCTCCCTGGATGCTAGTCGCTTCTCAGTGGTGCCTCGATGTCTGCAGCCATGGGGCGGGCCACAGGGATCAATAAGCCCGGATCTCCGGTTGCATATTCAGCTCACGTTTGAGACTCAATTACCGGATCTCGTTGGTGGAAATCATTCTTTTAGGTTTCGGTGCACACCCATTTTTCTATAAGATCCTAACAAGATAGTCTTTTGTCATTTTAACTCGTTATTCACCTGCAATGTGGCGTGGTACACTGGGTGTAATGCACTCTATTTGCGGCCAACTTGCAATGTTGAAATATTATGTTTTGTATGCACCATTTACTGAAGATAGTTTTCAGTACTAGGCAACCAATATGTATTTCAGGTTGATGAATATTTCTGAGAATAATCTTTTGAAAAGTTGATTATAAATCCACATACATGAATATGAATGAATTTGGGGAGTGCACAATAAGGCACATATATTTCATATTTTGAAAAATCTGGAGAGTATATATATATATATATATATATATATATATATATATATATATATACACACAGAGACATTACAATGTAGCATTATGTATGCCAACCAAAATTTATCATGAAATACATATCATCCACGGATCCAACAATATTAGTTTTACTGAACATGGATTTATGTATAATGTTGTTCAAATAGGAGGCTCACCCATAGGTTGAATTTTCAGTTTCAACAGCGTTTAGGAGGAGTGATATCTTCTCACAAATTGTATCTGCCAAGTCAGCCACCTCACAAAAATGTACGTGTGATACCAGGTAGGATTCTATATATGCATATAAAAATACATCTGCTGACTAGGCTACAGAGAAAGGGAGAAATAAATTCACATATTTGTTAACTTTAAAAACACACGGAGAACTATTTCAACAAAAAAATTGACTAGATTTATAACTCCTACCGTATATAATGCAAAAGGCAAGTCCAACAATACCAAACATGCCTCCTCTGAACTGCTTGTATTTCTATTCTGATTGGGTTATTATTCTCCCTGATATTACGATTAGTAGTCAGAGTCTAGTAGGGTAGGGGTTAGTGTCAGGGATTCATTATTTCAAATGGAAAATTGGAAAATGAATCCAATGTGTATGCAAATATGTGCTACACAAAAAAGGTTCCCACTCTCATCAAGAACTATGGCTTGACATTACTTTTGCCCCAAGTAAGACACAATTAGAGGAGAAGTGTTAGAAAATCTGTGAATACATATCTGGAATGGAATATGCTCAGTAGTTCACAACACTGGAGGTGGTAGAGGAGTTCCCATAAGTAAGGGACAGGGTAAACACTCCACAAACATGGAGCTCTGCTGGCCTAAAGACTTCTTGAAGAACTGCCTCTGAGGTTGGGCACCTGAAAAATATGTTGTTTTCTGGAGCTTTAGCTTCATTTGTAGTGAGACCATCAAAGCTGGGTCTGCATCTATGTGACCTGGAGGACATGGTTTCTTATTTTCCAGTGAAGATGAGGCAGCAGTGCTGAATTTGCTCTTTGTAGGTAAACTGTGACCACTGGGGTCTAAGTGTCTCCCCTTGTGGACTGTGAAGCCATTTGGTCATCCTCCAAATTTCATGGTGTTTCTTGCTGCTGCACTAGGAGTTTGCTATTTGATTCAAAAATACAAGGAGTTTTAGTGGATCACAGTGCTGGAGAGAGTTCTGTCACATGTGGTGGGTCAGTTTCTGCAAGAGAATGCACCAAACATACTTCTAGCCCACATATATTGCCCCATTGACGATAGCAACATGATTCTGAACATTGCCCTGAAATCTCTCAATATTACAAGATGCCTTTACATAGAAGGGACTGCTCGCTGCACCATGTCAGTTCCAAGCCATTTGGAAGCCAATGGAAGATCCACAAGGCCCCACCACAGATGTTTTATCACACACCTGACCACCACGGCTCTAGGCCCACTACTCAGCAGGCTCCAACTTATTGGCATCTCTGTTCTACACGATTTTCATAAAACCCAGTCAATCAAAGCACTGTCTGGTATACTCATGACCAGCAACAGGACATCCAAATGTCCTCCATTGCCACCTGGTCATGGGAATTTCAAAAATTTTATGGTATTTCTGTAGCCATTTTTCAATGATGATGTTGGAGGCACTGTGGGTTAAAATTCACTCCAGAACCATTAAATGTAGAGGAAGCACATTTCAATGAAAGCTTTGGAGAATTCTCACAGGCAAGGCTTCTCAAAAAGTGGCCAAATGGTCACATGAAGCCAGGCCCATTGTGGTCTACAATGAGGACCATGTGTGTTTCGACTCTCAACTATGGCTGCCAAGTCTTTCAGAATAAAATCACGTGATATCTTGGCTGTGATTCCCAGTGCTCTGTTGAAAGCCACCCTGGGCCTAGATCTCAGTTTTCAAGGGGGACTCTCATGCATGGCCTCCTAAAATCCTAACACAATTCATGGCAATAATTCTCTGAGTTCAGTTCCAGAACTCAGTCTCTAAGGGGAATCACACCAGAGTTCATGTCAAGGTGGACCCAGTCATCTCTTCCAACCACCAAACAAATGGCCACAATTAAAACCAAAACACTCCCACATGGCCCTCATGATCTTTCATATAGACACTCATCATAACCTCTGGCTGGATGTTTCCATGAGGGGCGAAGCCCAAGACAGTCTCCAAAATAATCTCCCTTGCCCCTTAATGGCCTAAAATCAGGGTTGCCTGGACACACTTTCTGTGAACCAGGAGTGATCAAATAGGCCTGCTGTTAATACTTCTCTGCTTCTCTAATTTGAGGCCTACTGACTGTGGGGTTTATTTTTTTATGTGAATTGGAGTCATTAGAAAACCAAGCACTTATCGGCTAGCTTCTGCAGGGTTTGAAGAAATCATTTGACCCAAAGGATCCCTATTCTCACTTGATGGAGGTCAGGAACCTAACAGAAGAAGGGGAGAGACTTCATCCACAATGACTGCTCTTTTGGCCATTTTGGTTTTGGATGCACACATGGGATCATTCTTAAGATACATCAGGTGCTGAGAATCTAAGCCATTGACTCAAACAGGGCAAAGAGGCGGATTCAGACACATCCCTTTCCAAAGCAATTAAGCAAAGAGGCACAGGTGATGCCCATTCATTTCCATTTGAAACCTGTTTTCTTCAGGTTTCACAAAGGGCTGGACTGAGGCAAAGACCTTCCTGACATTCAGGGCAACAGAACAATAGGTAAGCAAAGCAGGGTTTCTCCACTGAGACTTTATTGGTCACACTGATATTTGAGTTTTCTGAGATGCTCGCCATTCCCTTCAGCTATCCAGTACATGGCCATGTAACAGGGCTTGGAAGTGGTACATATCTTGGACACAAAACCATGAGCCTATTCTGTAGAGTGGCCAGAATTCAGGAAGAACGCAGGAACTTTGGAAAATAGCACGTGTTGCCCATCGATAAGGCAAGCCAAAATCCATTCATCAATTTGGCAGAATAAATGATGGGAAGCTTTCTACTAGACAGGACACATCAATTGATGCATTCTCTTTTCTAATGTCTATAACCATGGACACAGTGGGATACACAGACATAGAAACACTCGCCTTGTCAAATGACTTACTAGAAATAGTTCACTCAAAACCAAACAAACCGCCTTTTCTATCTATTCTCAGAACATGAGACAAATCCACAAACACACAGCGACACCCACAGAGGCACCTCCTTCCCCAAAGTAGGTCAGTGACTATCCAGAGTGTCCTCTGACTGGTGGGCCATAGTATGTTCCCCAGAAATGGCATGTCCTGTCTCAGATCTGGTCTCCTTAACCAACTCTGTGAAGATGTCAGGAGCCAGTGGTGAACCACTATCTGCTTTCCTCAGGAAAGGCCCCTCTTCAGAGCTTTTCTGGAATTTGGCCATTCTCATATCAGTAGGTACCAAGAAAGACTGACTCTGTCCTTGGTATATACAAACAAGTGAGACCACTGTGACTGGGAATGGGACAGGCTCTGGGTGCCTGTCTTCCTGGATAACAAGTTCTTAGAGTTCCATCACCAAGGAAGTGAGGTGAGGTCACTTCCTTCAGGAACTGAATGAGGTCACTGCCTTAGCAACCACTTTGTCCTAACAGTTGCTTCCAAGGGTCCCATGAGATGGAGGCTGCCCCTACGTACTGTGACACTTTCACAAGTTAGAATGTATATCAACCATAGGCACCCAAGACCAGCTCTCCAAACAGGACTGTTTGGGTCCATATTCTAATGAGTGGCACTAGAGCAGATTATGCTTAGTGAAGCTGGCCAATCCCTAAAAAACAAATACCAAATGTCTTCTTTGATATAATGAGAGCAACTAAGAATAGAGCAGGGAGGAAGAGGAGGAAGAAAAGATTAACATTAAACAGAGACATGAGGTGTGAGGGAAAGAGAGAGAAAAGGGGAATTGAATGGAAATGGAGGGAGACCCTCATTGTTATACTAAATTACATATTAGAGGTTGTGAATGGAATGGGAAAATAACAAGGTGAGAAATGAATTACAGTAGATGGGGTAGACAGAGAAGATGGGAGGGGAGGGGAGGGGGGATAGTAGAGGATAGGAACGGTAGCAGAATACAACAATTACTTGTATGGCATTATGTAAAAATGTGGATGTGTAACCGATGTGATTCTTCAATCTGTATCTGGGGTAAAAATGGGAGTTCATAAATCACTTGAAGCTAATGTATGCTAATGTATGAATATGTTATGTCAAAAGATTTGTAAGGTTTTGAACAACCAATAATAAAAAAAAGAACAGAGAGGCTGATTCAGTAACAACCTTTCATACTGACCAGGTTGTTTGCCATGGAAGTTGACTTTTGCTCTCTCAGGTCCTTCAGTGGTGCCTATATCTTCTCCAGGGATCACTTCTGAATGAAACTTTGAGTTTTTCAACAGGTGGAAGATTCCGTACATTCCTCTATTTTAGGACCAACACTGTCCCTGCTCTTCTGTAAAGTTAGATTGAGGGAACAGTGTATGGTTTGGCTTAATAACAGGTTTGATTTGGGTTAGGAATCATTCTGCTTGATGAATAATGGTATTGGGAACCTGTGATATTTATAAGAATATATAGGTGAAATATAAGTATGAAAACAGAAATCTAGGTAAGATTGGAATCCCAGAAGGGCATTGCACTCTTGATTGGGATACTTAGCTTTGATACATGTTCTGCAAAGATGTTTCAGATAAATCAATAATCAATGGCATAGGACCTTGTACCTTCGATGATTGAATGTAGAAGTGAGTATCCACTCAAACTGTGATAGTCGGTAGGATTAGGAAGATATTCTGTAGGTTTCAGAAGAAGAGTGAGTACAGGAATTGGACCAAAAGTTCTTTAGCAATAGGGTATCACATAGACAGTGAACGTAAATGTCAGCACATGTGAAGTGTTAGTCAAAATGGTGAACTGGTGAAAATATTTAGGAAAGCAGACATCAATAGAGACATTAGGAAATCAGGGAAAGTATAAAGTGAGTGATAGGATTAGACATTTGAACAGAGTTGAGGTTGAATATATAGTCTTAGGAAGAAACAAATATGTTGTCATAAATAGGATTGACATTTGAGAGCATTAGGCAACCTGGACATGAATGTTTTTAGTAATCCATGCTCACTTTCCATTTAGGCTTTGGTACAATCATAAGTGTGACCTCTGCTTATTGTGTCCAGAATATTACTGTGATAAATGCATACGTACATCAGGTGACATGAGTATTTCTTCCACCATTTCTGGGAGCAACATTTTGAAGACGAATAAATTAGTATTGGGCTTACAAATAGATGTACCCTTTGTCTATGAATGTAGAGATAATTCATGAATAGACCATACTGTGAATAAATAATATAATTGGTTCCAACTTTAAATAATAGATTGAATTGATATCTGAATATATACAGAAAATCTTATATTGATATACAATTATTCATTCTAACCAGTAATACATCTAATGGTAATATTAGGGTTATGTTTTATCATGAAGAGTGTGTGGGTTTTGCTTCAAAATGATTATGGAAATTGAAAATAATGTGTTTGAAATAAAGTCTCATGAAAAGACCAGTTAAGAAACCTGGAGGAATACATGTGTTCTGAATCAGTAAATGATTGAAAGTGAATCAAATGCCTATAAATTTTTGAACTTATGGATGAAATATATGTCCTATGATGTTCGTAAACTGTTGAAATTGTATTGTACCAGTGTTGAATAAAAGAAACTTCAAAATAAACATCATGTCCCATAGGAATCTACTTGCATTGATGTTAAACAGGGTCAGTTAATGTAGAAATATTAGGATTGTATGCACCATTCACTGAAGTTAGTTTTCAGTAATAGGAAACAAATATGTATTTCAGGTGGATGAATATTTCTGAGAATAATCTTGTGAAATGTTGATTATAAATCCACATACATGAACATGAAAGAATTTAGGTAGTGTATATAAGACACATATATTTTATATTTGGAAAAATTTGAAGATTGTATATATATATATATATATATATATATATATATATATATATATTAAAAAAACAAAAACTGACAATACGATGTAGCAATATATATGCCAATCGAAATTCTTCATGAAATGTACATCAGCCACAGATGCAAAAATATTTATTTTACTCAACATGGATTTATGTATGGCTTGTTGTTCTACTAGGAGGCTCACCCATAGGTTGAATTTTCTACTAGGAGGCTCACCCATAGGTTGAATTTTCAGTTCCAACAGAGTTTAGGAGGAGTGATCTCTTCTCACAATTTGTATTTGCCAAGTCAGACACCTCAGAAGAATGTACGTGTGATACCAGGTAGGATTCTATATGTGCATATAAAAATACATGTGCTGAATTGGCTACAGAGAATGGGAGACAGGTATTCACATATTTGTTAACTTTAAAAACATGTGGAGGACTATTTCAATTATAAATTAGGTAGATTTATAACACCTACCCTATATCATTCAAAAGGCAAGTCCAACTATACACCATGCCTCATCTGTACTGCTTGCATTTCCATTCTGTTGGATTATTTTTCTCCATCATATTAGTATTAGTAGTCAGAGTCTAGTAGGTTATGGTTTAGTGTCAGGTGTCCGGGCCGGCTGGACACTTCAACGTCGGCGTTGAACCTTGTTGGGGAGGAATGAAGGGAAAAGAGTCATGAGAGATGACAGCAAGACAACAGTTCTGATCATGCTGAAAACTTTTATAGTTCTCACAGTGTATTTATATGCTGCGGATGAGAAAGCTCTCTTATCGGCAGTTGCTGGATGTCTTCACAGGGTGAGATAACCTCAGGATATTTCAGGAAGACGGATAGCTGCAGGATGTCTCAGGGTGATAGATGGCTGTGGGATGTCTCCCAGGCAGGATATCTCGCAGGGGGCTATTTCTTGTAAGTGTCAGGCTATTCTTTGAAGGAGAACTTCCTTCTAGCCCCTGACATCTCCTCCCTTTCTTATATAAAATATTTGACCATACCTTACAGGCCAATGTTTTAGGGGGTTATAGAGGCTCTGTTTCTCTAGCAGGCCTTAGAATATCTCCTGATGTGATCGAGCATGTTTACTAGATTTCATGGTGGCCTTGGCATGTTTTTTGAGGAGACGGCTTTGAGGGGGAAGCATGCCAACTGCCATGCACCAGAGCGTGTCACTCAGAAGACTTGGATTTTGGGAACCATGGATCCATCCTCCTGCAGTCCTTCCTGCACCCTCCGTTATTATGCCCTAACGTCCTCACTCCATGGGTGCGTCCTCCCCCAAGTGGAGCGGCCCATGGAGGACGAACCCTTATGGCAAGTGCAGAAGATCGCTGGTCAGAGCTGTTACTTAGAGTTTTATGTAAGAAAGCGAGATCTGTGGGCATGTAAACTTAAGAAATAAGCTTGTGAGGAGGGTAGAACATCCTTTTAAATGTTGGCAGCACGGTCTTCCATATCCAGGCAATGATAGTGGACCTGTATGGGCTTAGAGGCCAAAATATTAATCTGTTCTTTAATAAATTGTACCAGCCTGTTTATAATGCAGGGTTTTAGGGACACCATTAAAAGTAAACCCAACAAAGGGCCTAATAGGGGAAGAAGGTAGGGTAAAAATCCATTAAGCCCAGTCCAGAGGGGATTTTCAAATATTTCCTTTCATCTCTTTTCTAGATCTTCTTGAAGCTGCTTAATTTTAGTGCATACTATGCCAGAATTATTGGCATAAATGCAGCATCGTTCCCCTAAGGCCAAGCAAATACCTCCCTGGTTAGCTGTCAGCAAATTTAAGCCTCGTCTTTTTTGAAGGAACACTTCTGCCAGGGAGTCTATTTGGTCCTGCAAATCTTTAATGGTTCCTGATAGAGTTTTTATCAGTTGTTCCTGATAGAGTTTATAATTTGTTGAGAGAGGCGATGGTAAGAGTGAATAGACGTGCCTAAGCCAGTGTACCTGTGCCCACAGGAACTGTTATTCCAAGGCTGGCAGATTGTTGGCTGCATCTGAAAAAGAGGAAATTTTGTCCTCATGAGGAGTGCCTCTGTCCCTGTTTTGAGGTAAGTCATTAACCTGTTTAACCAGGAGTTCTGGTAACCATCTTGGGGCTGTTTGATCTTGGTCCAAAACACAAGCTGAGCCTCCTCCCCAGATGAGGACAGGATCTGGGCCTTTCCATTTATTTGTAAGTGGATTGTGTCACATAACAGGTGGGCGAACAGAATTGGACGAGGGATGGCAGTGTCTGTCTGCTGCCGAATCGCCTTCATTGTCTAGGGTAAGAAAAATAAGGGCAAATAATGCATTGTTAAGGCGATGCCTGGGTGTGGTAAATACAAGGGAGGAAGCCTTAAGGAGGGATAGCCAAGTTTTTAAGTTAAGGTGGGCAAGTTCCACAATGCCTTGGCCCTGAGGGTTGTATGGAATTCTAGTAGTATGACAAATTTGCAAGGTAGCACAAAACTGTTTAAACTTGGCAATGGTAAATGTAGGATAAATATCTGTTTTAATATGTATTGGTTTACCCATAAAAGAAAAGGCTGAAACAAGATGAGAAAGGACATCTTTGGTAGCCTCTCCAGAATGTGGTGATGCAAAATTAAAGCCGCTGAAGGTATCTACAGAAACGTGTATATATTTGGTTATTACAAATTCAAGAAAATGAGTAACATCCATTTGCCAAAACTGATCGGGCAGTAATCCTCGGGGGTTAACTCCCAAGTGTTGAATGGGGAGGGAGACAGCACAACCAGGGCATGCTTTTACTATTTCTCGTGCCTGTTGCTGGTAATTTTACAAAGTAATCAAAGGCTCTGGAAATTTAAATGGTGTATATTGTGTAACTCCATGGCCTTTTGAATGGAGCCAACAAAAATTGGAAAGATGGAACGAGTTGCTGCATCAGCTTGGGCATTACCTTAAATTAGAGGGCTGGGAAGATCATAGTGTGCCCTGATGTGTCCTAAGAAAAATGGGTGTTGTCTGGCCTGAATTAGCTGCTGAAGCTGGTGAAACAGAAAGGCCGCATTGTTAGAAGCCTTAATGGGGGTGAAATCACCAGCAGGTGCACAGAATGAGCAATGTAGGCACTGTCTTTATAAATATTAACAGGATTATAAAAAATGTTATAAAAACTTGTGTTATGTCAAACAATTCCACAAACTGTGGTGACTGATAGACAGTATCAAAGGTGGTAGGCTTGTTATTGACAACAAAGACCGCTCGGCCATTACAGGAACCGTCTGTAAAGACAGTAAGGGATTGAGGAATGGAAGCCTTTTGAGTAATTTCAGGAAAAGTAAATGGATGTAACTGGACAAAATGTAAAAGGGGGTCTTTGGGGAGGTAGTGATCAATTGTTCCCAAAAGCCTGATAGGGCAATACCACATTCATCCCTTGTCTCTAGTAAAAATTGGGTTTGGTCCTTAGTATATGGAATAAAAATATTATCAGGGTGTTTGCCAAAATGTTGTAGAGAAATCAAATGACCTTTAAAAATAATAGAAGCTACCTGAGCAAGATAAACAGTAATAACCTTTGAGGATGTGATGGGTAAATGGACCCAAAACAAGGGGCAGTCTTTATTTTTAAAATGTGGATCTCGCTGCCAAAATATTCCTGTGGGTGTATGAGGAGTGTGTAAAATAACCAGAACCAGAGGAAGGTTATAAGAAATTTGTGTAACAAATTGTTGGGCAATGGCTTCTGTTACTTGGTTTAATGCCTGTCATGCCTTGGGAGTAAGATTTTGAGGGGAGGAGGGGTGGAAATTACCTCTCAAAATATCATTAAGGGTCAAAAGTACACAAGTGCATAATTTTAAATATGTTATTAGACATTGAATATCCCTCAGTAATTTCTGAAAATCTTTAAGGGTGTGAAGATGGTCCACACGTCCTTGTATTTTAGAAATTTGGATCTGATTTTCTAGAATTTTAAGGCCCAAACTCTTATAAGAGTCCTGTGTTTGAACCTTATTAGGAGCTATCTGTAGTCCCAAGGTAGTGAGGATTTTGTAAAAGTCCAAGTAACAATTATTAAGGTCATGGGTATTAGGTGCAGCAATTAACAAATCATCCATATAATGTAAAATATAAATTTGTGCCCCTCACTCTCTCACAGGGTCTACTGCTTGAGCAACCTATTTTTGGCAAAGAGTAGGGCTGTTGGCCATATCTTGGGGAAGAACCTTCCATTGAAGTCTCTGCATAGGGCCCTGAATATTAATGCAAGAAAGACTAAAGGCAAAATAGGGTCTATCCTCAGGATGTAAAGGAATGATAAAAAAGCAAACTTTTAAGTCCATAACCATTTTACAATAGTTTTTGTGAATAGCCACTGGTGTGGGAATGTCTGGCTGTAGTGCTCCCATCGGGAGTATAACTTTAGTAATGGCACACAAATCTTGTAAATGGCACCACTTGCCTGATTTTTTCTTGATAACAAAAATAGGAGTGTACGATGGTGAGGTTGAGGGCTCTACATGGCGGGCTGCCACCTGTTCCTTCACTAACATGGAGGCAGCCTCCAAATTTTAATGGGTAAGGGGCCACTGATCCACCCACACAAGAGTCTGAGTCTCCCAAATAATTTTATCTGCATGGGGTACAGGAGGGTCAGGGACCGACACTAAAAATCCAAATATCCAAGTCCATATGTATTTTTTTTTATGGGTTGTATAAGCCCCACCAGTCCTTGTCTCAGCCTCACAAGGCCTGTACCAGGGACAAAATTCATACGGAGCATTTGATGAGTCACCATGGAATTGGGACTGGCAAGAATAACTTCCATTTGACTCAAAATATCTCGGGCCCATAGGTAAACAGGGAGGTCAGGAACAACGAAAGAAGTGACAGTTCCCTTATTACCCTCTTTATCAGTCCAGCTAAGAGCAGTAGAGCTGACCAGAGGATTTTTTGACTTTCCTATCCCTTTAAGGTCAGTCAAGGATGGGGTGAGGGGCCAACCTGATCGCCAGTATTTTTGAGAAATAATTGTCGCATCAACTCCAGTAACTAAAATTGCTTGGAATTCCTTTCCTTCAATAAGTAAGGTAAGGGTGTGTTTATTATGAGAAATGCGATGAACCCAATATACCTCAGAGGAGCCCAAGGAGGCAGTCCCCCACAGTAGGTTTGGGTGGTGGAAGTGCCCCTTAATCTAAGGGAAGGAGTATTAATTGTGCAAGACTTTTTCCTCCTGGGATGGCCGCAACTCTATTAATAACTGAGGCCAGTATTTTTATTTCTCCAGTGAAATCATTATCATTAATGCCAGGGAAGACCTGAACACCTTCTAAGGTAGTAGAGGCTCTTCCAAGAAGAAGGGCACACGTATGAGATGGAGGGGGACCCATAATTCCAGTTGGTATTATCTGGGGCCCTTGCATTGAGTCTAATGTTGTATCAGTGGTGGTACAGAGGTCCAATCTTGCACTGCCTGGAGTGGGTAGTTGGAGGGAGCCAATTGTGGAGAAGGATTTTGAGGTAGGTTGGGAGTTTGGAAGGGAACAAACCTTATTGCCCCAGGGAGTTTCCTGAGAAGCAGGAAGAAATAGGCTGTCCGAGGGCATTTGTCATTGATCTACACTCACTGGCCCAGTGATGAACTTTACCATATCAAGGACAAAGTGTAGCTGGGGGCGGTTTAGCTCCAGTTTGAGGAGACGCTATTCTTACTCTTTGTTTGCCTGTCGGACACTTGCGTGCAAAATGGCCTGGTTGTTTACAAGTAAAGCAAATACGTGAGCCAGGATTGTAAAAGGCCTTGGTAAAGGGAGCACTAAAGTGAGACCCATGGCATGGGCTGCACCCACCCCTGCACAGACTCTAATAAAGTCAGAAAGTTTCCCTTTATCCTTATGATGTCGAAGAACATCCTGACATGCTGGGTTGGCGTTTTCAAAGGCAAGATGTTTTACAAAGGTGCTTTCGCTTTCGCTTGGTCCAAGCAAGCATTCCGCAGCTAGGTTAAGCCGGGGAACAAAGTCGCTATAAGGCTCGTCGGGCCCTTGTCGAATTCTGGCCAGGGAAGTGATAGCCGAGGCCCTTTCAGGGAGGCGTCTCCAAGTATGTAAGCCAGCCATCTAAATCTGCGCAAAAAGTCCAGCAGGGAAACGTGCCTGTTTAGTTTTAGTGTCAAAAGTTGCATTGCCCACTAGCTTAACATAAGTCCAGGATTTAGAGGAGGCCTTTGTTAAATTTTTTTTGAGCAGTTTCTGACAGGGCTCTTTGAAATCTGCATTCCATAGTAGGAAGTCTCCGGCACTGAGGGCAGCTCGGTCTAAAAATTTCCAATCATTGGGAGTAAGAAATTGTGTGTTGTGGCTTTCTAATAAAGCCAACGTGTAGGGCACAGTGGGGCCATAGTGAGCACAAGCCTTTTTAAGTTTTTCAAGAAAATGGAGGCTAAATTTTTTGTAGACACTCTGGGTTCCTTCCTGCCTAGGGGTGAACTTCTCATCCTCTAAGTCCTGATCTCCTTGATCCATTTCCTCCGCTTCCTCCTCTTGATCCTCTTGTAAGTCTTTGACCTCAGCCTGAGCAGGCTTATCTATCTGACTGTTGGTGACTGGGAAGGCGAGCACAGGCCGATGGAGCGGCTTCGCCTTTGTATTAGACCACTGTGGGTCAGCTTGTGTTGACTCCATTCCTAAGGCTAATGGAGAGAGCTCAGAGTCAAGGGATCTTTATTCTTTTAAAAATTGGATCTGTTCCCATCCATGTTGGAGAGACTCTCTCAAGGGAGCCGGATTAGGCAAGGGAAGTGGGGAAAAAATATCTGGGGGGACATTTGGCCCCTGAAGGGCCAGAGCACAAAAGGCAGGAGGGATATAGGAGGGAGGGGAATGTGTAAGTCCTATAGGCTGTGGCAGGGTCCTGAGAGGTGGCGGGTCTTCTGAATGGTAGCGAGCTGCTTCCTTCTCCAAGGTAGCCTCCTCCCCAGGGGTCAATGTTTCTCTGGGATTTAAAACTGCATAAAGGCTGTTGGAAACCATTGGAGCCTTATTCATTAGGGTGGGATTTTGAGGAAGATCAGGAAGGTTCCCAGGGTCCTGGGGAGACTAAGAAGGGTCTATGTCTATACTAACTGATGGGCATGCCGAGAAGGGACGAGAGGTCTTTTGCATAGTCTCTTCCCCAATCCTGACAAGTATTAAGGTACCATTGTCAAAGGGTGAACTTTTAAGAATTTCACTAATTTATTTCCAGAAAGAAAAGGTAGGAACAGACACTTTTTCTGGGCCAAAGGATTCATAATAATCTTTTAAAATGTCTCCTACTCTAAGCCATCTTTTACCATCAATGGTCCCTTCAAGGGGAAACCATGGAAACAATTTTTCAATGTATGAAAAGAAAAATTTTAAGTCATTTTTCTTAACACGTGCCCCCATGTATTTAAGGATTCCTTTTGGCCTGACAAAAACAAATCATGTGACGAAATTGCTTTTCCCATGGTGGGTCACTCACTGTGCGTCATCCCCACTCTCCTCCTGGATCTGTCTCTCAGTGGTGTCTGCTGAGGCAATCGTGAGCTCCACTTGTCCAAATCTTCCAGGAGGACGGGGTTCCCCCTCAGTCAAAGGCTCGAGCCGCAGTCGTTGGGTGCCAGTTGTCCCAGCCTGCAGGACACATCAACGTGGGTAGCGAACCTAGATGGGGAGGAATGAAGGGACAAGAGACATGAGAGATGACAGCAAGACAAAAGTTCTGATCAAGATGCAAACTTTTATTGTTCACACAGGGGAATTTATATGCTGGAGATTTGAAAGCTCTCTTATCGGCAGTTCCTGGATGTCTTCACAAGGTGAGATAACCTCAGAATATTTCAGGAAGACAGATGGCCACAGGATGTCTCAGGAACACAGATGACTACAGGATGTCTCCCAGACAGGATGTCTCCCTGGGGGCTGTTTCTTGTAAGTGTCAGGCTATTCTTTGAATAAGAATTCCTTCTACCCCTTACAGTCAGGGATTCAGTATTTCAAATGAAAAATTGGAGAAAGAATCCAATGTGTATGCAAATATGTGCTACCCAAAAATCTTCACACTCTCATTCAGAACAATGCCTTGACATTACCTTCACCCCAACTAAGACACAATTAGAGGAGAAGAGTTAGAAAATCTGTGAATACACATCAAGAATGGAAAATGCTCAGGAGTTCACAACTTTGGAGGTGGTAGAGGAGTTTTCAAATGTAAGGGAGAGGGTAAAACTCCACAAACATGGAGCTCTGCTGGACTAAAGACTTCTTGAGAAACTGCCTCTGAGGTTGGGCACTTAAAATATATGTTGTTGTCAGAAGCTTTAGCTCCCTTTGTAGTGAGACCATTAAGCTGGGTCTGCATGTATGTTACCTGGAGGACATGGTTTCTTATTTTCCAAAGGACATGAGGCAGCAGTGCTGAATTCTCTTTTTGTAGGTAAACTGTTGTCACTGGGGGCTAAGTGTCTTCCAGTTTGGAAGCCATTTGCTCATCCTCCAATTTTGTTGTGTTTCTTGCAGCTGCACTGGAAGTTTGGTATTTGCTTCATGAAATACGAAGAGTTCAACTGGGACACAGTACTGAAAAGAGTTCTGTCACATGTGGTGGGTAAGGGTCTGCAGGAGAATGCACCAATCAGGCTTCTATCCCACATAGCTTGCCCCCTTGACCTTAGCAATCTGATTCTAAACATTGGACTGAAACCTCTCCATATAACAACATGCCTTTACATACAAGGGTCTGGGGGCTGCACCATGTCAGTCACAAACCATTTGAAAGCCAATGGCAGATCCACATCACCCAACCACAGATGTTTTAACACACACCTTCACACCACTTTTCTAGGCCAACTACTCAGCAGGCTCCAAATTACTGCCATCTCTGTTCTACACCATTTTCATGAAACCCAGTCAATCAGGCACTGTCTGGTACACTCGTGATCATCAATAGGACATCCAAAGATTCTACAGTGTGAAGTGGTCATGGGAATTTCAAAAATTTCATGTTTTTTATCAGGCATTTGTCAAGGATGAAGTTGGAGGCACTGTGGGTTTCAATTCATTCAGGAACCATTAAATGGAGAGGAAGCTCATTTCAATAAAAGCTCTGGAGAATTCTAACAGGCAAGGCTTCCCAAAGACAGGCAAAAGGGTCACATTAAGCCAGGCGTTTGAGGTCTACAATGTGTGGTCCATTTGTGTTTTGACTTGCAACTATGGCTGCCAATTCTTTAAGAATAAAATCATGTGATATTCTTCCTGAGATTCCCAGTGCTCTGTGGAAAGCCACCCTGGGCCTAGATCTCAGTTTCCAAGGGCAACTCTCATGCGTGGCGTCCTAAAATCCCAAAAGAATACATGGCAATACTTCTTTGAGGTCCATTCCATAACTCAGTCTCTAAGGGGAATCACACCAGTGTTCAAGACCAGGTGGACCCATCATCTTTTCCAACAGCCACAAAAATGACCACAATTAAAAGCAAAACACTTCCACATGGCCCTCATCTTCTTTCATATAGACACTCATCATAACCTCAGGCTGTAGTTTTTCATGAGGGGCACAGCCAAAGACAGTATCCAAAATAAGGTCCCTTGCCCCTATTTGCCTAAAGTCAGTGTGGCTGGGACACCCTTCCTGTGAACCAGGAGTGATCAAAGAGGCCTGCCCTTAATACTGCTCTGATTCTCCATTTTGAGGCCTAATGTCTGTGGGGTTTAGATTCTTTATGTTAATTGGAGTCATGAGAAACCTATGAACGTATGGTCTAGTCTCTGCAGGGCTTTGAAGAACTCATTGGACCCAAAGGATCCCTATTCTCATAGATGGACGTCAGGAACCTTACAGAGGAAGGTGAGAGACTTCATCCACAATGACTGCTCTTTTGGCTTTTTTGGTTTTGGATGCAAACGTGGGATGTTTCTTTAGATCCATTAGGTGCTGAGAATCTAAGCCGTAGCCTCACACAGGGCCAAGAGGCTGATTCAGACACATCCCTTTCCAAAGCAATTAAGCAAGGAGCCACAGATGATGCCCATTCATTTCCATTTGAAAACTCTTTTCTTCAGGCTTCCCAAAGGGGTGGCCTGAGGCAAAAAACTTCCTGACATTCAGAGCAACAGAACAATAGGTAATTAAAAGTACCAAAGCAGGGTTTCTTCACTGAGACTTGTCAGAAGCCAGTGGTGAGCCACTATCTCTTTTCTCATACAAGCCCCCTCTTCAGAGCTTTCCTGGCATATGGCCATTCTCACATCTGTAGGTACCAAGATAGACTGACTCTGTCCTTGGTAATTCAAAACTAGTGACACCACTGGGAGTGGGACTGGGACAGGCTCTGTGTGCTTGGCTTCCTGGATGTCAATTTCCATCACCGAGGAAGTGAGGTGAGGTTACTTCCTTCAGGATCTGAATGAAGTCACTGCCTTGGCAACCACTTTGTCCTAACAGTTGCTTCCAAGGGTCCCATGAGATGGAGGCTTCCCCTACTTAATGTGACAATTTCACAAGTTAAAATGGTATATCAACCATAGGCACCCGGGAACAGCTATCCATACAGGCCTGATTTGGTCCATCTTCTCTACATTAAGAAGAGAGAGGCTGATTAAGACACAACCCTTCATCCTGACCAGGTTGTTTGCCATGGAAGATGACTTGTGCTCTCTCAGGTCCTTCATAACTGCCTACATATTCTCCAGGGATCCTTTCAGCATGGATCTTTGAAGTTCTCAGCAGGTAGAGGATCCCTACATTCCAGTATTATAAGACCACCTCTGTCCCTGCTCTTCTGTAAAGTAAGATTGAGGGAACAATGTATGTTTAGGGTTAATAACAGGTTCAATTTGGGTTAGGAATCATTTTGTGGATGAATAATGGTATTGGCAACCTGCGAAATTTATAAGAATATAGAGGTGAACAGTGTGTATGAAAACAGAAATCCAAGTAAGATTGGAAGCCCAGAAGGGCATTGGACCCTTGATTGTGGTACTTAGCATTGAATTACATTCTGCACAGATGTCTCAGATAAATCAATATACAATGGCATGGGACCTTGTACCTTGGATGATTGAATGTAGAAGGGAACATCCAGTCAAAAAGGGATAGTCAGTAGGAATAGGAAGATAGTAGGTAGGTATAGAAAAAAGGGTGAGTGTATGATTTGGAACAAAATTTCTTTAGCAATAGGGTTTCGGTTAGAAAATGAATTTAAATGTCAGCACATGTGAAGAGTCTGTCACAATGATGAAGTGGGAAAAATATGTAGGTAAGCAGATATCAATAGGGACATTATGAAATCAGGCAAAGTAAAAAGTGAGAGATCGGCTTAGACATTTTCAAAGGGTTGAGTTTGAATATGCAATCTTAGGAAGAAACAAATATGTAGTCATCAATAGGATTGACATTTGAGAGCATAAGTAATCTTGGACATGGATGATTTTAGTA
Source organism: Callospermophilus lateralis (assembly GCF_048772815.1). Lineage (NCBI taxonomy): Eukaryota > Metazoa > Chordata > Mammalia > Rodentia > Sciuridae > Callospermophilus > Callospermophilus lateralis. The sequence goes on from NW_027517150.1 coordinate 583,114, forward strand.
ATCCATGTTAATTTTCCATTTTGGCTTTGGTACAATCATAAATGTGAACTTTGAATTTAGTGTCCAGTATATTTCTGTGAATAAATGTATATGAAGATCAGGTGACATGAGTATTTCTTCCACCATTTCTGGGAGCAATATTGACTGACTACTTCTGATTGATAGGTACAGATTCTTTATGTGAATTGGAATCATGAGAAACCCAAGCACCTCTTTAGGGATTGAAGAACTCATATGACCCAAAAAATCCCTATTCTCAATTGATGGAGGTCAGGAATCTAATAGAGGAAGGGAAGATACTTCATCCAAAATGAGTGAACTTTTTGCCATTTTGGTTTTGGATGCACACATGGGATCTTTCTTTAGATCCATCAGGTGCTGAGAATCTAAGTCACAGCCTCACACAGGGCCAAGAGGCTGATTTAGACACATCCCTTTCCAAAGAAATTAAGCAAAGAGCCATAGGTGATGCCCATTCATTTCCATTTGAAAACTGTTTTCTTCAGGCTTTACAAAGGGTTAGCGTGAGGTAAAGAACTTCCTGACATTCAGGGCAACAGAAAAATAGGTAAGCAAAAGGCCCAAAGCAGGGTTTCTCAACTGAGACTTTCCTGGTCACACTGTCCCTGCTCTTCTGTAAAGTTAGATTGAGGAAACAGTGTATGGTTAGGGTTAATAACACGTTCGATTTGGGTTAGCAATCATTCTGCAGGATGAATATTCGTTCTGGGAATCTGCAATATTTACAAGAATATATAGGTAAAATAAAAGTATGAAAACAGAAATCTAGGCAGGATTTGAAGCTCAGATGGGCATTGGGCCATTGAGTGGGTTACTTATCTTTGAATTATGTTCTGCACAGATGTCTCAGATAAATCGATATACAATGACATAGGACCTTGTACCTTGGATGATTGAAAGTTGAAGAGAACATCCAGTCACAAAGGGAAAGTCCGTAGGTTTAGGACGATATTCTCTAGGTTTAGAAACAACAATGAGTATAGGATTTGGACCAAAAGATTTTTAGCAATTGGTTTTCAACAAGAGAGTGAATGTAAATATCAGCACATGTGAAGAGTGAGACACAATGATGAAATGGGGAAAATATGTAGGAAAGCAGATATCAATAGAGACATTAAGAAATCAGGCAATGTATAAAGTGAGGGATAGGATTAGACATTTTGAACAGGGTTGAGTTTGAATATATAATCTTAGAAAGAAACTAATACATAGGATTTATCAATAGGATTTACATTTTACAGCATTAAGAAACCGGGACATGGATATTTTTAGTAATCCATGCTCACTTTTCTTTTAGGCTTTGCTACAATCATAAGAGTGACTTTTGCTTTCTGTGTCCAGAATATTACTGTGTTAAAATTTATATGTAGATCAGGTGACATGAGCATTTCTTCCACCATTACTGGGGGCAATATTTTGAAGACGTATAAATATTGGGGGAACAAAGTGGAGTACCCTGTGTCAATGGATATAGAAATAATGTATGAATAGACCATACTGTGAATAAATAATATAACTGGTTCCAACTTTAAATAGTGGATTGATTTGATATCTGAAAATATACTGGAAATCTTAAATTGATATTCATACATTCATTACAACCAGTTATACATCTAACGGTAATATTAGGGTTATGGTTTATCATGAAGAGTGTGTGAGTTTTGCTTCAAATATGATTATGAAAATCAAAAATAATGTGTTTGGAAAGAAGTCTCATGACAAGACCAGTCAAGAACCCTGGAGGAATATATGTGTTCTGAAGCAGGAGGTGATTGAAATTGAAACAAATGCCTATAAATTTGTGAACTTGTGGATGAAATATATATCATATGATGTGCATAAACTGAAGAAATAGTAATGTACCAGTGTTGAAAAAAAATGAACTGCAAAATACACATCATGTCCCATAGGAAAATGCTTGCATTGATGTTGAACTAGGTTTTACTGTAGAAATATTAGGATTTGTGTGCACCATTCACTGAAGTTAGTCTTCAGTACTAGGAAACAAATCTGTATTTAAGGTGGATGAATATTTCTGAGAATAATCTTGTGAATAGTTGATCATAAATCCACATACATAAATATGAATGATTTTAAGGAGTGTATAATAAGATTCATATATTTCATATTTTGAAAAATTTGGAGAGTATATATATATATATATATATATATATATATATATATACACACACACACACACACACACACACACACACACACACACACACACAGACATTAAAACTAGCAATATATTTGCCAATCGAAATTCATCATGAAATATGTATCATCCACAGGTGCAAAAATATTGATTTCACTGAAAATGGATCTATATATAATGTTGTTCTACTAGCAAGCTCACCCATAGGTTGAATTTTCAATTCCAACAGTATTTATGAGGAGTGATCTCTTCTCATAACTTGTATCTGCCTAGTCAGCAACCTCACAAAAATGTACGTGTGATAACAGGTAGGATTCTATATGTGCATATAAAAATACACGTGCTGAATAGTCTACAGAGAAAGGAGACACCAATTTGTTGAAAGCCACAGCTTAAGGGGCCCCATTAAACTTCCAGCTACCAGCAACATTCCCCTGCCAGATGATTATTGGCTCACAGCGGCCCCAGCAACATCTAGCTGATTGGCTCCTCTGCAGTGATGCTCATTGGGCAGTTTCCCTGCCCTTTCAGACCACAGAGCTGCTCATTGTGGGGCTTTTTTGGCTCCACCCACCTGACCCAGCTAAATAGCCTCAAGAGCAGGAGGATTGTGGGAGGTGGAGAGGCTTGTGGGTGTGACAGAAACTTTGCAAGGAAGCCAGTCGTGGCAGTTGGGCTCTGAGGGTTTTTCCTGACGAGCTGTTTTGTTTGGCATGTGTGGTTCTAAAAATAAAGTTTGTTTCTTTTGAAAAGTGGCTCTTGAATCGTGCCCAGCCAGACTGCAGCATTTTTATGGCTTGCACGGGGAGCCACTGAGGGTAAGTGATAAGGTAAACTGCTCGCCCCTGAGCGAAGGGCGAGAGGATGGGTAGCCATTTAAGATTCCTCTTTTGTTTTGCTTCACTTTTGTTGCCTGTCCATGGAGATGAGTGAGATGGATGTAAAACCGCTCACATCTGAGAAAAAATTATTTACTTCTGAGGAACAGATAGGGAGAAAGGACGGATGCACATGTCAGTAGGATATAAAGGCTATAATGACTTTTTGTTGTTCCCTTTTTATTTTATTCTGTCTCGGTTTTGTTTGGCATCGTCTTGTTGGGTTGTATTATAGTAGAAATACGGGATCAGAAATTAGTAAAAAAAAACAAACTGAAAGAGTGTTAAGTAAATTGTTAGAGGAAGGAGGCATCTCAGTAAAGTCAAGAACAGTCAGGGCATACGTTGATACAATACAAAAATGTAGCCCATGGATTTTTAAGGAGTTGTTAAATATACCATAATGGAGCCATCATGGTGAAGATTTAAAAGGGGGTAAAAGAACAGCCCAGGGACTCTGCCAGTTGGCACATTGCCATTGAGGACGTTCATATCTGGTTTGCTTAGTCCAAAGACTTTAGTTCAGACAAAGATAGAAGAACAAAGCTTAGGGCAGAAAAAGCCATCAGGGGCAAAGTTACAAAAGGAGACTGCTACTAACAACTTTCTATCACTAGAGGGCGTAAATGTCCAACCAACAGCGCCTCCTCTACAGGAGACTGTTACTAACACCTTTCTATCACCAGAGGATGTAAATGTCCAAATAACAAGGCCACCTCCATATGCTGGGAGGCCCCCAAAACCCACAGTTGATAGTTCGGATCCTGAGACAGGATCTCAAGTATGAACATGCCCTGATTTTGAGGTAAGAGGGCAGCGAATTCACCATGCTTTAAATTTCAAAATAGTGAAGCAGCTAAAAGGGGCTGTAACAACCTATGGTCCTCAAGCACCCTTCATTGTAAGCTTGGTCGAATCCATTAACAACTTGAATATGACGCCAGTAGATTGGGCTAATATGTGTAAAGCTGTGCTAAATGGAGGTCAATACCTTTTATGGAAGGTTGCCAATGAGGAATTTTGCAAGGAGACGGCTAGGCGTAATGCAGAAACTGGTTATCCTCAGAGAAATCTAGATATGTTGTTAGAAAGGGACCTTATGAGGATCAGCAGCAACCAATTGCATATGATCCTGGCGTATACGCAAAAATTGCTGCAGAGGCGGTTAGGGCATGGAAGACTTTACAAGGACATGGAGGTTTACAAGGTCAATTATCTAAGGTAATACAAGGAGCTAATGAATCTTACACTGAATTTGTAGATAGGCTTATTCAAACAGCTACCAGAGTTTTGGGGAATACAGAACAAGCAATGCCATTAATAAAAAACTGGCTTATGACCAAGCGAATCTTTGGTGCAGAGATATCACTAGACCATGGAAACATGAAGATTTAAACACATATATTAAATTATGTAAAGACATTAATGAATAAGAGAAAGTCATGGCAGCTGCAGTAAAACAGGCTTTAGATGCCAGAGACATCAATGAACAAGGGCAATTTGTGGCAGCTGCAGTAAAACAGGCTTTAGATGCCAGACCAGGAACATGCTACAATTGTGAACAAACAGGACATTTTAAAAGGAATTGCTCCATAGGAAGAGGGTTTAACAAAACTAGGTACCAAAGGAGTAGAATACGTGGGTATTTGCCCACGATGCCATAGAGGGAGACATTGGGCTAATGAATGCCGTTCTCAAACCACCATAGAGGGTACTTCATTATCAAAAATGAACAAGGACTAGCTGTTTATCCACGATATCATGGAGAAAGGCATCGGGCTCCATTGCCAAAAAATGGACAGGGGAGCCCAATGCTCTGGGGCCCAAAACCACAAATATACAGAGCACTGGAGGAACCCAGCAACCCCATCAGTGTAGTGCCCAGGATACATTGTCCATCAGACGCCTCATCAGACAAATCAGAGGGAGCGCAGGGTTAGATATCTGCACCTCCGTCAGATCAGTACTAACTGTAGAGATGGGGGTTCAAATCATTCACACAGGGTGAGAGGACCTCTTCTCAAAGGAACGGTAGGCTTTTATTGGGACGCAGCTCTTCTAATCTAAAAGGACTTATGATGAGTCCTTGGGTAATTGATCCCGATTATGAAGGTGAAATAAAATTATACCCAGTTCTCCAAAGGACATATCAGTAATTTCACCAGGAGATAGAATAGCACAGTTACTAATAATACTCAGTCTGCATGATCAATTTTCCAGTCGTGCTGTAGAAAGAGGTTCCAAGGGATTAGGCTCCACAGGTGTAGATTTGGTTATGCTTTCTTTAAATTTAGATTCTCGCCCCAGGCTAAAACTAAATATTCAAGGACATGAATTTAATGGGCTACTTGATACAGGTGCAGATGTTAGCATCGTCTCTCATCAAGAATGGCCAAAACATTGGCCATTACAACAGTACACTAAAATACTTTGAGACCTAGGAGTGGCAACTAATCCCCATAGAAGTGCAATGGCATTGGATTGGAAGGATCCTGAAGAATGTGAAAGAACTATACAGCCATATGTATTGGATCATCTTCCCGTAAATTTATGGGGATGAGATGTCCTAGATCAATTAGGTTTGACATTAACAAATAACATCAATCAAAATGCACCCACTATTATGGCTAGAGAAGGTTTTAGGAAAGGAAAAAGATTAGAAAAACAAGATCAAGGTATATCAGCACCAATACAAATAGACCAAGCAACAGACAGACATGGGTTGGATTTTCAGAAAGGGCCACTGAGACAATAAAAATTACTTGGAAATCAGAAAGACCAGTATGGGTTCTTCAGTGGACCCTGACTAAAGAAAAGATACAAGCAGCCCAGTTCCTGGTCAAACAACAATTAGCGGAAGAACATATACAACCTTCTGTATCTCCCCATTATACTTTCATTTTTGTCATCAAAAAGAAATCTGGTAAATGGAGATTATTGGAAGATTTAAGAGCCATTAATAATGAGATGGTTATTTTGGGACCTGCTCAATCAAGGATTCCTCAATTGTCTGCTTTGCCAAAAACTTGGTATGTTTTAGTTATACATATTAAAGATTGGTTTTTTTTTTCATTTCCAATTCTTCCTGAGGATAGTCCAAGTTTTGCATTTACTATCCCTGCACTGAATCATGAAGGTCCTGATCAGAGGTATGAGTGGAAAGCATTCCCTCAAGGGGTGGCTAACAGCCCAACTATTTGTCAAATTTATGTTAACAAAGTAATCCAGCCACTTAGAAATCAAAATCCTGAACTACAAATATTTCACAATATGGATGATGTGTTATTAGCACACAAGTTAAAAACCCATTGCTAGAATGTTATGCCACACTTACAAACTTATTAAAAAATTATAATCTAGGGAGATCAATTGATAAAGTACAATTAAATTTTCCAATTAATTATTTAGGAGTTCTATTATCCTCAACCATGGTCAGTCCACCAAAAATTCAAATACGAGTAGATCAACTCAAATCAATTAATGACTTTCAAAAGTTATTAGGAGACATTAATTGGATAAGGCCTTATCTAGGTATACCAACAGGAGAGTTGGGACCTATATTTGATATCCTAAAAGGTCCATCTGATCCAAATTCACCCAGAATGTTAATGCCTGAAGCAAGAAAGGCATTAAAAATCATTGAAACATATATGGGAAATATGCATTTGGATAGATTTGATAAAATAATGCCTCTATTATTCATTGTGCTACCAACAAAAAAATATTCCTACAGGAGTATTTTGGCAAGAAGGTTCATTATTATGGATACATTTATCTTATTCTTCTAACACTATTATTACTAGGTATCCTGAGGCTTAGGGACAATTAATACTAATAGGAATAAAAGCAGCAAAGGGAGTGTTTGGAATTTCTCCCAATAAAATTATTACTCCATACACTATGAATCAAATTGATGAATTAGCTAATGAGTTAAATACTTGGGCAATAATCCTGTGTAAATCTAATGTTTCATTTGATAACCACTTACCATCTAATCTTTTATTGTCTTTTGGGTCATTGCATCCTGTAATTTTTCCAAAAATTACAAGAAAACACCTATCATGAATGCTCCAAATATATTCACTGATGGGTCAAATAATGGTACAGCAGCAATAGTTACACCTGATCAAATTTTTACATTTTTAGCACCCCAACAATCAGCTCAAAAGGTAGAGCTTAATGCAGTATTATAAGCTTTTGTGATGTTTAAAGATTCTGTGTTTAATTTATTTTCCAATAGTCAGTATATAGTTAATGCTATAGTATCCCTTGAAGATGCTGGTAGGATTTCCCCTTCCTCTACTGTTTTCTCTTTGCTTTCCAGTATACAAAGTCTAATCTGGGACAGAAAAGATCCATTCTTAATAGGACATATCTTGGCACATACAGGATTGTCTGGAGCCCTTAGTTTGGGGAATGATTTAGCAGGTAAAACTACACATGACATACATACATATTTTCTCTACACTAGAAGAAACTATAAATTTTCATGAAAAGTTCCATATCAATGCTAATACTTTACAAAAGCATTTTAAAATAACTAAGGAGCAAGCTAGACAAATAATAAAACAATGTCAAAATTGTGTGACCATTTTACCACATTTTAATCTTAGAGTCAATCCTAGAGGATTGATACCTTACCATATATGGCAGATGGAAGTCACACACTTGCCAGAATTTGGAAAAGTAAAATATTTGCATGTTACAGTTGATACTTCTTCTGGATTTTTGATGGGCTCCCTTCATGGGGGAAAAAAAAAACTAAAGATGTTATAGCTCATTGCTTACAAAATTTTGCCACTGTGGTCATTCCAAAACAGTAAAAAACAGATAATGCCCCCGGTTATACTTCTACCTCTTTTAAACCATTTTGCTCATCATTTGGCATTACTCATATAACAGGAAACCCATACAATCCACAGGGACAAGCCATAGTTGAAAGAGCACATCACACTATTAAAATGTACTCATTAAAGTAAGAAGACAGAATTGGGAAGGAATATAAATTCCCCAAAGATAAAATTAAAATAACCCTTTTTAATCTAAACTTTTTAAATTTGGATTTTCAGGACTTAGTGCTGCAGAAAGGCATAAGTGTCCAAAAAATGTGTATAAGCCCGAGGTACTTTGGAAGGATATTCTAACAGGAAAATGGAAAGGTCCTGACCCATTAATTTTCTGGAGTTGGAGGTCTGTTTTTGGGTTTCCACAGGAAGAACAGCAGCCGATTTGGATTCTAGAGAGATTAACTAAGGTCCCGACCCAGTGATTGCCTGGAGTCGGGGGTCTGTTTATGTGTTTCCACAAGGAGAACAGCAGCCGATTTGGATTCCAGAGAGATTAACTGAAGCGCTTTCAATAGACGAAAATAAGATGATTTGGCTCAAATCCATAACAGCTGATATCGAAAACTCCAGTTTGGCTATCCTTACATCTGCGACAGAACAGGGATGCTTTTTTCAATATCTATTTTATTATTGCCCTTTCCCACATCATGAAGTTCTCTTTTGTTTTTTTTTGAGCTCATACAGACCTAGGATAATGTTTTGCTTATCAGTTCTATTTTTTGACTATAGAGTTTTTAAACATTGCAATGATGATTTCACATGTAAAAAGTTATAAGGCCTTTACTATTATATTATGTGTTGTATGTATTTATTATGTGTGCACACTTGTGTTTTGTGTTATATATTTGAATGTGCGTATGTCCATATATCACATATGATGAGTGCTAATGAAATAATATATCCATTTTTTTTTGTTCACGTGAATTAAATTGTTTAATTTAAATTGGGAAAACAACTGTTCAGGATTGTCTTAATATGTGAAAAAATAGGAGGTTAACAGACGTGCTTGTTTACTTTCACTTTTCCTTTTCATTATATTTAATTATTCTCTTCAAGATAATGTAAATTGTTAAGAAAATTGTTTTCTTTTAGTGCCCTCAGGAATGTTACATAATTTTTTCTTTAGCCATTACTGCCAGAATTCCTATTTTCATCCCAGTGCCAGTGAAGACAAAGATAAAACCAATCTACAGATTCTGCAATAGCCATCACTGAACTGCTTGCAGAACTTGCCTGGATTATGTATCACTTGTATGCATTGTGAACTCACTTGTATGCATTGTGAACTATCTGCTGCTGCAGCGAATTGTCGTAGTGTTGGGGTACTTATGCTGATGCTGTCATCAGTGATAGAATTTTTCCAATAGGAGCCATCAATTGACTTGGTGTATCTTTCCTATTCTCACTTGATAGAGGTCAAAAAACTTAGAGAGGGAGGTGAAAGACTTCATCAGCAATGACTGCTCTTTTGGCAATTTTGGTTTTGGATGCACACATGGGATTTTTCTTTAGATCTATCAGGTTCTGAGAATCAAAGCCACAACCTCACACAGGGCCAAGAGGCTGATTCAGACACATCCCTTTCCAAAGTAATTAAGCAAAGAGCCACAGGTGATGCCCATTCATTTCAATTTGAAAACTGTTTTCTTCAGGCTCCACAAACGGGTGGCCTGAGGCAAAGACATTCCTAACATTCAGGGCAAGGGAACCATAGGTAAGCAAATTGCCCAAAGCAGGGTTTCTCCACTGAGACTTTTCTGGTTACACTGATCTCTGAGGTTTCTGAGATGTTCCAATTCCATTCAGCTATCCAGTACATGGCTATGTCACAGAGTTTGGAGGTGGTACATATCTTGGACACAAAACCATGAGCCTTTTCTGGAGAGAGGCCAGAAATCAGGAGGTGAACAGGAACTTGGGAAGATAGTAGGTGTTGTCTATCCATAAGGCAAGCTGCAGTCCATTCATAAAAAGGGCAGAATAAATGCCTGGAAGCTTCCTACTAGTCAGGACACCTCCATTGATGTATTGTCTTTTCTAATAACTACAACCACGGACACAGTGGATACACAGACATAGAAAAACTCGCCTTCTCAAACGACTTACTAGAAACAGTCGACTCCAAACCAAACAAACCACCTTTGCTACCTATTCTCAGAACATGAGACAAAACCACGAACTCACACCCACACCCACTAAGGCACCTCATTCCCACAACTAGGTCTGTGACTATCCGGAGTGTCCTCTGACTGGTGGACCATACTATGTTCCCCCCAAATGGCCTGTCCTGTATCAGATCAGGTCCCTTTTGCCAACTCTGTTAAGTTGTCAGGAGCCAGCAATGAGCCGCTACCTGCTTTCTCAGGAAAGGGCCCTCTTCAGAGTTCTCCTGGCATTTGGTCATCCTCACATCAGGAGGTACCAAGAAAGACTGACTCTGTCCTTGGAAAATTCAAACAAGTGTGCCCACTGGGAATGGGACTGGCACTGGCTCTGTGTGCCTGGCTTCCTGGATCCCAAGTTCAGAGAGTTCTATCACCAAGGAAGTGAGGTAGGTCACTTCCTTCAGGAATTGAATGAGGTCAATACCTTGGCAACCACTTTGTCCTAACAGTTGTTTACAAAGGTCCCATGAGATGGAGGCTGCCCCTACTTTCTCTGACTCAGTCATAAGTTAGAATGGTATATCAACCACAGGCACCATGGAACAGCTCTCCACACAGGCCTGGTTTTGTCCATCTTCTCTACATTAAGAACAGAGTGACTGATTCAGACACAATACTTCATCCTGACCGGTTTTTTTGCCATGGAAGATGATTTTGCGCTCTCAGGTCCTTCATAGCTGCCTAAGTCTTCTCCAGGGATCATTTCTGCATGGACCTTTGAGGTTTCAGCAGGTGGAAGATACCCTAAATTCCTGTATTGTAAGACCAACTCTGTCCCTGCTCTATTGTAAAGATAGATTGATGGAACAGTGTATGCTTAGGGTTAATAACAGGTTTGATTTGGGTTAGGAATCATTCTGTGCGATGAATAATGGTTTTGGGAACCTGCGATATTTACAAGAATATATAGGTGAAATATAAGTATGAACACAGAAATCTAGGTAAGATTTGAAACCCAGAAGTGCATTGGGCCCTTGATTGGGATACTCAGCTTTGAATTATATTCTGCACAGATGTCTCAGATAAATTGATATACAATGGCATAGGACCTTGTACCTTGGATGATTGAATGTCGAAAAGAACATCCAGTCAAAAGGATAGTCAGTAGGATTAGCAAGATATTCAGTAGGTTTAGAAAGCAGAGTGAGTATAGGATTTGAACCAAACGTTCTTTAACAGTAGGGTTTCGGGTAGAGAATGAATGTAAATATCAGTACATGTGAAGAGCCAGTCACATTGATGAACTCTGGAAAATATGTAGGAAACCATATATCAATAGAGACATTAGGAAATCAGGCAAAGTATAAAGTAAGTGATAGGATCAGGCATTTTCAACAGTGTTGAGGTTGAATATATAATCTTAGGAAGAAACAAATATGTAGTCACCAATAGGATTGACATTTGATAGCATTAGGCAACCTGGACATAGATGTTTTTATTAATCCATACTCACTTTCCATTTAGACTTCGGTACAAACATAAGTGTGACCTTTGCATTTTGTGAAAGAAGTCTCATGAAAACTCCAGTCAAGAAACCCTGTGGAAAACATGTTTTCTGAATTAGGAAGGGATGGAAAGTAAGACAAAATGCCTATAAATTTCTGAACTAGTGGATTAAATATATATCCTACCATGTGCATTAACTGAAGAAAAAGTAATGTACCAGTATTGAATAAAAATGAAAGACAAAATACACATCACGTCCCATAGGAATCTACTTGCATTGATATAAAACTGTGTCAGTTACTGCAGAGATATTAGGATTTGTATGCACCATTTACTGTTAGTTTTCAGTACTAGGAATCAAATATGTAGTTCAGGTGGATGAATATTTCTCAGAATAATCTTGTGAAAAGTTGATTATTAATCCACATACATGAATATGAATGAATTTACGGAGTGTATAATAAGACACATATATTTCATATTTTGAAAAATCTGTAGAGTGTGTGTGTATATATATATATAAACACACACACACACTCACACACACACACACAGGCACGCACACAAACAGACATTAAAAAGTAGCAATATAAGCCAATTGAAATTCACCACGAAATATATGTCATCCACAGATCCAGATAAATTCGTTTTACTGAACATGGATTCATGTATAATTTTATTGTACTAGGAAGCTCATCAATAGTTTGAATTTTCAGTTTCAACAGCGTTTAGTAGGAGTGATCTCTTTTCACAATTTGTGTCTGCCAAGTGAGCCACCTCACAAGAATGTACGTGTGGTACCAGGTAGGATTCTATATGTGCATATAAAAATACATGCGCTGAATAGGATACAGAGAAAGGTAGACAGGAATTCACATATTTGTTAACTTGAAAAACACATGGAGAACCATTTCAACAAAAAATTGACTAGATTTATAACTCCTACCCTATATAAAGCAAAAGGCAATTCCAATGATACACCATTCGTCCTCTGAACTGCTTGTATTTCTATTCTGTTTGGGTTAATTTTCTCCATCATATTAGAATTAGTAGTCAGAGTCTAGTTGGCATGGGTTTGTGTCAGGGATTCAGTATTTCGAATGAAAATTTGGAAAATGATTCCAATGTTTATGCAAATATATGCTACAAAAGTATCTTCCCACTCTCATGCATAACAATGCCATGAGATTAACTTGGCCCCAAGTTAGACACAATTAGAGGAGAAGAGTTAGAAAATCTGTGAATACATATCTGGAATCAAATATGCTCACGAGTTCACAAACTTGGAGGTGGTAGAGGAGATTCCAAAAGTAAGGGACAGGGTAAACACTCCACAAACATGGAGCTCTGCTGGACTAAAGACTTCTTGAGGAACTGCCTCTGAGGTTGGGCACTTGAAATATGTGTTGTAGTCAGGAGATTTAGCTTCCTTTGTAGTGAGACAATCAAATCTGGGTATGCTTCTATGTGACCTGGAATACATGATTTCTTATTTTCCAATAAACATGAGGAAGCTGTCTTTAATTTTCTGTTTGTAGGTAAACTGTGGCCACTGGGGACTAATTGTCTACTCTTGTGGACTCTGAAGCCATTTGGTCATCCTCCAGTTTTCCTGGTGTTTCTTGCTACTGCACTGGGAGTTTCGTATTTGCTTCAAGAAATACAAGGAATTCACCTGGGACACAGTGCTGGAGGGAGTTCTGTCACCTGTGGTGGGTCAGGGCCTGCAGAAGAATGTACCAACCAGGCTTCTCTTCCACATAGCTTGCCTCCTTGACCATAGCAACCGGATTCTGAACATTGGCCTGAAACCTCTCCATATAAAAAGATACCTTTACATAGAAGCGTCTGCTGGCTGCACCATGTCAGTCACAAGCCAATTGGAAGACAATGGCAGATCCACATGGCCCCACCACAGATTTTTTTTTATCACACACCTGCCCTTCACTGCACTAGGCCCACTACTCTGCAGGGTCCAACTTCCTGGAATCTCTGTTATACACCATTTTCATGAAACTCAGTCAATCAAGTCACTGTCCTGAATAATCATGTTCAGCAACAGGACAACCAAAGTTTCTCCAGTGCCATCTGGTCATGGGAATTTCAAAAATTTCATGGTATTTATCTAGCAATTTTTCAAGGATGAAGTTGGCAGCATGTGGGTTTCAATTCATTCAGGGACCGTTAAATGTTGTGGAAGTTCATTTCAAATGAAGTTCTGGAGAACTCTCACTGGCAAGGTTTCCCAAAGATTGGCCAAAGTGTCACATAAATCCAGGCCCATTGAGGTCTACAATGTAACGTCCATGTGTGTTTTGACTCTCAACTAAGACTGTCAAGTCGTTAAGAATAAAATCATGTGATATCAAGCCTGAGATTCCCAGTGGTCTCTGGAAAGCCACCCTGGGCCTAGATCTCAGTTTCCAAGGGTGACTCTCATGCTTGGTCTTCTAAAATCCCAACACAATTCATGGCAATACTTCTCTAAGTTCAGTTCCTGTACTCAGCCTCTAAGGGGAATCACACCAGAGTTCAAACCCAGGTGGACTCAGTCATCCCTCCCAACTGCCACAAAAATAACCACAATTAAATCCAAAACACTCCCACATGGCCCTCATCTTCTTCCATATAGACACTCATCATAACCTCTGACTGGAGATTTTCATGAGGAATGCAGCCCAAGAGAGTGTGCAAAATATGCTTTCTTGCCCCTCATTTACCTAAATTCTGCGTGACCTGGACACCCTTCCTGTGAACCAGGAGTGATCAAATAGGCCTGCCGTTAATACTGATCCACTTCTCAAATTTGAGAACTACTGACTGTGGGGTTTAAATTCTTTATATGAATTGGAGTCATGAGAAAACCCAACCACCTATGGGCTAGCCTCTGCAGGGAACTGAAAAACTCATTTGACCTAAAGGATCCCTATTCTCACTTGATTGATGTCAGAAACCTTACAGAGGAAGGCGAAAGACTTCATCCACAATGACTGCTCTTTTGCTATTTTGGTTTTGGATGCACACATGGGATCTTTCTTTAGATCCATCAGTTGCTGAGAATCTAAGCTACAGCCTAACACAGGGCCAAGACGCTGATTCATACACATCTCTTTGCAAAGCAATTAAGCAAAGAGCCACAGCTGATGCCCATTCTCTTTTATTTGAAAAAGGTTTTCTTTAGACTTCGCAAAGCGTTGTCCTGAGGCAAAGACCTTCCTGACATTCAGGGAAACAGAACAATAGGTAAGCAAAAGGCCCAAAGCAGGGTTTCTCCAATGAGACTTTACAGGTTAAACAGGTATGTGAGTTTTCTGAGATGCTCGCAATTCACTTCAGTTATTCAGTACATGGCCATGTCACAGAGCAGGGAGGTGGTACATATCTTGGATACAAAACCATGAGCCTATTATGGAGAGTGGCCAGATTTCAGGAAGAAAACAGGAACTAAGGAAGATCGTAGGTGTTGCCCATCATTATGGCAAGCCGCATTCCATTTATAAATTGGGCAGCATGAATGCTGGTAAGCTTTCTAAAAGACAGGACACATCCATTGATGCTTTCTCTTTTCTAATATCTACAATAACGGACACAGCGGGATACAGCGACACAGAAACACTCGCATTGTCAAATGACTTACTAGAAACAATTCACCCCAAACCAAACAAACCTCATTTCCTACCTCTTCTCAGAACATGAGCCAAAACCACAAACCCACACCCACACCCACAAAGGCACCTCTTTCCTCCAAGTAGGTTGTGACTATTTGGAGTGTCCTCTGACTGTGGGCCATTCTACGTTCCCCCGAAATGGTCTGTCCTGTCTCAGATTTTGTGTCCTTTGCCAACTCTCTGAAGTTGTTAGGAGCCAGCGGTGAGCCACTACCTGTTTTCTCAGGAAAGGCCCCTCTTCAGAGTTTTCCTGCCATTTGGCCATCCTAACATTAGTAGGTACCAAGAAAGACTGACTCTGTCGTTGGGAAATTCAAAAAGTATAACCACTGAGACTGGGACTGGGACTGTCAATGTTTGACTGGCTTCCTGGATCACAAGTTCACAGAGTTCCATCACCAAGGAAGTGAGGTGAGGTCACTTCCGTCAGAAACTGAATGAGTTCACTGCCTTGGCAACCAATCTGTCCTAAGAGTTGCTTCCAAGCTTCCCATGAGATGGAGGCTGCCCCTGCTTCCTGTGACACTTTCACAAGTTAGAATGGTATATCACCCATAGGCACCCAGGAGCAGCTCTCCACACAGGTCTCATTTGGTCCATCTTCTCTACATTAAGAATGGAGAGGCTGATTCAGACAGAACACTTCACCCTGACCAGGTTGTTTTCCATGGAAGATGACTTTTGCACTCTCAGGTCTTTCAGAGTTGCCTACATCTTCTCCAGAGATTATATCTGCATGGACCTTTGAGGTTATCAGCAGGTGGAAGATTCCCTATATTCCTGTATTGTAAGACCAACTCTGTCCCTGCTCTTCTGTAACGTTAGATTGAGGGAACCATGTATGGTTAGGGTTAATAACATGTTTGATTTGGGTTAGGAATCATTATGCTGAATAAATAATGGTATTGGGAACCTGCAATATGTATAAAAATATATAGGTGAAATATATGTATAAAAACAGAAATCTAAGTAACATTTGAAGCCCAGAAGGGCACTGGGCCCTTGATTGGGATACTTAGCTTTGAATAAATTGATATACAATGGCATAAGACCTTGTACTTTGGATCATAGAATGTAGAAGAGAACATTCAGTCAAAAAGGATAGTCGGTAGTGAAAGGTTAATAAAATAGGTACTTGTCACTTCCTGTTTTTCTGTATGCTTAACAAAACACTGTTAAAATCTTGAGAACTGTTTGCTAATCTTGTTCCCAGAATGTGCTGTCCCCAAGTGCCAAAGTGTAGAATGTACTCCCTCACCCGGTTGCACGCAAACCGACCAGTCGCCCTGAACCATCAGTAAACTTCCCTCCCTGCCCTCTCCAAGGAAAATATATATGTTCTGCTTAAACTGTTCTCAGGGCTCTCTGATCTATTCAAGTGAGCTCCGAGCCCCAGCATGCTGGACCCAGAATAAACCCTTTGCTGTTGGATAAGACAGTCTGTTAGTGGTCTCTTCCTTCCATGCTCGCCCGACCTTTACATATGGAGATTCCACCGAGTTTTGGCAGCGGCGGACAAAAGACCCTAACGGGTTCCTCTCGGGTTAAGTAAGGCCCCTCTTTCTTGTTTCAGTGTTAAGGTTAGGGCTTGGCAAAATGGCTGTCGATGAAGAGCGTGAGTTCTCTCCGATGGTGGCTGACAGACGTGTCACAGAGCCGCAGGCCACGTCCCTGGGGGACTTCCCAAAGACTCGGGAAATCGAGGAACAATAGTCTCCTCGACTCAGTAATATTTTGTATCGGATTCGGAATTGCCAGGCCATTGGGTTTTGCTGGATACTCAGTCCTGGTCTCAGTTTTGGATGTCCATTGAATGTCTTTATTGTCTTGTCTTGTCTGTGTCGTGTGTCTTGCATTCACTCTTTTTGTATCTTTCATTATGGGACACAGCACTTCAATGCCCCTGTCCCTGACCCTTGATCACTGGACCAAAGTCCGCTTAAGGGCTCAGAATCTTTCTTTTTTAGTAAAATGTTGGACCTTTCGGAATCTCTGTGCCTCAGAATGGCCCACCTTTGAATTTGGATGGCCCCTAGAAGGATCTTTCTATTTCCCACTAATTTAAGAAGTCAGAGATATTGTCTTTCACCCAGGCACACATAGCCATCCGGATCAACAGCCATATATCTTAACTTTGCAGGACCTCTGCAAATCTCCTCCTCAATGGGTGAAGCCTTTCTTTGTCCCTTCCCCTGCTCCTACTCCTTCCCCCATGATCTCTCAAACCCTCTGCTCCTCCTCCTCCTCCACCCTTTGTAATCCCTGAGTCACAAGATTTGACTCTACTGTACTCTCTTCCCCCTTATTATACCCTGCCCTCGTCCCCCAACCACCAACACCCTCTAAGTGATTCTCCTGCAGCTGACTCAGCCTCTCTACCATTGGAGGAATCTAAGCTGGCCCAGCGCCCTCCAGGTAACTCCCCCGCAGCACACACAGCCCCTCCTCCACAGGAGGAAGCTAGCCCAGCTAAGGGAACTTGATGGTGGCGAATGATTGAAAACCCTGGACCTCCTGTGATGCTCCCCCTATGTCCCTACGGACCATTGATTGACGAAGGCCATGGGGGGAAAATGCAAGCCTACAAATATTGGCCTTTCTCCTCTTCCAACCTATATAACTGGAAAAATAACAATCCCCCTTTTTCCGAGGACCCCATCAGGCTCACAGGTCTGGTTGAGTCATTGATGTTTTCACACCTGCCTACTTGGGATGACTGTCAACAATTCCTAGGGACTCTCTTCACGACAGAGGAACAAAAGAGAATCTTCCTGGAAGCTATAAAAAAATGTCCTCCGACCAGATTGGAGACGGACACATCTTCCCAACTTAATCAAAGCTGGTTTTCCCTTGAAACAACCCAACTGGGACACCAACAACATTGAAGTTAGAAAGCATCTGTCCACTTATCGCCAGGTTCTAATAGTGGGCCTCCAAGTGGCCACTAGGCGACCAACTAATTTGGCCAAGGTAATAGAGATTATTCAAAGGCCTGATGAATCTCCCTCTATGTTTCTAGAGAGAATTATGGAGGCATGTAGGAGATATACTCCTTTCGATCCACAGGCAGAGGATCAAAAGGCATCTGTCATGATGGCCTTTATTGGGCAAGCTGCCCTGGATATTAAAAGAAAGTCACAATGCTTAGATGGATTACAAGATATGACTTTGGGAGATTTAGTCAGAGAAGCCAAGAAAATATACCTTAAGAGAGAAACTGAGGAAGAGAAAGAAGCAAAGTGAGGATAAAAGAAACAAAAGACAGACTAAGGCGTTGACTAAGGTCCTGGTCACAACAACAAAAGGGCCAGAAATTAAGAAACAGGGAGACAGGAAGGGATACCTGGTCCCATGCCAGAGGCCACCCCTGGCCTCAGATCAATGTACCAGCTGTAAAAAAAAAAAAGGACACTGGGCCAAAGAGTGCCCTAGAAAGGGACAGCCACGCCAGTCAGCCATTCTGACTCTGGAGGATGAGTATGAAAGTCGGGGCTCAGATCCCCTCCCCGAGTTCAGGGTAACTTTTGAAGTGGAGGGGACCCCAGAAATCTTTGAAGTGGATAAAGGGGCAATATACTCACCCCTAATGTCACATTGGGCCCTCTATCAAATAAAAGGTCTCTAGTTCAAGGGGCTAATGACAGTAAATATCGGGCTTGGACAACTAAGAGGATCATGGAACTGGGGAAAGGAAAAATCCATCACTCCTTCCTAGTAATCCCAGAATTCCTAGCCCCATTGATGGGCAGAGATCTGCTCACCAAGTTCCAGTCCAAAATAACTTTTAACCCTGAAGGCCCCCAAGTGGAATTTCTAAATCCTTCAGTAAAAACTCCTATAGTCACAGCTCTAAATACGTCAGTAGAAAATGCACATCAACTCACTCACCTTGGTTCAAAGAAACTGCAGGTATTTCTGAAGTATCAAGAACAGAGTTTTCCACTAACTGACTCACAGCAAAAAGAAATAACTGAATGGGTAAAAAAAGCCTGTCGAGTCCATCAATTGGTAAATTCTTACCCTTCCAAGCTTCCTGCAGGAAAGCACCTACGAGGAACCAGACCAGGACAATTCTGGGAAGTTGACTTTACTGAAATTAAGCCAGCAAGGTATGGACATAAATATCTTCTAGTCTTTGTAGATACATTTTTAGGATGGATTGAAGCCTTCCCCACTAAAAGAAAAAAAAAGAAACAGTGCTAATGGTGGTCAAGCAGATCCTGAAAGACATTTTTCAAAGATACGGCCTGCCAAAGGTAATACGGTCTGATAATGCACCGGCGTTCATGGCCCAAGTAAGTCAGGGGTTAGCCAGGAACCTGGGGATTCATTGGAAGTTTAATTGTGCTTACAGACCCTAGAGTTCAGGACAGGTAGAAAGAATAAATAGAACCATTAAAGAGACCTCAATGAAATTAAGCTTAGAGACCAGCATAAATGATTGGACTATGCTCATGCCTTATACAATGTTTCGTGCAAGAAATATGCCCTCTGTTTCTTTGAGTAACCACACCCCCTGTGAATATCTAGGGTGCCTCTCTTCCAGTAACGTACCAAAGCCCAACTCTAAGACCTAACGATCCCTTTCACACCCCCTTGTTTGACAGACTTAAAGCTGTTGAAAGATCTCAGTGATACCTGTGGAAACAGCTGGCCACTCCCTACCAAACTGGGGACGAGGGGACTCCACATCGATATCAAGTAAGAGACTTCATCTACGTAAGATGATATCAGGTGTCATCCCTGGAACCCCACTGGAAAGGACCATACCAGGTGCTACTTATAACATCTATAGTGGTAAAGGTAAACGGAATCACTTCCTGGATCCATGCCTCTCATCTCAAGCCTGCGCCCTGTCCACACTCTGGCTGGAAACTGGAAAAGACTGGTAACACTTTCAAATTGCATATTCACCGTTTGGATAAGCCTATAGACTCTCCCCTTGGCCACAAGTAGTCCTAACCCTCATCAGTCCGTTCAGCAGCGATGGCTGATCACAAATTCTACTGGAAAAGAAGTATAATCTATCTTGCATGCAGCCCACTTAGGGACCTGGTGACCATCTCTCCACCCAGACATTTGTCAGCTGGCTATAGGTCTTTCCTAATGGGATATCCCTGATGAAGATGATCCCACTAAAATTCCATTAAATCCCTTCCTTACCATAGATAATGGAAACAAATATTATGGATGTAGGGACACACGAGCCAGATGCAGGTTGGCTAGCCTAGATTACTGTGTTTACCCGGCCGACTGTCAAAGCCAAAAACAGCCATGGCTGTGTGGGGGAAAAGCCGACTTCTTCTGTAAGTCATGGGGATGTTAGCATACAGGGGCTGCCTGATGGAACCCAAACCCTGCATTAAATTCAGTAGACAGCATTGGCCATATTACGAATTAGATAACAAAAACTGATGGCCACCAGAGGGGATTCTAGATCCTCAAATCCTGCATGACCTTTTTAACATCTGCTAGTGCTCAAAAGGGTGAAAGGAGATTCCACTATGTGGAGGCCTTTTCCCTTCTTCGCTCACATCCTGAACTATGCTTATCCAATAGATCCTCACCTTCAGCCTTCTGTTCCAGAGTCTCTGCTGTCACTCCCACCTCAGCAACCTGATTTCTCCACTACAATTATTAGATCAAAAACCCAAACCTCTGCTGGTTCTCAGACCATTGCCCCCTTGCTGAGGTAGCAGGTACTGAGGTACCCCTCCACCCACTCACTCCTCTCTTCTGTTGACAGTGCCCGCACTGGGTCCCACCAGGTCCTCTTACCAACTAACCCAAAGCTCAAACCAGCTGAGGAGAGCCCTCAGACCTCTATCCAAGATGTAATGAAAATGGCCTTTAAAGTTGCTTTGTCATCACTGAAAACAGTTTACTACAAATTTAAAGTCCCTCTGCGTTTTGGGATACTCACTACCATCTTCCACTCTGCTTGACCTGTTCTACTGCTCAAATATTTGTTGCTAGGAAAATTCCAAACCACTTTCCCATTATTTTTTTACATCTCTCTTTTCTCATTCTCAGATCCTCGGAGCTGCTCTCAGCCCCACCTTCTCCGTCTTTCCCCTCTATACCAGGCCCACAGAAAAGTCTTTAACTGACCTTCTCCAGAAGTCTTCACCATGGCTGACTTTAGGACTTTCAGCAAAAGAGTCCCTATAAAAAAGTTCAATGTAGTTAAACTTCCTATTTTCATGTTGCCCTGTTCTACTTGGCCACTGGCTAAAAAAATCAGCACTCCTAATCCAGACACCCCCTTACTAGTTTTTCACAAAAATATGTGAACAAGGCCTCTGGCCTTGACGTGGGGCTTCACAGAGATGGCTACATTTCTAAGTTAACGAAGTTAGCAACTGGGCTCCGTAGTAACAGCTGGCAATGGGAAAATAAGAAAGGGAAGAAAAAGCTCTTTCCCTCCCAGGTGTCCTTGAAAAGTTAACTTGCCCAGAACCGAGGAAAAAACAGAAACAAAAACTGCTTTTTTCAACTTCTGCAGACTGTGAACTTCTGAGCCCCTTCCCTTACATGTTGGGTACAAAATTCTGAAACTACCTAAACTTGGGTTTCAGAGGATTAGTTGATTACAACAGAATCAATGCCCTCTGAATCTGGTTGCAACCAAATAGGACTGTTTCCCTGTCTTCAGTGCTATCTTAGGTGCGTTGCCTTGTCCTTCCCTACTACAGCATGATTCTATATACTTAAACATTGTTAATGTTTTCATGAAATGGTCAACAGATGTGATTAATTGTGTAATCGTGCAGATGTTTCCCAGAGTGCTCTATCACGACGCAGATTCATTTGAAGATCAAATAGGGGGGCATTCAACCCGGTTCCACTGAAAATATATATCTCTCAATGTAGCCATCCTATTAGGAATAGAAATTGCTGCACTGGTGGCCACGGGAACCACTGCCTTTGTCCAAGGGACTCAACAAATGACCCAAAAAATGACAGCAATAGACCAAAACTAAGATATTAGAAACCTCCATCAGAGCTTTGCATGAGTCTTTTACCTCTCTCTCTGAAGTTGTTTTTCAGACCACTCGAGGGTTGGACCTCCTCGTCATGAGAGAAGGGGGCTTTGTGCTACATTGAGAAAAGAAAGTTGTTTGTATGCCGAGCATACTGGACTTGTAATAAAATCTAAGAGTAAATTAAAAAGATGCCTTGAAAAGCATCAACGAGACAGAGAGGGCCAAAAAAGGTGGTTTGAGTCTTGGTTCACACAGTCTTCCTGGTTAACTACGTTTTTATCAACCCTGGCCGGTCCAATAGTAATCCTCAAGTTATTGCTAACTATTAAACCCTGTTTTCTCATCCGTGTAATTTCTTTTCTCCAGGCTCAATTTGGACGAGTTAAACTTATGGTAATACCCTACTAGTATACATAGAATGTGACACCCTCCCAATGATCATTTTTATGATTAAAAGTAGCCAGAAGAAGAAGTGGGGAATAAAAGGTTAGTAAAATAGGTACTTGTCACTTCCTGTTTTTCTGTATGCTTAACAAAACACTGTTGAAATCTTGAGAAATGCTTGCAAATCTTGTTCCCAGTATGTGCTGTCCCCAACTGCCCAACTGCAGAATGTGCTCCCTCACCCAGTTGCACGCAAATCGCCCACTCACCCCGATCCATCAATAAACTTCCCTCCCTGCCCTCTCCAGGTAATGTATATAAGCTCTACTTAAGCTATTCTCAGGGCTATCTGCTCTATTCAACTGAGCTCTGAGCACCAGCATGCTGGACACTCAATAAACCCTTTGCTGTTGCATGAGATAGTCTGTTGGTGGTTTCCTCCTGTGAAGCTCGCCGGACATTTACTATAATGATTGAATGTAGAAGAGAACATCCAGTCAAAAAGGGATAGTTGATAGAAATAGGAAGATAGTACGTTTAGGAAGAAGTGTGAGTATACCATTTGGAACAAAAGTTCTTTAACAATAGGGTTTCGGTTACAGAGTGATGGTTAAAGTCAGCACATATGAAGAGTCAGTCACTATGATGAGCTGGGAAAAAATGTAGAAAAGCAGATATCAATAGAGACATTACGAAATCAGGCAAAGTATAAAGTGAGTGATAGGATTAGACATTTTCAACAGGGTTGAGTTTGAATACATAATATTAGGAAGAAAAAAATATGTAATCACCAATAGGATTGACATTTGAGAGCATTAGGCAACCTGGACATAGATGTTTTTAGTAATCCATGTTCACTTTCCATTTAGTCCTTCGTGCAATCATAACCGTGACCATTACATTATTTGTCCAGAATACTACTGTGATAAAATGTATATGTAGATCAGGTGACATGAGTATTTCTTCCACCATTTCTGGAAGCAATATATTCAAGACGTAAAATTAGTATTGGGGTTACAAAGAGGTGCACCCTGTGTCTATGAATTTAGAGATAAAGTACGGATAGACAATACAGTGAATAAATAATATAACTTGTTCCAACTTTAAATAATGGATTGAACTGATATCTTAAAAATTACAGGAAATCTTATATTGATATACAATCATTCATTCCCACCAATTATACATCTAATGGTAATATTAGTGTTTTGGTTTATCATGAACAGTGTGTGAGTTTTGTTTCAAAAGTGATTATGGAAATCGAAAATAATATGTTTGGAAAGAAGTCTCATGAATAGACCAGTCAGGAAACCTGGAGGAATGCATATGTTGTAAAGCAGGAAGCGATTGAAATTGAATCAAATGCCTATAAATTTGCTAATTTGTGGATGAAATATATATCCTATGATGTGCATAAACTCATGAAATAGTAATGTACCATTGTTGAATAAAAATGAACGTCAAAATACACATCATGTCCCATAGGAATCTACTGGCATTGATTTTAAACTGGGTCAGTTACTGTAGAAATATTAGGATTCTCGTGCATTATTCACCGAATTTAGTTGTCTTTTTTTTTAATTTTTATATATGGTTGCTCAAAACATTACATAGTTCTTGATAAATAATATTTCACACTTTGATTTATGTGGGTTATGAACTCCCATTTTTGCCCCGTTTACAGATTGCAGAATCACATCAGTTACACATCCATTGATTCATATATTGCCATACTAGTGTCTGTTGTATTCTGCTGCCTTTCCTATCCTCTACTATAACCCCTCCCGTCCCCTCTCCTCCTCTCTTCTCTCTCTACACCCTCTACAGTAATAAATTTCTCTCCCTTGTATTATTTTTCCCTTTCCCCTCACTTCCTCTTGTATGTAATTTTGTATAACCCTGAGGTTCTCCTTCCATTTCCATGCAGTTTCCATTCTCTCTCCCTTTCCCTTCCACCTCTCATCCCTGTTTAATGTTAATCTTCTTCTCATGCTCCTCGTCCCTACTCTGTTCTTAGTTACTCTCCTTATATCAAATAAGACATTTGGCATTTGTTTTTTTAGGGATTGGCTAGCTTCACTTAGCATAATCTGTTCTAATGCCATCCATGTCCCTGCAAATTCTATGATTTTGTCATTTTTTAATGCACAGTAATACTCCATTGTGTATAAATGCCACATTTTTTATTCATTCTTCTATTGAAGGGCATCTAGGTTGGTTCCACAGTCTTGCTATTGTGAATTGTGCTGCTATGAACATCGATGTAGCAGTGTCCCTGTAGCATGCTCTTTTTAGGTCTTTAGGTTTTAGACCGAGAAGGGGAATAACTGGGTCAAATGGTGGTTCCGTTCCCAGCTTTCCAAGAAATCTCCATACTGCTTTCCCATTTGGCTGCACCAATTTGCAGTCCCACCAGCAATGTACAAGTGTACCTGTTTCCCCAGATCCTCGCCAGCACTTGTTGTTGTTTGACTTCATAATTGCTGCCAAACTTACTGGAGTGAGATGGTATCTTAGGGTGGTTTTGATTCACATTTCTCTGACTGCTGGAGATGGTGAGCATTTTTTCATGTACTTGTTGATTGATTGTATGTCCTCCTCTGAGAAGTGTCTGTTCAGGTTCTTGGCCCATTTGTTGATTGGGTTATTTGTTATCTTATTGACTAATTTTTTGAGTTCTTTGTATACTCTGGATATTAGTGCTCTATCTGAAGTGTGAGGAGGAAAGATTTGTTCCAAGGATGTAGGCTCCCTATTTACCCCTCTTACTGTTTCTTCTGCTGAGAAAAAACTTTTTAGTTTGAGTAAGTCCCATGTGTTGATTCTAGTTATTAACGCTTGTGCTATGGGTGTCCTATTGAGGAATTTGGAAGCGACCCCACAGTATGTAGATCGTAGACAACTTTGTCTTCTATCAAACACCATGTCTTGATTTGATATCAAGCTCCTTGTTCCATTTTGATTTAACTTTTGTGCATGGCAAGAGAAAGGGATTCAGTTTCTTTTTGTTACATATGGATTTCCAGTTTTCCCAGAACCATTTGTTGAAGATGCTATCATTCATCCATTGCATGCTTTTAGCCCCTTTATCAAATATAAGATAGTTGTATTTTTTTGGATTGGTTTCTGTGTCCTTTATTCTTTACCATTGGTCCACCCACCTGTTTTGGTACCAGTACCATGCTATTTTTTTTACAATTGTTCTGTAGTATAGTTTGAAGTCTGGTATCGCTATACGGCCTGATTCTCACTTCCTGCTTAGTGTTGTTTTTGCTATTCTGGGTCTTTTATTTTTCCATATGAATTTCATGATTGCTTTCTCTATTTCTACAAGAAATGCCGTTGGGATTTTGAATTGCATTGCATTACACATATAGAGAACTTTTGGTAATATTGCCATTTTGATGATGTTAGTTCTGTCTATCTATGAACAGGGTACATTTTTACATCTTCTAAGATCTTCCTCTTTTTTTCTCTTTAGGGTTCTGTAGTTTTCCTTGTATAAAACTTGCACCTCTTTTGTTAGGTTGATTCCCAATTATTTTTTTTTTTAGTATATTGTGAATGAAGTGGTTGTCCTCATTTCCGTTTCAGAGGATTTGTCACCGATATTCAGGAATGTCTTTGATTTATGAGTGTTGATTTTATATCCTGCCACTTTGCTGAATTCATTTATTAGCTCTATTAGTTTCTTTGTAGACCCTTTTGGGTCTGCTAGGTATAGAATCATGTCATCTGCAATAGTGATAATATAAGTTCTTCTTTTCCTATTTATATGCCTTTAATTTCTTTTGTCTGTCTAATTGCTCTGGCCAGTGTTTCGAGAACTATGTTGAACAGAAGTGGTGAAAGAGGGCATCCCTGTCTTGTTCCATATTTTAGGGGGAATGCCTTCAATTTTTCTCCATTCAGAATGATGCTAGCCTGAGACTTAGCATAGATTGCTTTTAAAATATTGAGGTATGTTCCTGTTATCCCTAGTTTTTCTAGAGTTTTGAACATAAAGGAATGCTGTACTTTGTCGAATGCTTTTTCTGCATCTATCGAGATGATTATATGGTTCTTATTTTTAAGTCTATTGATGTGATGAATAACATTTATTGATTTCCGTATATTGAACCAGCCTTGCATCCCACGGATGAATCCTACTTGATCATGGTGCACAATTTTTTTGATATGCTTTTGTATCTGATTTGCCAGAATTTAATTGAGGATTTTTGCCTCTAGATTCATTAGAGATATTGGTCTGTAGTTTTAGTTCTTTGAAGTGTCTTTGTCTGGTGTAGGAATCAGAGTGATGTTGACCTCATAGAATGAATTTGGAAGAATTCCCTCTTTTTCAATTTCCTGAAATAACTTGAAAAGTATTGGTATTAGTTCCTCTTTAAATGTTTTGTAAAACTCTGCTATATACCCATCAGGTCCTGGGCTTTTCTTACTTGGTAGTGTTTTGATGTTTTTTTCTATTTCCTCAATTGATATTGGTCTGTTTAGGTTGTCTATATCCTCCTGATTCAATCTGGGCAGATCATATGACTTAATAAATTTATCGATGCCTTCACCGTCTTCTATTTTATTAGAGTACAAAGATTCAAAATAATTTCAGATTATCTTCTGTATATCTGAAATATCTGTTATGATGTTGTCTTTTTCATCCCATATGCTAGTAATTTGAGTTCTCTCTCTTCTTGTCTTCGTTAGCATGGCTAATGTTCTGTCGATATTTTTTATTTTTTCAAAGAACCAAATGGGTTGACGTGTCTGCCGTGCTTGCAGGCCGCTGGGCCTGTTCCGCCTGTCGGTTGCAGGTCTGCCTACCTTGCGGGAGCGGGTGGTGGCTCTGCTCTGGCCCTACTGCCATTGGGGTGTCGTGACTACCATGCTGGCAGATCGCTGGGCCTGTTCTGGGTGCGGGCAAAGGCTCTGCTCTGCCCCTACTCCAATTGGGTTGACGTGACTAGCACGCTGGTTGGCCGTTGTGCTTGTACTGGGCGCGGGAGAAAGCTCTGCTCTGCCACTACTCCAATTGGGGTGTCATGTCTACCATGGTGGCAGGCCGCTGTGCCTGTTCCGCAGGTCAGTCACAGGTCTGCTTTTGTTGCGGGCGTGGGCGGAGGCCTGCTTGGCCCCTACTACAATTTGGGTGACGTGACTACCACACCAGCTGGTGACTGGGCCTTATCCGGGCACAGGCAGCGGCACTGCTATTTCCCTACTCCATTTGGGGTGACATGGCTACCACGCCTGCGGGCCTGATGAATCTTCCTCTATGTTTCTAGAGAGAATTACGGAGGCATATAGGAGATATACTCCTTTCGATCCTCATGCAGAGGATCAAAAGGCATCTGTCACAATGGCCTTTATTGGGCATGCTGCCTTGGATATTTAAAGAAAGTTACAATGCTTAGATGGATTACAAGATATGACTTTGAGAGATTTAGTCAGAGAAGCCGAGAAAGTATACTATAAGAGAGAAACTGAGGAAGAGAAGGGAGCAAAAGGACGATAAAAGAAACAAAAGATAGACTAAGGAGTTGACTAAGGTCCCGGTCACAACAACAAAAGGGCCAGAAATTAAGAAACAGGGAGACAGGAAGGGATACCTGGTCCCACGCCAGAGGCCACCCCTGACCTCAGATCAATGTGCCTACTGTAAAGAAAGAGGACACTGGGTTCAAGAGTGCCCTAGAAAGAGGCAGCCAAGCCAGCCAGCCATTCTGACTCTTCAGCATGACTACGAAAGTCGGGGCTCAGATCCCCTCCCTGAGCTCAGCGTATCTTTTGAAGTGGAGGAGACCCCAGTAAACTTTGATGGGGATACAGGGGCAATAAACTCAGTGCTTAAGGCCCCATTGGGCCCTCTATCAAATAAAAGGTCTCTAGTTCAAGGGGCTAATGGCAGTAAATATCGGACTTGTACAACTAAGAGGATCATGGACCTGGGGAAAGGAAAAATCCATCACTCCTTTTTAGTAATTCCAGAATGCCTGGCTGACTTTTTCTGTACGTCATGGGGATGTGAGCATACAGGGGCTGCCTGATGGAACACAAACTCCTCATCAAATTCAGTACACAGCATTGGCCATATTACCAATTAGATAACCAAAACCGATGGCCCCCAGAGGGGTCTCTAGATCCTCAAATTCTGCGTGACCATTTTTTTTTTAAAGAGAGAGGCGAGAGACAGAGAGACAGAGAGAATTTTTAATATTTATTTTTTAGTTTTTGGCGGACATGACATCTTTGTTTGTATGTGGTGCTGAGGATCAAACCCGGGCCGCACGCATGCCAAGCGAGCGTGCTACAATTGAGCCACATCCCCAGCCCTGTGTGACCTTTTTAACTTCTGCAAGTGCTCAAAAGGGTGAAAGGAGATTCCCCTATGGGCAGGCCTTTTCCATCCTTCACTCATATCCTGAACTATGCTTATCCAATAGATCCTCACCTTCAGCCTTGTGCTCCAGAGTCTCTGCTGTCACTCTCACCTCAGCAACCTGATTTCTCCCCTCCAATTATTAGATCAAAAACCCAAACCTCTCCCGGTTCTCAGACCATCGCCCCCTTGCTGAGTTAGCAGGTACTCAGGTTCTCACCCACCGACTCACTCCTCTCTTCTCCTGTCCGTGCCCGCACCGGGTCCCACCAGGTCCTCTTACCAGCTAACACAAAGCTGAAACTAGCAGAGGAGAGCCCTCAGACTCCTATCAAAGATGTAATGAAAATGGCCTTTAAAGTTGCTTTGTCATCACTGAAAACAGTTTACTAAAAATTTAAAGTCCCTCACATGCATTTTGGGATACTCACTCTTGTCTTCCCCTCTGCTCAACCTGTTCTGCAGCTCAAGTTTTTGTTACTAGGAAAATACCAAACCCCTTTCCCATTATTCTTTTACATCTCTCCTTCCTTATTCTCAGATCCTCGGAGCTGCTGTCAGCCCCACCTTCCCTGTCTTCCCCTTCTGTACCAGGCCTACAGAAAATTCTTAACTGACTTTCTACAGAAGTCTTCACCATGGCTGACTTTAGGACTTTCAGCAAAAGAGTCCCTATAAAAGAGTTCAATGTAGATAAACTTCCTCTTTTAGTGTTGCCTTGTTCTACTTGGCCACTGGCTAAAAAAATAAGCACTTCTATGCTAGACCCCATTACTTGTTTTCCACAAAATATAAGAACAAGGCCTCTGGCCGTGAGCTGGGGCTTTACAGAGATGGCTATATTTCTAAGATAAAGAAGTTACCATCAGGGCTGCATGGTAACAGCTGTCAGGGGCGAAAAATAAGAAAGGTAGGAAAAACCTCTTTCCCTCCCAGGTGTCCTTGAAAAGTTAACTTGCCCAGAACCGAGGAAAAAACAGAAACAACAACGGCTTTTTTGAACTTCTGCAGACTGTGAACTTCTGAGCCCCTTCCCTTACATGTTGGGTACAAAATTCTGAAACTACCTATACTTGAGTTTCAGGAGAATAATTGATTACAACAGAAGCAATGCCCTCTGAATATGGTTGCAACCAAATAGGACGGTTTCGCTGTCTTCTTTGCTATCTTAGGTGCCTTGCCTTGTCCGTCCCTACAACAGCATAATTGTATATAATTAAACATTGTTTATGTTTTCATGAAATGGTCAACAGATGTGATTAATTGTGTAATGGTGCAGATGTTTCCCAGAGTGCTCTATCATGATGCAGGTTCATTTGAAGATCAAATAGGGGGGCATACAACCCGTTTCAACTGGGAACATATATCCCTCACTTTAGCCATCCTATTCGGAATAGGAGTTGCTGCAGGGGTGGGCACAGGAACCACTGCCCTCGTCCATGGGACACAACAAATGACCCAATTAGAAGAAGCAATAGACCAAAACTAAGATATTAGATACCTCCATCAGAGCTTTGCATGAATTTTTAACCTCTCTCTCTGAAGTTGTTTTACAGAACAGGTGAGTGACACAAAACACACACACACACAGAAAAAAAAATAGCAACATATATGTCAATCAAAATTCATCATAAAATATATATCATCCACAGATCCAAAAATATTCATTTTACTGAACATGGAAGCTCACCCATTGGTTGAATATTCAGTTCCAACACGGTTTAGTAGGAGTGATCTCTTCTCACAATTTGTATCTGCCAACTCATCCACCTCACAAGAATGTATGTGTGGTACCAGGTATGATTCTATATATCCATATAAAAATATATGTGCTGAATGGGCTACAGAGAAGGGGAGACAGGAATTCACAATTTGTTAACTTTAAAAACACATGGAGAACTATTTCAACAAAAAATTGACTAGATTTAACTCCTACTCTGTATCATGCAAAAGGCAAGTCCAAATATACACCATGACTCCTCTAAACTGCTTGCATTTCTATTCTGTTTGGGTTATTTTTCTCCATCCTATTAGAAATAGTATTCAGAGTCTGATAGGGTATGTGTTAGTGTCAGGGATTCAGTATTTCGAATAGAAAATAGGAAATTGAATCCAATGTGTATGCAAATATATGCTACACAAAAATCTTCCCACTCTCATCCAGAACAATGCTTTAACATTACTTTCGCCTCAAGTAAGACACAATTATAGGAGAAGAGTTAGAAAATCTGTGAATACCTATCTGGAATGGAAAATGCTCCAGATTTCACATCTTTGGTGGAGGTAGAGGACTTTCTAAAAGTAAGGGACAGGGTAAACACTCCACAAACATGGAGCTCTTCTGGCCTAAGGACTTTTTGAGAATCTCACTCTGAGGTTGGGCACTTGAAATTTAGGCTGTTTTCAGGAGCTTTATCTTCTTTTGTAGTGAGAACATCAAAGGTGGGTCTCCATCACTTTGACCTGAAGGACATGGGTTCTTATTTTCCAATTAACATGAAGCAGGAGGCCTGAATCCTCTCTTTGTTGGTAAACAGTGACCACTGGTGACTAAATGTCTCCCCATGTGAACTGTGAAGCCATTTTGTCCTCCTCCACTTTTTGTGGTGTTTTTCCTGCTGCACTGAGAGTTTAGTATTTGCTTCATAAAATACAAGGAGCCCAACTGAGACACAGTGCTGGAGGGAGTTATGTCACGTGTGGTGGGTCAGCGTGTGCAGGAGAACGCACCAACCAGGCTTCTATCCCTCATAGCTTGCCCCATTGCCCCCTTGTCCATATGACCCTTATTCTGAACATTGCCCTGAAACCTCTCCATATAAAAAGATGACTTTACAAATAAGGATCTGCTGGCTGCACCATGTCAGTCACAAGCCATTTGGAATCCAATGGTAGATCCTCATGGCCCTACTACTGATGTTTTTTCACACACCTGCCCACCAGTGCTCTAGGCCCACTACTCAGCAGACTCAAACGTACTGGCATCTCTTTTCTACAACATTTTCATGAAATCCAGTCAATCAAGGCACTGTCTGGTATACTCATGATCAGCAACAGGACATTCAAAGGTTCTCCAGTGCCACCTGGTCATGGAAATTTTAATAACTACATGGTATTCATCTAGCCATTGTTAAGGATGAAGTTGGAGGCACTGTGGGTTTCAATTCATTCAGAAACCATTAAATAATGAGGAAGCTCATTTTCAATGAAAGCTCTGGAGAACTCTCACAGGCAAGGCTTCCCAAAGAGTGGCCAAAAGGTCACATGAAGCCAGGTAAATTGAGGTCTACAATGTGAGGTCCATGTGTGTTTTGACACTCAACTATGGCTGCCAAGTCTTTCAGAATAAAATCATGTGTTATCCTGGCTGAGATTCTCAGTGCTCTGTGGAAAGCCACCCTGGGCCTAGATCTCAGTTTCCAAGGGCGACTCTCATGCGTGGCCTCCTAATATCCCAACACAATTCATGGCAATACTTCTCTGAGTTCAGTTCCAGAACGCAGTCTCTAAGGGGAATCCAACCAGAGTTCAAGCCCAGGTGGACCAAGATATTTCTTACAACCACCACACAAATGACCACAATTAAAACCAAAACACTCAAACAAGGTCCTCAACTTCTTCCATATAGTCACTCATCGTAACCTCTGGCTGAAGGTCTCCATGAATGGCTCACCCAAAGACAGTGTCCAAATAAACTCCCTTGCCCCTCATTTGCCTAAAGTCATGTTGGCCTGGACACCCTTCCTGTGAACCAGGAGTGATCAAATAAGCCTCCCGTTAATACTGCTCTGTATCTCCAATTTGTGGCCTACTGACTTTCAATTATAGATTCTTTATGTGATTTGGAGTCATGCAAAAACCTAAGCACCTCTGCAGTGATTTGAAGAACTCATTTGACCCAAGGAATACCAATTATCACTTGATGGAAGTCAGGAACCTAACAGAGGAAGACGAGAGACTTCATCCACAATGACTGATCTTTTGGCAATTATGGTTTTGGATGCACACATGGGATCATTCTTTAGATCCATCAGCTGCTGAGAATCAAAGTCACAGCCACATACAAGGCCAAGAGGCTAATTCAGACACATCCCTTTCCAAAGCAATTAAGAAAGAGCCACAAGTGATGCCCATTCATTTCCAATTGAAAACTGTTTTCTTCAGGCTTCACAAAGGGGTGGCCTGAGGCAAAGACCTTCCTGATATTCAGGGCAACAGAACAATAGGTAAGCAAAAGGCCAAAAGCAGGGTATATCCACTGAGACTTTCCTGGTCACATTGATATCTGAGTTTTCTGAGATGCTGGCCATTCCCTTCAGCTATCCTGTACATGGCCATGTCACAGACCTTGGAGTTGTTACATATCTTGGACACAAAACCATGAGCCTATTCTGGAGAGTGGCCAGAATTCAGAAGAAAACAGAGACTTAGGAAGGTAGTAGGTATTGCCCATCCATAAGGCAAGCCGCACTCTATTCATAAATTAGGCAGGATGCATAATGGGAAGCTTTCTACTAGACAGGACACATCCATTGTTGCATTCTCTTTTCTCATGTCTACAACCGCGGACACAGTGGGATACACAGACATAGAAACACTCATCTTGTCAAACGACTTACTAGAAACAGTTCACTTCAAATCAAACAAACCGCCTTTCGTACCTATTCTCTGAACATGAGACAAAACAACAAACCCACACTCACAAATGCACCTCCTTCCCTCAAGTAGGTCTGTGACTCTCCGGAGTTAACTCTGACTGGTGGGCCATATTATGTTCCCCCAAAATGGCGTGTCCTCTATCAGATCTGGTTTCCTTGACCAACTCTGTGAAGTTGTCATGAAAAAGTGGCCAGCTACTACCTGCTTTCGCAGGAAAAGTATCTCTTCAGAGCTCTCCTGGTATTTGGCTATACTCACATCAGGAGGTACCAAGAAAGACTGACTCTGTCCTTGGAAAATCCAATCAAGTGAGCCCACAGGGACATGGACTGGGATTGCCTCTCGGTGTCTTGGTTCTTGGATAGCAAGTTCAGAGTGTTCCATCACCAAGGAAATGAGGTATGTCACTTTCTTTGGAACTGAATGAGGCCACTGCCTTGGCAACCACTTTGTCCTAACACTTGCTTCCAAGGGTCCCATGAGATGGAGGCTGCTCCTACTTCCTGGAACACTTTCACAAGTTAGAATGGTATATCAACCATAGACACCTGGGAACAGCTCTCCACACAGGTCTGGTTTAGTCCATCTTCTCTAAAATAAGTAGAGAGATGCTGATTCGGACACATCTCTTTATCCTGACCAGGTTGTTTGACTTGGAATAGGACTTTTGCTCTCTCAGGTCTTTCATACCTCCCTACAACTTCTCCAGGTATCATTTCTGCATGGACCTTTGAGGTTTTCAGCAGGTGGAAGGTCCCCTAATTCCCTGTATTTTAAGAACAACTCTGTTGCTGCTCTTCTGTAAAATGAGATTTAGGGAACAGTGTATGTTTAGGGTTAATAACAGGTTCAATTTGGGTTAGGAATCATTCTGGGCGAAGAATAATGGTATTGAGAACGTGCGATAATTACAAGAATATAGAGGTGAAATATCAGTATGGAAACAGAAATCTAAGTATGATTTGAAGCACAGGACCTTGTACCTTGGTAGATTTAATGTAGAAGAGAACATCCAGTCAAAATGGATAGTCGGTAGGATTAGGAAGATAGTCGGTAGGTTTAGGAAGAAGAGTGAGTATAGGATTTGGACCAAAAGTTCTTTAGCAATAGGGTTTCTGTTAGAGAATGAATGAAAATTTCAGCACATGTGAAGAGTCAGTCACAACGATGAACTGGGGAAAATAAGTAGGAAAGCAGGTATCAATAGAGACATTATGAAATCAGGCAAAGTATAAAGTGAGTTATAGGATTAGACATTTTCAACAGGGTTTAGTTTGAATATATAATCATTGGAAGAAACAAATATGTTGTCACCAATAGGATTGACATTTGAGAGCATTAGGCAACCTTCACCTGGATGTTTTTAGTTATCCATGTTCACTTTCCTTTTAGACTTCGGTACAATCATAAGTGTGACCTTTACATTTTTTGTTCAGAATTTTA
Organism: Callospermophilus lateralis; assembly: GCF_048772815.1. Taxonomy (NCBI): domain Eukaryota; kingdom Metazoa; phylum Chordata; class Mammalia; order Rodentia; family Sciuridae; genus Callospermophilus; species Callospermophilus lateralis. Next base: position 618,142 of record NW_027517150.1, read on the forward strand.
CTGTGATAAAATATATATGTGGATCAGGTGACATGAGTATTTCTTCCACCATTTCTGGGAGCAATATTTTGAAGACATATACATTAGTGTTAGGGGTACACAGAGGTGTACCCTGTGTCTATGAATATAGAGATAATGCATGAATAGACCATCCTGTGAATAAATAATTTAACTGGTTCCACTTTAAATAATGAATTGAATTGATATCTAAAAATATATAAGAAATCTTATATTGATATATAATCATTCATTCCAACCAGTTATACATCTAATGGTAATTTTAGGATTATGGTTTATCATGAAGGGTGTTTGAGTTTTGCTTCATAAGAGATAATGAAAAATGAAAATATTGTGATTGGAAAAAGTCTTATGAAAAGACCAGTCAAGAAACATGGAGGAATACATGTGTTCTGAAGCAGGAAGTGACTGATCATTAAACAAATGCCTATAAGTTTTCTAAATTGTGGATGAAATATATATCCTATGATGTGCATAAACTGAAGAAATAGTAATGTACCAGTGTTGAATAGAAATGAACGTCAAAATACACATCATGTCCCCTAGGAATCTACTTGCATTGATGTTACACTGGGTACGTATCTGTAGAAATATTAGAGTTTGTATTCACCATTCTATGAAGTTACTTTTCAGTACTAGGAAAGAAATATATATTTCAGGTGGATGATTATTTCTGAGTATAATCTTGTGGAAAGTTTGTTATAAATCCACATATATGAATATGAATGAATTTAGGGAGCGTATAATAAGACACATATATTTCATATTTTGAAAAATCTGGAGAGTATATATATATATATATATATATATATATATATATGCACGCACACGCACAGACATTAAAAAGTAGCAATATAGGAGATCCAACATGGTGGCGAACATGGAGAAATCAAGTCTCTGACCTCTTAAGCTGCGCAGGCATAGGGAGTCATAAACTGTCTAAATGCTGTTTGTTCAGAATCATTAGGCAATGCTGACCTGACATGGATCTGGTGCGAACAGTCTGGGCCCCTCAGAAAACACACAGAGCCCGGATCAGTTGCATAGAAGCTCAGATTTGCCTGCTTCTTGTGTCTCAGAACTAACATTCCCTCTGAAATAACTGGTCGGCCCTTCTGAATTTACAGAGGTAAAAGGCCACTGAATTGAAATGGGGCTTCGGAGACACAGTCAGGACCCATCCGTTGCATTGGTCACCTGGCAAAAGGAATGAACGGTCACCATTTGCATGGGATACCACCATGGAAGAGAACTGACGTCATGGGCAGAGGAGATAACTTCATTGAAACCAGTACGACAGGTGTGTAATTCCCTATGCATCTCTCTCCACACAGCGGGGAAACATTAAGGGCCCCTTCCAGCTCTCCTTTAAGGGGCCCTCCCAGGTCTCCCGTGAGAAAGATGGCCAGACCGAGGGAATCATGTGTGCTGTGGTACTCGTGGCATGGAATTCCCGGCTACCGCTCCCACCAGTGCTGACAACTGAGGTCTCTTACACCAGCTAATGTGGGCATGGATACCAGAGAGCAAGCAAATTCGCTGGGGGTTCCCAGCCCCAAGCTCTACAAACTTAGGGTCTGAGGGAGGCAAACAGGGAGAGAGTGGCAGGCGTTGATGAAAACAGGACTACCAGGAACAGAGACCTGACGTGTAGCAAGTATTGTGGTGAGTGTCACAGTTGAGCGGAGCCTGGCTTGAGGAAACACTAGAGAAGGTCCTAGGCACTCAGGATTGGAGACCTGCCCAGTCTGGGAGGAAGAGCTGCTGCACAGTGATTGGTTCCCACCTATTGAGAGGAGACGCTTGGCCCAGTGAGCACAGCTCCACCTACTGGAAGAGAAGTTAATTGAACTCTATGACTGCATGTATTATTATTATTATTATTTTATTTTTACTTTTTTTCTTTCATTTTCATTTTTTGTTGTTGTTCTTTAACTTATTTTAATGTTTTTATTTTTTAAATTTTACTATTATTATTATTATTTTAAATTTTAATTCTCATTTTTAATTATCATTATTATTTTAAAAAAATATTTCTTTCTTTATTTTCTATTTTTTTCATTTGTCTTTTCATTTCTTTTCAATTTTCTTATTCCCTCATCCTTGAATTCCACCTGCCTATTCTCATTCTCTTTAGTGACTTCTTCCCATCCCTTCTAATATCTTTCCTTCCAAGCTTCAAACAAATTTATAAGAATAAGCAGTAACTCAGCACTCAAACAAACAAGAAGTAACATGAGCAGCATAAAAAAGCAAGAAAGAAAAGGAGTACAAACAATGAAGGATAACCTAAATATTCAGGAGGACCTAGAATCATCAGAAAAATGGTCATATAAAAAACTCAAGGAATACCTTAGACAGATGGAATGAAACCTTAAAGAGGACACGAGAGAGCAAATAAATACAGTGAAAGAACACATTGAAAATGAATTACATAAACAGATAAAAGAAGAAGTTAATCTTCTTTATCAGGAGATAGAGATTATAAAAATTCAAAGAATAATTCTAGAAATGAAGAAAATGATAAACCAAATTAAAAACTCAATTGAGAGTATCACTAACAGAGTGGAGCAAGTAGAAGACAGAATGTCACATAATGAAGACAAAATATATCATCTTGAAAAGAGTCTAGCCAACACAGAAAGGCTGGTAAAAAATCACGAGAAAAACATCCAAGAGATATGGGATAACATAAAAAAACCAAACTTATGAGTCATCTGGATAGAGGAAGGTACAGAGATTCAAACCATGGGAATGAGTAACCTGTTGAATGAAATAATTACAGAAAATTTTCCAGAAATAAAAAAGGAAACGGACATACAAATTGAAGATGCTTACAGGACACAGAGCACACAAAATCACAGTAGACCAACGCCAAGACACATTGTTATGAAGATATCCAATATACAGAACAAAGAGAAAACATTAAAAGCTTCAAGAGAAAGGAGGAAGATTACATTCAGGGGTAAACCAATATGGTTAACAACCTATTTTTCATCACAGGCACTGAAAGTGAGAGGATCCTGGAACAACGTATTTCAAACATTGAAAGACAATGGATGCCAAACAAGAATTCTGTATCCAGCAAAATTCAGCTTCAGGTACGACAACGAAATAAAAATCTTTCATGATAAAGAAAAGCTAAAAGAATTTGCAGCAAGAAAACCATCATTGCAAAGTGTCTTGAGCAAAACACTACACGAGGAAGAAATGAAAAACAACAACCAAAACCATCAGTGGGAAGTGCCTCAGTAATGACAGAGGGCGGGGGAAAAGCTAATCATGGAGAAACAAAGTAAATTTAAAAAAACGATAAATATTCAAACATGGATGGCAGTAGAAACCATATATCAATAGTAGCTCTAAACACTAATGGCTTAAACTCTCCAATAAAGCAACATAGGCTTGTAACTTGGATTCAAAAAAACAAATCCAACAATATGTTGCCTCCAGGAGACATATCTGAATGGAAAAGACATACACAGGCTGAAGGTGAAAGGTTGGGAAAAAATATACCATGCACACGGTCCTCATAAGCAAGCAGGGGTGGCCATCCTCAAATTGAATTAAATCGACTTCATGACTAATTTAATCAAAAGGGATAATGAAGGAAATTATATACTGTTAAAAGGAACCATTCACCAACAAGACATAAAAATTATCAATATTTACGCACCATTAAATGGTGCTGCAACGTTCATAAAACAAATTCTCCTCAAGTTCAAGAATCAAATAGACCACAACACAATAATTATGGGTGACTTCAACACACCTCTCTCACCATTGGACAGATCCTCCAAATAAAAGTTGAATAAAGAAACTATAGAACTCAATATCACAATCAATAACCTAGACTTAACTGACATATATAAAATATATCAACCATCATCAAGTGGATATACTTTTTTTTTAAGCAGCACATGGATCCTTCTCAAAAATAGACCATATATTATGCCATAGAGCAACCCTCAATAAATATAAAGTGGTGGACATAATACCATGAATTTTATCTGATTATAATGGAATGAAACTGGAAACCAATGAAAAAGAAGGAAGGAAAAATCCTACATCACATTGAAAATGAACAACATTTTACTGAATGATTAATGTGTTACAGAAGACATAAATGAGAAAACCAAAAAATTCTTCGAGATAAATGAAAATACAGACACAACATATCGGAATCTATGGGACACAGTGAAAGGAGTTTTAAGAGGGAAATTCACCACCTTGACGTCATTCCTCAAAAATAGGAAAGAACAACAAATAAATGAGCTCACACTTCATCTCAAAGCCCTAGAAAAGGAAGAGCAAAACAACAGCAAATGTAGCAGAAGGCAAGAAATAACTAAAATCAGAGTGGAAAACAACAAAATTGAAACAAAAGAAACTATTGAAAAAATTACAAAACTAAAGCTTGGTTCTGCGAAAAATAAATAAGAACAATAGACCCTTAGCATCCCTTTACGTTCAAAACATTAGAAAAATTAGAGATAACAGGAACTTACCTCGACATTGTAAAAGCTATCTATGTTAAGCCTCAGGCTAGCATTATTCTGAATGGAGAAAAATTGAAGCATTCCCTCTAAAATCTGGAACAAGACAGAGATGTCCTCTACCACCACTTCTATTCAATATAGTTCTCGAAACACTGGCCAGAGCAATTAGACAGATGAAAGAAATTAAAGGCATGAAAATAGGAAAAGAATAACTTAAATTATCACTACTTGCAGCTGACATAATTCTATATATAGAAGACCCAAAAGGGTGTACAAAAAAAAAAAAAAAACTACTAGAACTAAGAAATGATTTCAGCAATGTGGCAGGATATAAAATCAACATTCATAAGTCAAAGGCATTTCTGTATATCAGTGACAAAACTTCTGAAACGGAAATGAGAAAAAAAACACTCCATTCACAATATCCTCAAAAAATAAAAATAAAATCCTTGGGAATCAACCTAACAAAAGAGGTGAAAGATTTATACAATGCAAACTACAGAACCCTAAAAAGAGAAGTAGAATAAGATCTTAGAAGATGGAAAAATATACACTGTTCATGGATAGGGAGAACTAACATCATCAAAATGGTGATATTCCCAAAAGTTCTCTATAGGTTTAATGCAATGCCAATCAAAATCCTAACGGCATTTCTTGTAGAAATAGAGAAAGCAATCATGAAATTCATTTGGAAAAATAAAATATCCAGAATATCAAAAGCAATTCTAACCAGGAAGTGTGAATCAGGCGGTATAGCGATACCAGATTTCAAACTAAATTTCAGAGCAATAGTAACAATGACAGCATGGTACTGGTACCAAAACAGGCGGGTGGACCAAAGGTACAGAATGGAGGACACAGAGATTAATCCACAATGCTACAACAATCTTCTATTTGATAAAGGAGCTAAAAGCATCAATGGAGGAAGGATAGCATCTTCAACAAATGGTTCTGGGAAAACTGGAAATCCATATGTAACAAAATGAAACTGAATCCCTTTCTCTTGCATGCACAAAAGTTCAGTCAAAATGGATCAAGGACCTTGATATCAAATCAGAGACATGGCGTCTGATAGAAGAAAAAGTTGGCTACGATCTACATACTGTGGGGTCGGGCTTCAAATTCCTCAATAGGACATCCATAGCACAAGAGTTAATAACTAGAATCAACACATGGGACTTACTCAAAGTAAAAAGTTGTTTCTCAGCAAAAGAAACAATAAGAGAGGTAAATAGGGAGCCTAAATTCTGGGAACAAATCTTTACTCCTCACACTTCAGATAGAGCCCTAATATCCAGAGTATACAAAGAACTCAAAAAATTAAACAATAAGATAACAAATAACCCAATCAGCAAATGGGCCGAGGACCTCAACAGACATCTCAGAGGAGGACATATAATCAACAAGTACATGAAAAAATGCTCACCATCTCCAGTAGTCAGAGAAAGGTGAATCAAAACCACCCTAAGATACGATCTCACTCCAGTAAGATTGGCAGCCATTATGAAGTCAAACAACAAGTGTTAGTGAGAATGTGGGGAAACAGGTACACTTGTACATTGCTGGTGGGACTGCAAATTGGTGCATCCAATTTGGAAAGCAGTATGGAGATTTCTTGGAAAGCTGGGAATGAAACCACCATTTGACCCAGCTATTCCCCTTCTCGGTCAATTCCCTAAAGACCTAAAAAGAGCATGCTGCAGGGACACTGCTACATCGATGTACATAGCAGCACAATTCACAATAGCAAGACTGTGAAACCAACCTATATGCCCTTCAATAGATGAATGGATAAAAAAAATGTGGCATTTATACAGAATGGAGTATTGCTCTGCATTAAAAAATGACAAAAAATCATAGATTTGCAGGGAAATGGATGGCGCTAGAGCAGATTATGCTAAATGAAGCTACCCAATCCCTTAAAAACAAATGCCAAATGTCTTCTTTGATATATGGAGATTAACTAAGAACAGAATAGGTATGAAGAGGATGAGAAGAAGATTAACATTAAAACAGGGATGAGAGGTGGGAGGGAAAGGGAGAGAGAAGGGATATTGCATGGAAATGGAAGGAGACCCTCAGGGTTATACAAAATTACATACAAGAGGAAGAGAGAAGAAAGGGAAAAATAATACATGGGGAGAAATTTATTAAGGTAGAGGGGGTAGAGAGAGAAGATGGTAGGAGAGGGGAGGGGAGGGGGGATAGTAGAGGATAGGTAAGGCAGCAGAATACAACAGACACTAGTATGGCAATATATGAATCAATGCATGTGTAACTGATGTGATTCTGCAATCTGTATACGGGGTACAAATGGGAGTTCATAACCCACTTGAATCAAAGTGACAAATATGATGTATCAAGAACTATGTAATGTTTTGAACAAGCATAAATAAAAATTAAAAAAAAAAGAAAACTAACTTCGGTGAATGATGCACGCGAATCCTAATATTTGTACAGTAACTGACCCAGTTTAACATCAGTGCAAGTAGATTCCTATGGTACATGATGTGTATTTTGACGTTCATTTTTATTCAACACTGGTACATACTATTTCATCAGTTTATGCACATCACAGGACATATATTTCATCCACAATTTAGCAAATTTATAGGCATTTGTTTCACTTTCAATCACTTCCTGCTTCAGAACACATGGATTCCTCCATATTTCTTGATTGGTAATTTCATGAGACTTCTTTCCAAACACATTATTTTCGATCCATAATCACTTTTGAAGCAAAACTCACACACACTTCATGATAAAAAATAACCCTAAGATTACAATTAGATATATAACTGGTTGGAATTAATGATTGTATGTCAATATATGATTTCTTATATATTTTCAGATAACAATTCAATCCATTATTTAAAGTGTAACCAGTTATATTATTTATTTACAGTATGTTCTATTCATGCATTATCTCTATATTCATAGACACAGGGTACACCACTTTGTACCCCCAATACTAATTTATATGTCTTCAAATATTGCTCACAGAAATGGTGTAAAAAATACTCATGTCACATGATCTACATATATATTTTATCACAATAATTTTCTGGGCACAAAATGCAAAGGTCACACTTATGATTGTACCAAATCCTAAATGGAAGTTGAATATGGATTACTAAAAACTTCCATTTCCAGTTTGCCTAATGCTTTCAAATGTCATTTCTATTGGTGACTACATATTTGTTTCTTCCTAAAATTATGTATTCAATCTCGATCCTGTTGAAAATGTCTAAACCTATCACTCACTTTACAATTGCCTGATTTTGTAATGTCTCTATTGATATCTTCTTTCCTATATTTTCCGCAGTTCATCATTGTGACTGACTCTTCGCATGTGCTGACATTTACATTTACTGTATAAATGAAACCCTATTGCTAAAGAACATTTGATCCAAATTTTATACTCACTCTTCTTCCTAAACCTACCGACTCTCTTCCTTATCCTACCCACTATCCCAATTTGAGTGGATGTTCTCTTCTACAATCAATCTTCCAAGGTACAAGGTCCTATGCCATTGATTATCAATTTATCTGAGACAACCGTGCAGAACATAATTAAAAGCTAAGTATCCCAATCAGGGGCCTCATTCCCTTCTGGGCTACAAATCTTACCTAGATTTCTGTTTTCATACTTATATTTCACCTCTATAGTTTTATAAATATCACAGGTTCCCAATACCATTATTCATCCATCAGAATGATTCCGAACCCAAATTGAACATGTTATTAACCCTAACCATACACTGTTCCCTCAATCTAACTTTACAAAAGAGAAGGGACAGGGTTCGTCTTGCAATACAGCAATGTAGGGGATCTGCCACCTACTGAGAACCTCAAAGGTCCATGCATATTTGATCCCTGGAGAAGATGTAGGCAGCTATGAAAGACCTGAAAGACCAAAAGTCATCTTCTATGGCAAACAACCTGTTCAGTATGAAGGGTTGTGTCTGAGTAAGCCTCTCTCTTCTTAATGTAGAGAAGATGGACCAAACCAGACCTATGAGGAGAGCTGTTCCCGCAAACTGGTGTGGCCAATTTGGAAAGCAGTATGGAGATTCCTGGGAAAGCTTGGAATGGAACCACAATTTGACCCAGCTATTGCCCTTCTCGGACTATTTCCTGAAGACCTTAAAATAGTGTATACCTCTGGGATACTGCCACATCGATGTTCTTAGCAGTACAATTCACAATTGCTGCACTGTGGGCCCAACCTAGATGCCCTTCAATAGATGAATGTATAACAAAAATGTGGCATTTATACACCATGGAGTATTACGCAGCACTAAAATATGACAAAATCATGGAATTTTAAGGGAAATGGATGGTAATAGAGCAGATTATGCTTAGTGAAACTAGCCAATCCCTAAAAAACAAATACCAAATGTCTTCTTGGATATAATGAGAGCAACTAAGAACAGAGCAGGGAGGAAGAGCAGGAAGAAAAGATTTACATTAACAGAGACATGAGGTGGGAGGGAAAAGGAGAGAAAAGGGAAATTGCATGTTAATGGAGGGAGACCCTCATTGTTATACAAAATTACATATAACAGGTTGTGAAGGGAATGGGAAAATAAACAAGGAGAAAAAATAATTACAGTAGATGGGGTAGAGAGAGAAGATGGGAGGGGAAAAGAGGGGGGATCATAGAGTATAGGAAAGGTAGCAGAATGCAACAGTAACTAATAGGGCATTATGTAAAAATGTGGATATGTAACCAATGTGATTCTGCAAACTTTATTTGGGGTAAAAATGGGAGTTCATAACCCACTTGAATCTAATGTATGAAATATGATATGTCAAGAGCTTTGTAACGTTTTGAACAACCAAAAAAAGAAAAAAAAAGTAGCCATGTATATGCCAATCGAAAATCATCATGATATATATATGTATATATATATATATATATATATAATCCACAGATGCAAAAATATTCATTTTACTGAACATGGATTTATGTATAATGTTATTGAACTAGGAAGCTCACCCATAGGTTGAATTTTCAGTTCAAACAGCGTTTAGGAGTAGTGATCTCTTCTCACAATTTGTATCTGCCAATTCAGCCACCTCACAAGTATGTACGTGTGATACCAGGTAGGATTCTCTATGTGCATATAAAAATACGTGTGCTACAGAGAAAGGGAGACAGGATTCCCATATTTGTTAACTTTAAAAACACATGTAGAATTATTTCAACAAAAAATTGACTAGATTTATAGCTCCTATACTATATAATGCAAAAGGCAATTCCAACTACACACCATGCCTCCTCTGAACGGCTTGTATTTCTATTCTGCTTGGGTTATGTTTCACCATCATATTAGGATTATTAGTCAGAGTCTAGTAGGGTATGGGTTAGTGTCAGGAATTCAGTATTTCAAATGGAAAATTGGAAAATGAATCCAATGTGTATGCAAATATGTGATATACAATAATCTTCCCACTCTCATCCAGAACAATGCTTTGACATTACCTTTGCCCCAAGTAAGACACAATTATAGGATAAGAGTTAGAAATTCTGTGAATACTTATCTGGAATGGAAAATGATCAGGAGTTCACAACCTTGGAGGTGGTAGAGGAGTTTCCAAAAGGAAGGGACATGGGTGATCACTCAACCTGATCTTTCATTAATATTGGGAGCCATCTTGCCTTAAAGCCATGGAAAGATAATTTTTGCTTTACTATAAATTACTGCAAATTCTGAACCTGCTTGGAATGCCTGCCCATGCCTTGAACTCACCCATGCCTGTCTTACTGACCAGATCACAGCCCTCTCTGAAACCTTACTGACACCTCATAAATATTGGCCTTCCCTGGCCAGACAACGACCCTCTCTGAGGCTCTAATGGTCCTCATAATTTCTGATGCTGGGGCCAGCAAATAAAAAATGTTAACTACAGTTAGTGTGATGCTTGTCAAAGTTCTGTTTTCTGATACTCCCTTTTTGTGTAACTTTTTGGGCTATAAAGCTGGGGTGTAGGAAAGGTGGGGATGCTGTCTTTTTCCCGCCGTTTTGAGAAGGAGAGTCAGCCTAGCCGGTTGAACTAATAAGCTTGCCTTAATTTGATTTTAATTGGAGTCAGTGGTCTTTTCTTGCATCCTGGTCTAACATTTTGGAGTTCCCCAGCGAGATGACGTGACCAGATCACAAGACCAGACTGCTGGAAATTCTGACGCTGGCCTTTCCTCCAGGGCTCAGGGCTGGAGAGCCAAGTTCCAAAGCCTTGGAGTGAGCCTTCGGTCCAGGGAGCACTGCAGTGAACCATCACACTAAAACTATTAGCAAGCACCTGGTGGAGGAGGCCTCCATTGGTAGGTGGTGCCTTTATAACATCTGATATCTGGTTAAGGGAGATGTCTTCTGATTACAGAGAGGTGGCCTGGGGAGGCTCACATGTACTCCTGTCCAGGACAGTAACAAGAATTGTTCTGTCCTCTGTTCTGTTCTGTATGGAATTTCTCTGAAAGGGTAGAAAGGTGCAGCCGGGCACGCAGGAGCTCCTACCCCGGAGCTTCAGCAAGACATTTCATTGCTCCTCAGTTTTTCTGTATCTTCACCAGGTTTCTGTTTCTTTGTGTTTTGTTTTGTGTTCTATATGTTTTTTGTTTGTTTGTTTTTGTGAATTTTGTTGTTTGATTTCTGTGGTAAAAACTTAAGGATATTGGACGTAAAAATGGGTAATAAAGCAAGTAAGCCTTACACCCTTTGGACTGTGTTCTAAAAAACTGTGAAGAAGTTTACCCCCCTTTGTTAAGCAGGATGAGAAAAGCGCTTAGCTGGCAGCCTGGAACTCACCCACTGCAGAGGGCAATGCCTGCTGGCCACCAAGGAACAGAGTATCTCCCAGGTAAACAATGGAAACTCCTTTAAAACCCCTTGTTGCTCCAGTTCAAGAGAGTCACAACCTTTGGGCAGAGTCCCCTGTGTTTCTGCTTTGTTAGCAAAGCAGCAAACCTCCCTTTTTATTTTTCTCAAACCCTGTCCTCATTATTAAATAGGTATTAATTCGCTTCAAGGTCAGAAACCGAAATTTAAGTTACAAATTTTGATAACCCCCCGACCCTGGAACTTTTTGAGAGCTGACTACTGAAATGTTAGGAGATGGAGCGAGATTGTGGTGGAACCAAACCAGAGGAGCTAGTCCCATATGTAAAAGGAGGGACTGAGGGACTCCCAGCATCTACCAAAGCCCTGCTGCTTCAAGGAATTCCTTCCTTCGTTCCCTGCACTGTAAGGATTATGCCACCTCTGTCTTCTTAAAAAAAAAGAAAAAGAAAAAGGGGACACTAAATGCAGTAAAGTCACCATGGAAACCCTTGATATTACATTTCAGGTTGCCCTCTGTGAAAACATCTGATCCCTTTGTGAGGACATCTATCCTTCCACTGGTGTAGGAAATTTTTCTCTTATCTGCTCTGTTTTTAAGGCTTCTGTCTGTCAGCCATAGTCTGGACCTCCTTTCTGTCTGTCTTGTGTCTTTGTTTCTGGCCCTTTAAGACATGTGCAATAATGTGCTGATATTATAAATTGTTTCTTGGGAACTATATTAGTTCAATGTGTGTCTAAATGATGATGTTTTATTGTAACAATCTGGTATCTGGATGGGTTTTTGTAGCATTGCTCAATCTTGCAGTTAAAAGTCGGGTTTAGGTAATTGTTTAGTTTATGATTTCAGATAATTCATGCCAGATAACTTAAATACTTAGGATGGAAAACTAAAGCACTCTACTTCCAAGTTGGCAAGTAACTTCCCAAACATTCAGTTTTATTTGTCACTAATTTTGAATTGGGTAGACTGAGAAAATATCACAGTGTGTACCAGTGCATTAATTTGGACAAGGATAGTAAATCATAGTATGGTATCTGTTGACAAAACAAGATGTAAAGATATAAAATTTTGTGAATTTCATCTTAAAATCGTATCATAATTTTCAACATCCGAACCTCAAAATTATGGTTAAAATGCCTTAGGCCTGAGGTGTCTGCTCAGAATAGCAGTTTTTCCCTGCTCCTTTCAGACCTCAGCCAGGACTTTTGTTGAAATGCAAATGAAAGAAGCCTGCAAGCTCAGTAGGAGACTGATCTGAGGCCTAAGGCAGGAAAAAAGGAAAATTGTATGGTATTTACTAATTACTGGCCAGTCATATTTTCTAGGACTCTTATTTTTTTTCTTAGATTCTGTATTCTTTTTTGAGCTCATGAATTTGATCCTACAGACCTAGGTTAATGTTATTCTGATCAGCTCTATCTTTGACCAACAGTGGAGTTTTTGAAACATTGCAATGGACATTTCAACTGCAAAAAGCTACAAGGCCTTTACTATTATTATGTGTGCACACTTTTGTTATGTGTTGTATGTCTATATATACATATATCCCTATATCATATATATGTTATACAAATTAACACATATAAGGAGCACTCATAAAAAAAGCACTCATAAAAACAAATTTTAAAACGTGGATCCAAAGATCTTTAATTCACGTGATTTAATTGGTACAATTTAAATTGGATAAACAGATAAAAATAAATGTCTTTAAATTTAACCTTACAAGTTTTTCTAGGTGTTCAAAAATCTAATAAAATATTAATGCCGACAAAAGGTCTAATATGCCTTGGTTCGAGGACTTTTTATTCAACAAAAAATGGTACACTGTTCAATACATTTGTCTAATATTTTGATAAATAAGTAAAGTAAATTTGATATGGGATTACTCATTCATGAGTACTTTTGTTAGATATCTGATTGATTTACTAAGGTCTGTATAAGTTTGTCCTAAAGTCTGTATAAGATTGTAAAAATCAGTCATGTGTTAAAGAGACAAAAATTTCTTAAAACATAAGTTTACCCATAACATTGTGGTTATTAAGTTTTATTTTTCTAGAGCAAGCAACCATAAAAATTAAACAACTGATTAAATAAGAACTGTTATTTTAGAGCACTGTACTGCCATTTCTTTAAAAGCTAAACTTGGTTAATGTAGAAAAATCAATGCAATTGTGATGCTATTAATGTGCTCATATCTTTCAGGTATACAAGTCTGTAAGGTAGAAACTTTAAAAGAGCATTATATCAAGCTGGTGTTCTGAAGTTGTATGGTTAAAATATATATATATATATATATATATATATATATATATATATATATATATATATATATATATATATATATTGGGATTTATTTACCTGTTGTCAATAAGATATGTAAACTTTTATGTTACTTTTTATATTGGGGAACAATTTAAATGTATTTTAAGTTAATGAGAGCCTAATCTATGTAAAGGTTAAAAACTTTCAGCCTTTTTTTAATTCATGTTTTAAATGCTATATCATATGGTGTTAGCTAATGTTCATGTGACCTCAAACAATTTATGTAAACTTTGTAAAGTGATATTTAAAAAACAAAGATTAGCTTTAGAATTAAAACACTTAAGATTAATAAAGCGCCCTTCCTTACCTGAGATAAGGCTCTGTGTCCAATCTTATTATGTGAGAATGACTACGAAAGCAGTAGGTCAGATGTTATTTCATTTAAAGATATTTTCAAAAGTTTTTTTTTTCCTGTCAACATTACTAGCATCTCAAACAGAGGATATAATGTATAACTCAGCCAAAAATTTTAGGGTAGCTATTACACGAACTAAGTTTGTTTACTGTTGTTAATTTTATTTTGTAATTTTCTTATGGGTGATATAAAGATTCCCTGTTAGTGTTTTACAGAAGTGTTGCTTTAAGAACACAACATTGGTTAATTTAAGATAATTAGCCATCACCTACAAGACAGACAGAATAATACAGATCCCAAATAATAAAAAGATAAATAATTTTAAATTATAGACATTAAAGCCCAGTAATCTTAATATAAGTCTGTTAAAATTTATTTGATGGATGTTTAAGATTAGGATTTAAAATTAAAGTTATATGAAAAGGGACAAGAAAACCAATATTTGGCTCTTGCCCTCTGAGTCAGTCTGTATCCAGGGAACAGCGGACTTCTCTAAAGAGCTTTGCAACTCTGAACCACATAACTTCCTGATCAGGGAGATTAATGAGACCACTGGAGAACAGAAAGCCAATCAGTGCATTTGCTACGAAGAGGAGAGTCATCAGAGAAGGGAGACATCCCTGATGCGTCCGAGGGAAGCCACATGGTCAAACAAGACCTGGACCCACCTAGCACAAATGGCACTAGCAGAACTGAGAAGCTGCTCTCAAGTTTCCCCAGGAATGACTCCCATAAAAGCTCAGCTGACTGTTCACAATAGATAGAAACAAAAGTCAGTTTGACTGCTTCATCTTAAACACTTAGAAAAGACAGTTAAAAACAAATTACAGCCATTCCTGGGCATTTTATATAATAATAGTAATAATAATATTTTAAGGTATACACTTTATGTTAGCCTCCCAAAATAAGTAAGACTAAAGGCTACAAAGAAGGATTCTCAGACAGGAATGCCTGATAACTATAAAAAAAGGCTATCAAGATTATCTGCCAGAGGCAGAAGTTTTTAGTTTAAGGCCTACAGATATTCTTAACCTAAACACATAGTCTTGGTATTTGTTAGTATGATTATGCAGCAATGAGTAAGAGAATTAAAGATTTCTCTATTAGACACAGAGGTCATACTAGTAAAAGTATTTTGCAAGATCAGATGACATTAAATTATTAAACTGAATCTTATGGGGAGGGACAAATGTAACACTAAAAGTTAAATATTAAGTTGACAGTCCTGATAACTGGGAATATTTAAGACTGGTGAGGAAACTTCTATACAGTGACATGTTCCAGCTGCTGCAACATTTATTAAGTACTCATGTTTTTTTGTTTCTCTCATAGAAGAACCCATCCCCAGATGACTTTACTACCTGTTCTTCCCAATCCAGACTTCAAACCTAACTGACTTCTAAAAGGCGACTAATGTCCCTCAGGCGGTGCCCCCTCACGTCACCCTCTCTCAGCTCAGAAGAAGTCTAAATGAGTGACGCCTCTCTTCTTACAACAATGGAGACAAAAATAAATAGAATATCAATATAAGTAATTAATTAAGTCAGGTAAAATCAGGGAGACGTGTTTTTGGGTGAGTTCAAAAAATCGGGAGACTATTACCTGAGGGATTAAAATTCCCACAGTGCTCTTCCTACCCAATCAAATATATGAAAGGAACACATTAGAAAAGGGGGGAATGATTGACCCAACCTTATCTTTTATTAAAATTGGGAGCCATCTTGCCACAAAGCCGTGAAAAGATAATTTTGGCTTAACTATAAATTACAGCAATATCTGAACCTGCTTGGAATGCCTGCCCGTGCCTTGAACTCACCCATGCCTGGCTATCTGACCAGATAACAGCCCTCTCTGAAACTTTGTTGACACCTCATAAATATTGGCCTTCCCTGGCCAGACGACACTCTCTGAGGCTCTAATGGTCCTCATAAATTCTGATGTTGGGGCCAGCAAACAAAAATGTAAACTACCATTAGTGTGATGCTTGTCAGAATTCTGTTATT
Source organism: Callospermophilus lateralis (assembly GCF_048772815.1). Taxonomy (NCBI): domain Eukaryota; kingdom Metazoa; phylum Chordata; class Mammalia; order Rodentia; family Sciuridae; genus Callospermophilus; species Callospermophilus lateralis. The sequence goes on from NW_027517150.1 coordinate 634,185, forward strand.
TTTAACCCCACTTTTGTGTAACTTTCTGGGCTATAAAGCTGGGCTGCTCTTCTGTTCCCGACGTTTTGGGAGGGAGAGGCAGCCAGGGTGGTGGAAATAATAAGCTTGCTTTAATCTGATTTTAATTGGAGTCAGTGGTCTTTTCTTGCGACCTGGTCTAAAAGGTAAACACTACACAAACCTGGAGCTCTGCCGGACTAAAGACTTCTTGAGAAAATGCCTTTGACGATGCGCACTCGACATATATGTTGTTGTCAGAAGCTTTAGCTTCCATTCAAATGAGACCATCAAAGCTGGGTCTACATCTATGAGACCTGGAAAACATTGTTTCAATTTTTTCAAAGAACATGAGGCAGCAGTGCTGACTTCTCTCTGTAGGTAAACTGTGGCCACTGAAAGCTAAGTGTCTCCGCATGTGGATTGTGAAGCCATTTGGTCATCCTCCAATTTTCATGGTGTTTCTTTCTACTGCACTGGGAGTTTGGTATTTGCTTCATGAAATACAATGAGTTCAACTGGTACACAGTGCTGGAGGGAGTCCTGTCACGTGTGGTGGGTCCGGGTCTGCAGGAGAATGCACCAACCAGGCTTCTATCCCACATAGCTTGACCCTTTGACCATAGCAACCTGATTCTGAACATTGCCCTGAAACGTCTCCATATAACAAAATGCCTTTTATGGAGAGGTTTCAGACATATAAGTGATTCCTGTCTGTAACATGTCAGCCACAAGTCATTTGGATGTCAATGGCAGAATCACATGTCCCGACCACAGATGTTTTATCACACACCTGCACACAACAGCTTTTGGCCCACTACTCAGCAGGCCCCAACATACTGGCATCTCTGTTCTACACCATTTTCATAAAACCCAGTCAATCAAGGCACTGTCTGGTACACTCAGGATCAGCAACTGTACATCCAAAGGTTCTCCAGTGGCAGGTGGCCATGGGAAGTTCAAAAATTTCATGGTATTTATCTAGCCATTTTCAAAGATGAAGTTGGAGAAACTGTGGGTTTCAATTCATTAAGGAACCATTAAATTTAGAGGAAGCACATTTCAATGAATAATCTAGAGAACTCTCACAGGCAAGGGTTCCCAAAGACTGGCCAAAAGGTCACATGAAGCCAGCCCCATTGAGGTCTACAATGTAAGGTCCATGTGTGTTTTGACTCTCAACTATGGCTTCCAAGTCTTTCAGAATAAAATCATGTGATATCCTGGCTGAGATTCCCAGTGCTCTGTGGAAAGCCACTCTGGGCTTAGATCTCAGTGTCCAAGGGCGACTCTCATGTGTGGCCTCCTAAAATCCCAACACAATTCATGGCAATACTTCTCTGAAGTCAGTTCCATAACGCATTCTCTAAGAAGAATCACACCAGAGTTCAAGCCCAGGTGGACCCAGGATCTCTTACAACCACCACACAAATGACCACAAATAAAACTAAAACACTCCCACATGCTCCTCATCTTCTTCCACATAGACATTCATCATAAACTCTGGCTGGAGGTTTCCATGAAGGGCACAGCCCAATACACTGTTCAAAATAAGCACCCTTGTCCCTCATTTGCCTAAAGTCAGGGTGGCCTGGACACCCTTGCTGTGAACCAAGAGTGATCAAATAGGCCTGCCCTATATCTGATCTGCTTCTCCAATTTGAGGACTAATGACTGTCTGGTATAGATTCTTTATGTGAATTGGTATCATAGAAAACCCAAGCCCCTATCGGCTAGCCTCTGCAGGGATTTGAAGAAATGATTTGACCCAAATGATCCCTATTCTCACTTGATTTAGCTCAGGAAGCTTACAGAGGAAAGTGAGAGACTTCATCCACAATGACTGCTCTTTTGGCCATTTTGGTTTTGGATGCACACTTAGAAACTTTCTTTAGATCCATCAGGTGCTGAGAATCTAAGCCACTGCCACCACACTGGGCCAAGTGGCTGTTCCAGACACATCCCTTTCCAAAGCAATTAAGCAAAGAGCCACAGGTGATGCCCATTCATTTCCATTTGAAAACTGTTTTCTTCAGGCTTCACAAAGGGTTGGCCTGAGGCAAAGACCTTCCTGACATTCAGGATAATAGAAACATAAGTAAGCAAATGGCCCAAACCAGGGTTTCTCCACTGAGACTTTACTGGTCACACTGATATCTGAGTTTTCTGAGATGCTCCCATTCCCTTCAGCTATCCAGTACATGGCCATGTAACAGAGCTTGGACGTGGTACATATCTTGGAAACAAAACCATGAGGATACTCTGGAGAGTGGCCAGTATTCAGGAAGAAAAGAGGAACTTAGAAAGATAGTAGCTGTTCACCTTCCATTAGGCAAGCCGCACTCCATTCTTAAATTGGGTGAGAAGAATGCTGGGGAGCTTTATACTAGACAGGACACAACTATTGATGCATTCGCATTTCAAATTTCTACAACCACGGATACAGTGGGATACACAGACATAGAAACACTCGTGTTGTCAAACGACTTTCTAGAGACTTTCCAGTCCAAACCTACATGAGACAAAACCACAATCTCACACCGACACCCACAACGGCACCTCCTTCCCCCAAGTATGACTGTGACTATCCTGAGTGTCCTCTGACTGGTGGGCCATACTATGTTCCCACGAAATGGCCTGTCCTATCTCAGATCTGGTCTTCTTTGCAAACTTTTTGAAGTTGTCAGGAGCCATGGTTGAGCCACTACCTGCTTTCTCAGAAAAAGCCGCTCTTCAGAGCTCTCCTGAAATTTGGCCATCATCACATAAGTAGGTACCAAGAAACACTGACTCTGTCTTTGGTAAATTCAAACAATTGAGACCACTGGGACTGAAACTAAGACTTGCTCTGGGTGCATGGCTTCCTGGATCCCAAGTTCAGAGAGTTCCATCACCAAGGAAGTGTTGTAGGTCACTTCCTTCAGGAACTGAATGAGGTCACTGCGATGGAAAACCACTTTGTCCTAACAGTTGCTTCCAATGGTCCCATGAGATGGAGGCTGCCCCTACTTCTTGTGACACTTTCACAAGTTAGAATGGTATATCAACCATAGGCATCCGGGAACAGCTCTGTACACAGGCCTGGTTTGGTCCATTTAATCTACATTAAGAAGAGAGAGGCTGATTCAGACACATTCCTTCATTCTGACCAGGTTGTTTGACATGGAAGTTGACATGGATTTGACTTTTGCTCTCTCAGGTCCTTCATAGGTAAAAAGGTCGGTCAAAAGTCGGAGGAAAAGTCCACCAAGAGACTGTCTCATGCCACAGCAAAGGGTTTATTGGGCGTCCAGCATGCTCTGGCTCAGAGCTAACTTCAGAGGAGCAAAGAACAAAGAGCCCCAAGAACAACTTGAGCAGAGTTTATTTACATTCTTTAGAGAGGGCAGGGACTTTGCATACATCATAGCCTCCTTTAGCAAATCAACATACCACGGGAAAATCAAATAACAACCCAAAAACATGATTAGCACATTCATTGGCAGGAAGAGGTCGGACAGGGGGTGATTGGTTAGCCCTGAGAAGGGGTATACGTTTAAACTGATTGGTTGAAGCCCTGAGATGTATACGTGATTAGCTGCACGGTTTCTGGGAAGAGGTTGTTTAGTAACTAGGTGGTCAGGGAAGATTTCAACACACATCTAATTGGCAGTTCCGGGAATTGTCTTAACTGCCACAGGAATTTCAGGTTCTGAGTGCAGCTTGGAAACTTTACAAAACCTGGTTCTTTATGTTTCAATTTTAATTTCTTTTATTCTTTCATTTCCCACTCCTTTTTCTTACTACATTTAATCTTAAAAGTAATGAATCATAATTATTGCGGGGTCTCACACTCTATTTCTGCCAGTGGAGCGTATTTCTGTCTGATTACGATGAGTTTTTCCTGCCCAATTTGAGCCTGGAGAAAGGAAACTAAGCGGTTAAGCAAACAAGGTCCCACAGTTAGCAACACCATAAGGATGATCAGGGGTCAAGCTAAGCCTGATAGGAGTGTAGTTAACGAGGGGGACTGGGTAAACCATGACTCAAACCACCCTTGGTGAATCTCCCTTTCTCTCTGGCGCTCTTCAAGGCATTTTCTCAATTTACTCATAGATTCTCTTACAACTCCAGTATGGTCAGCATAAAAACAACATTCTTCTCTCAGTGCAGCACAGAGGCCCTGCTCCCTCATGAAGAGGAGGTCTAATCCTCGCCTGTTCTGTAAAACAACTTCAGAGAGAGAGTTTAAGGATTCCTACAGCACTGTGATGGAGGTCTCTAATGTCTTCCAGTCTTGATCTATTGCTGTTTCTAATCAGGCCATTTGTTGTGACCCATGGATGATAGCAGCTGTTCCCGTACCCACTCCTGCAGCAGCTCCTATCCTCAATAGGATAGCTAGAGTAAGGGACACTGGATGACAGCAAAATCAGGTTGTTTGTCCCCCTAGTAGACCTTAAAATGATTCTGCGTCATAATAAAGAACCCTGGGGAGTATCTGCACCATTACACAATAATTTACAAAGCTGTCAAATACATGGGTTGAAATGCAAGGAGTTCTGACTGTGTGGAGTTCAGTACAATTAAGGTTCCTTTAATTAGTTCCCAGGGGCAGGAGTCAACTGTACTCTGGACTGGGGAAGTAGGCAAAGATGGAAACTGGGAAGTATGAGATGGTAGAGGGGTTCTGGTAGATCTAGGCATGGGAGGTTTTGGAGGCTTAATTCCTGGCTTGAGGGGATTGGGCCCTATTGCTGTGGGATTTTCCTCCTTTTTAAGCAGGATGGTGAACCAGTGACCAACGTCATAACGAGGGCCATAAATATAGAATCGCATTTCCCACGTATTTTCCATAGACTATGTTGTTCTGAGGTAGCCCCTTCCTTTGGAAGTGAAAGTTATATTGAGGGGGTAACATAGACTATTCTTTCCACAGCGAGTTTTTGACACAACTTGGCTAGCGGCACATTTCTTGGGATCAATCCAGGTGTCATTTTTTCCAACCTGAATGATACTGTCTGGGGAGTTTGGGTTCAACCATGTAGCTCCCGTTTGTTCACAACCCCAAGATCTAAAATAAATGTCACTGGGTCCTCCACAGGTTTGGGCCTGTTTGCGACTTCAGAAATCAGCTGGGCACACATAAAAATCAAGACTGGCTAGTTTACACCTGAGCTGGGGAAGATGATATCCATAATTCATGGGGTAAGGTGGTCTATGTTGCCCTGGTTTGGGTTTGAGTGGGATCTGTGTGGAGTCCTCTATGTCAGGGAGTTCCTAGTCAGAGAGGCCTATGGCAAGCTGACAAATGTCCAGGTAGAGAGATGGCCACCAAGTCCATAAGAGGGCTGTATGTGAAATAGACCACACTACTTGCCCAGTAGGATTTATAGCTGCCATTGTTGCTGAACAGGCTGATGGTGATTAGGACTGCTGGTGGTCAGGGGAAGAATCCATAGCCCTACCCACACGACGGACACGCAACTTGAGAGGGTTACCAGTCTGTTCCAGTTTCCAGCCGGATGCTGGACAGGGCGCAGGCTTGAGATGGGTGGCACGGATCCAGGAAGTGATTCCATCCACTTTCACCACTGTAGGTGTTATAAGCAGCACCTGGTATGGTCCTTTCCAGCGGCGATCCAGGGATGATACCTGATGCCGTCTCACATAGACGAAGACTCCCACTTGATATCGATGTGGGGTTCCCTCGTCTCCAGGCTGATAAGCAGTGGCCAACTGTTTCCACAGGTATTGCTGGGTGCTGTGTTTGTTCATGGGCTTTAAGTCTGTCAAGCAAGGGGGTGTGAAAGGAATAATTAAGTCTCAGAGTTGGGGTTAGGTCCCTTACTGGAGGAGGGGCACCATAGAGAATTTCATAAGTGGTGAGTTTACACAAAGAGGAAGAGGGTGTACTTCTTGCACGAAACAGTGCTTAAGGTAGGAGCATAGTCCAATTTTTTATGCCGGTCTCCAAGCTTAATTTCTTTAAAGTCTCTTTGATGGTTCTAATCATCCTTTCTACCTGTCCTGAGCTCTGGGGTCTATAAGCACAATGTAACTTCCAATTAATCTTCAGGGTCCTGGTGAATCCCTGACTTACCTGGGCAACGAATGCCGGTCCATTATTGGACCCTATTACCTTAGGCAGGCCGAACCTTGGAAAAATGTCTTCTAGAATCTTTTTGAGCACCGTCTGAGCCGTTTCTTTCTTCATGGGGAAGGCTTCAACCAATCATGAAAGAGTATCTACAAAGACTAGGGGATATTTAAGTCCATACCATCCTGGCTTAATTTCAGGAAAAGTCCACTTCCCAGAATTGTCCTGTTCTGGTTCCTCGTAAGCGCTTCCCTGCAGGAAGCTTGGATGGGTAACTATTAACTAATTGGCAGACTTGACAAGCTCTAGTCACCTGCTAAGCTATTTCTTTCCTCTGTGAGTCAGTCATTAATAAATCCTTTCTTCGGTCCTTTAAGAGAGCCTATAACTTCTTTGAGTAAGTGGGTGAGCTAGTGTACGTCTTTGACATAAAGGTGGGCTTTTTGAAATTTTAAACTTGGCTCTGTAGGGTCCCAGAGTTCTGTATCTGTCTCCTCACATGATAAGTTGCCTGAATGTTCCAGTGTGGCCAAGTCTCCTGAATGTTGATCCCCCTGGTGTGGAAAAAGTTAACAGAGTCACTCCGTTTAGGGCTGCCAATTAAGCTTCCTCATCTGCCCTTCTGTTTTTAACTGCGACGAGGTCGTTTCCCTTCTGGTGCCCTGGACAGTGCACTATAGCTAGTTCCTTAGTGCCCTGCCCTGCTGAGAGAAGGTGGAGAATCTCAACTTTGTTCTTTATTTTTTTTCCCAGTGGAGGTTAATATCCCCCTTTGCTGGTAAATAGCCCTGTGCACATTAGCATTGCCAAATGCATAGCGGCTATCAGTGTATATGGTGGCCCTTTTGCCTGTTGCTAGTTCCAATGCTTTCGTAAGGGCAATCAGTTCTGCCTTTTGGACTTATGTCTCTTCTGGGAGACCAGAGGATCAGATGACATTAGTTTTGCTAACTACTGCTGCTCCAGCCCGCCACATACCATCTTGGAGGAAGCTGCTCTCTTTCATAAACCATACGACTTCAGGGTGAGGCAGTGGCTGGATTTTTCAAGTCTCGTCCTATACTGGTTTCCTCTGACAGTATGTGTTGACACTCATGAGCGACAGGTCCTGATGATTCTTCTGGCAGCCAGGTTGAGTGGAGCAGAAGGTCCAAGAGTTATTCTGTCTTTGCTAATCCAGAGGCTCTGGTAGTGGTTTATTCTGGAGTTTGATAGCCACCTCTCTGGAGGTTGACAGATGATGCTCTCCAGGGCATGGGGGGCTATCATGGATAGCTTCTGTCCCGACGTTCATTAATGAGCATCTTTTATTAGAAGCGCTGCCACTGCTATAGCTCTTAAGCAACGGGAGCACCCAGTAGCCACTGGGTCCAGTTTTTTTGATAAGAATGCTACCGACCTTTTCCAAAGTCCCAAATTCTAAGTGAACACTCCCCGTGCTATTCCTTTCTTTTTCTCGATGTAGAGAGTGAAGGGTTTATCTATATCTGGGAGTGCTAAGGCTGGAGCAGATAGCAGCACTTTTTTTGACATTATCAAAAGCTTGTTGGTGCTCAGGGGTCCATTGTAATTGGGCATTACACTTTATCAGCGGGTATAAAGGGGCAGCCAGAGAGGTGAACCCAGGAATCCATCACCTGCAAAAGGCAGCAGTCCCAAGAAACTCTCTGAGTTGTCTCTTATTAGATGGGGGTGGTATCTGCACAATGGTTTGTTTTCTGTTCTCAGTGAGCCATCATTTGCCACCCCTAAGAGAATAACCCAGGAAGATTACTTCTTGCTGACAAATTTGGGCCTTTTGGCAGAAGCCCTATATCCAAGCCGAGCAAGCTCGGATAATAGTGCTTGGGTCCCAGACTTATAGTTCTCCTTGGTGTCCGCTGCCAGTAGCAGATCATCCACATATTGGAGTAGGGTGACTTCGGGGTGTGCAGTTCTGAAGTCGTTTATGTCCCTGTGGAGGGCTTCATCAAAGAGAGTGTGGGGGGGTTTGAACCCCTGTGGGAGTCTAGTCTAGGTTAGTTGGCCAGATGTTCCAGTTTCTGGGTCTATCCACTCGAAAGCAAACAGCAACTGACTGTCCTTATGTAGAGGCAAGCAGAAGTAAGCATCTTTTAAGTCCAGCACAGTGTACCATTCCCGCTCCAGATTCAGAGTGCTAAGCAAATTATATGGATTGGGTACTGTGGGGTGAATGTCCTGCACTCTGTTGTTGATCTCTCTTAGGTCTTGAACAGGACTGTAGTCCCTAGTTCCTGGCTTTCTTACTGGTAGCAGGGGGGTATTCCAGGCTGATTGACAGGGCCTTAGGACCCCAATGGCCAATTATTTCTGAATATGGGGACTTATCCCATCCTTAGCTTCTTTGCTTAGAGGATATTGTTTAACACTGATTGGAGAGGCCGAGGCTTTTAATTCTACTACTATTGGAGGTTGTTTTACGGCTAGACCTAACCCAGCAGTTTCTGCCCAGGCGTTAGGATAATCTTTTATCCATTTCTGTTGTAGTTTGCCTCTTTGATCAGTCCTAGGGGGCACGAAGTGTTGATGTTCATCTTCTACAGACATAGTCAATTCTCTGACTATGGGAGTTTTTACTGAAGGCTTTAGAACATCCACTTGGGGACCATGAGGGTTAAAAGTTACTCTATCCCCGAGTTTGGTAAGCAGATCCCTGTGCATCAATGGGGCTGGGCATTCTTGGATTACTAGGAAAGAGTGGTGGACTTTTCATTTTCCTACTTCCATAATCCTCTTAGTTGTCCAAGCCCGATATGTAGTGCCATTAGCCCCTTGAACTAGGGACCATTTATTTGATATGGGGCCCAGTGAAGCCTTAAGGGCTGAGTATACTGCTCCTGTATCCACTTCAAAGTTCACTGGAGTCCCCTCCACTTCAAATGTTACCCTGAGCTTGGGGAGGGGATCCGAGCCCTGACATTCCAAGTCCTCTTCTAGAGTCAGCATGGCGGGCTGACGTGGCTTCTTCTTTTTGGGGCACTCTTTGACTCAGTGTTCTTTTTCTCTACAGTAGGTACATTGATCTGAGGCCAGGGACAGCCTTTGGCGTGGGCCCAGGTATCCCTTTCTGACTCCCTGCTTTTTAATTTCTGGCGTATTTGCTGCTGTGAAGAAAACCTTAGCCAATGCTTTTGTCTGCCTTTTGCTCCTTTCATCCTCCTTTTGTTCCCTTTCCTTCTCTCTCCTCTGTTCCCTCTCCTCCTCAGTTTCTCTCTTATAATATACTTATATACTTATACTATATACTTATAATATATATCTTATAATATACTATTTCAGCTTCTCTGTCTAAATCTCTTAAGGTCGTATTTTGTAACCCATCTAGACATTGTAACTTTCTCTTAATATCTTGGGCAGCCTGCTCAATAAAGGCCATTGTAACAAATGCCTTTTGGTCATCTGCCTGAGGATCAAAAGGAGTATATTTTCTATATGCTTCCTTAATTCTCTCCAGAAACATAGAGGGAGACTCATTAGGCCCTTGGATAATCTCTCTTACATTGGCCAAATTGGTCGGCTCTCTGGCGGCCACTCAGAGACCAGCTATTAGAGCCTGGAGATATGTGGACAGATGCTTCCCACCTTCAAAGGTGTTGGAGTCCCAGTTGGGTCGGTTCATGGGCCCATAGGAATGGAGAGAGAGCATCACAGGGGCTTCTGAGTTTTCTATTATCCGTCGCCGGTGGGTTCCTTTAGGTTGCCCAGCTTCCTTCAGGAGAGGAGGGGTTGCTGCTGCTGCGGGGAAGTCCCCTGGAGGGCTTGGGTCTGGCCCAATTGCCTCTAGCAGTGGAGAGGCTGAGTCAGCGGTGGGAGGATCATCAGGAACTGTGTTGGGGGTTGGGGAGGGAGAGTAGACGATAAGAGGGGGTGGAGTGTCCAGTCTTGTGACTCAGGGAGAATGGAAGGAAGAGGGAGAGGAGCGGAAAGTTTGAATGATAGGAATGTGGGGGAAGGGGTATATGGCTGTTGATCTGGTTGGCCACGTGGCCCCGGCTGAATGACAATATCTCTGAATTTTCAGATAAGAGGAAAGTGGAAGGATTCTTCTGGGGACATCCGAATTCAAGGATGGGCCATTCTGAAGCACAGAGAGTCTGCCAGGTACAGTGTTTTACTGAAAAAGAAAGATTCTGGGCCCTTGAGTGGACATCAGTCCAATGATCAAGGGTCAGGGACAGAGAAGAGGAAGTGCTTCGTCCCATAATGGGAGTTACTCAAACAGGGACAGTGAAGACACAAACACAACACAGACAAAGACAAACAGTAAACGTTTAACATGAGTCCAACACAAAGATTAGAACTGAGTAACTGGCAATGGGTTAGACAATAAAGACAGACAGTAAACTCAACATGAGTTCAGAACAATGACCAAAACTGAATTACCGGCAAAACCTGATGGGCTGGCAAATTGAATCCTGAAGCAAAACATAACCGAGTTGAGGAAACTACTATTCCTTGAATTCCCTAGTCCTCCGGAGTGTCCCTCAGGGACGTGACCTTGGCTCTGTGACACGTCTGTCACCCCATAGGAGAGAGCTAATGCTCTTCACCAACAGCCACTTTGCCACGCCCTAGCCTGAAACCCAAAACCAGAAAAAAGCGCCTTACTTACCCCGAGAGGAGTCCCTTGAGGTCTTCCGTCCACCGCTGCCGGATATCTCACCTGGGGCCTCCAGATGAAAAGGTGCTGCGAACGTCAAAGGAAAAGACAACAAAGAGGCTTTCTCATGCATCAGCAAAGGGTTTATTGGGGGTCCAGAATGCTAGGGCTCAGAGCTCCCTTCAGAGGAGCAAAGAACAAAGAGCCCCGAGAACAACTTGAGCAGCGTTTATATACATTCTTTAGAGAGCTCAGGGACTTTACATACATCATAGCCTCCTTTAGGAAATCATCATGTACCACGGGAAAATCAAGTAACAACTCTAAAACATGATTAGCACATTCATTGGCGGGAAAAGTTGGGGCAGGGGGTGATTGGTCAACCCTGAGAAGGGGTATACATTTAAACTGATTGGTTGAAGCCCTGAGATGAATACGTGGTGAGATGCACGGCTTCTGGGAAGGGGTTGTTAAGTAACTAGGTGGTCAGGGAAGATTTCAACACACATCTAATGGGCAGTTCCAGGAATTGTCTTAACTGCCACAGGAATTTCAGGTTCTGAGTGCAGCTTGGAAACTTTACAAAACCTGGTTCTTTACATTTCAATTTCAATTTCTTTTATTCTTTCAGAACCTTACAGTGGAAGGTGAGAGACTTCATTCACAATGACTGCTCTTTAGGCTATATTGGTTTTGGATGCACACATGGGATCATTTTTTTGATCCGTCTGTTGCTGATAATCTAAGCCACAGCCTCACACAGGGCCAAGAGCCTGATTAAGACACATCTCTTTCCAAAGCAATTACTTCTCTGAGGTCAGTTTCAGAACTGTCTCTGAGGAGAATCACACCAGTGTTCAAGACCAGGTGGACCCAGTCATCTCTTCCAACCGCCACACAAATGACCACAATTAAAACCAAAACACTCTCACATGGCACTCATCTTCTTACATATATACAGTCATTATACCCTTTGGCTAGAGGTTTCCATGAATGGCGCAGCCCAAGAGAGTGTCCAAAATAAGCTCCCTTGCCCCTCATTTGCCTAACCTCAGGATGGCCTGAACACCCTTCCTGTGAACCAGGATTGATCACATAGTTCTTCCTTTAATACTGCACTGCTTCTCCAATTTGAGGCCTACTGACTGTCAGGTATAGATTCCTTATGTGATTTGGAGTAATTATTAAACCACAGTAACTTTGCAGCGCTTCAAAGAACTCATTTGACCCAAAGGATCATTATTCTCACTTGGTGGAGGTCAGGAAACTTACAGAGGAAGGCGAGAGACTTCATGCTCAATGACTGATCTTTTTGCCATTTTGGTTTTGAATGCACACATTGGATCTTTCTTTAGATTCATCAGTCGCTGATAATCTAAGCCACAGCCTCAAACAGAGCCACAAGGCTGATTCAGACACATACTTTTCCAAAGCAGTTAAGCAAAGAGCCACAGGTGATGCCCATTCACTTCCATTTTAAAACTTTTTTCTTCAAAATTCACAAAGGGGTGGCCTGAGGCAAAGACCTTCCTGACTTCAGGGTAACAGAACAATAAGTCAGCAAATCCCAATGCAGGGTTTCTCCACTGAGACTTTCTTGGTCACACTGATATCTGAGTTTTCTGAGATGCTTACAATTCCCTTCAGCTATCCAGTACATGGCCATGTCACAGAGCTTGGAGGTGGTACATATCTTGGACAAAAAACCATGAGCCTATTCTGGAGAGTGGCCAGAATTCAGAAAGAAAACAGTAACTTAGGAAGATAGTAGGTGTTGCCCATCGAAAAGCAACCAGCAGTCCTTTCCTAAAATGGGCAGGATGAATGCTGGGAAGCTTTCTACTAGACAGGATACATCCATTAATCCATTCTGTTTTCTAATATGTACAACCAAGGACACAGTGGGATACATAGACAGAAACACACTCGCCTTGTCAAAGGACTTTCTAGAAACAGTCCACTCTAAACCAAACAAACCGCCTTTCCTACCTATTCTCAGAACATGAGACAAAACCACAAACTCACACCCACACTCAAAAAGTCACCTCCTTCCCCCAAGTAAGTCTGTGACTATCCAGAGTGTCCTCTGACTGGTGGGCCATACTATGTTCCCCCAAAATGGCCTGTCCTGTCTCAGGTCTGGTCTCCTTGTCCATCTCTGTGAAGTTGTATGGAGCCTGTGCTGACCACTACCTGCTTTCTCATTAAAGGCCCATCTTCAGAGCTCTACTTGCATTTTGTCATCCTCAAACCATTAGGTACCAAGAGAGACAGACTCTCTCCTTGGTAAATCCAAACAAGTAAGTCCACTGGGAATGGAACTGGGACTGGCTCTGTGTGCCTGGCTTCCTGGATCCCAAGTTCAGAGAGTTACATCACCAAAGAAGTGAGGTAGGTCAATTCCAACAGGAAGGGAATGAGGTCACTGCATTGGCAACCACTTTGTCCTAACACTTCTTTCCAAGGGTCCCTTGAGATGGAGGCTGCCCCTACTTCCTGTGACACTTTCAGAAGTTAGAATGGTATATCAACCATAGACACCCAGGAGAAGCTCTCCACACAGGGTTGGTTTGGTCCATCTTCTTTATATCAGTAGGAGAGAGGCTGATTCAGACACATCACTTCATCCTGAACAGGTGGTTTGCCATGGAAGATGACTTTTGCTCTCTCAGGTTCTTCATAGCTGCTACATCTTCTCTAGGGATCATTTCTGCATCAAACTTTGAGATTCTCAACAGGTGGAAGATCCCCTACATTCGTGTATTGTAAGACCAACTCTGTCCCTGCTCTTTTGTGAAGTTAGATTGAGGGAACAGTGTATGGTTAGGGTTAATAACATATTCTATTTGGGTTAGGAAACATTCTGCGGGATGAATAATGGTATTGGGAACCTGCGATATTCACAAGAATATATAGGTGAAATATAAGTATGAAACCTGAAATCTAGGTACGATTTGAAGCCCAGAAGGGCATTGGGCCCTTTAGTGAGATACTTAGCTTTGAATTATGTTCTGCACAGATATCTCAGATAAATCGATGTGCAATGGCAGAGGACCTTGTACCTTGGATGATTAAATGTCCTAGAGAACATTAAGTCAAAAAGGAATAGTCGGCAGGATTAGGAAGGTAGTCAGTAGGTTCAGAAAAAAGAGTGAATATAGGATTTGGACAAAAGTTTCATTAGCAATAGGGTTTTGGGTAGATAGTGAATGTAAATATGAGCACATATGAAGAGTCAGTCACAATGATGAACTGGGGAAAATATGTAGGAAAGCAGATATCAATAGAGACATTAGGAAATCAGGCAAAGTATAATGAAATAGGGTTAGACATTTTCAACATGGTTGAGGTTAAATATATAATCTTAGGAAGAAAGACATATGTTGCCTCCAATAGGATTGACATTTGAGAGCATTAGGCAACCTGGACATGGTTGTTTTTAGTAATCCATGCTCACTTTCCATTTTGCTTAGGTGAAAGGTTAATTAAATAGGCACTTGTCACTTCCTGTGTTTCTGTATGCTTAACAAACCACTGTTGAAATTTTGAGAACTGTTTGCTAATTTTGTTCCCAGAATGTGCTGTCCCCAAATGCCAAACTGCAGAATATACTCCCTCACCCGGGTGCACGCAAACCGCACACTCGCCCTGACCCATCAATAAATTTCCCTTTCTGCCCTCTCCAAGAAAAGTATATAAGTTCTGTTAAAGCTGTTCTCAGGCTCTCTGCTCTATTCAAATGAGCTCTGAGCCCCAGCATGCTGGACCCCCAATAACCTCTTTGCTGTGGCCGAGTGTAAATGGTAAACTGTTCTGTACTTAAAAGATGCTTTCTTTTGCTTGCCTCTGCATAAAGATAGTCAGTTGCTGTTTGCTTTCGAGTAGGTAGACCCAGAAACCAGAACGTCTTTTCAACTAACTTGGACTAGACTCCCACAGGGGTTCAAAAACTCCCCCACTCTCTTTGATGAAGCCCTTCACAGACATTTCAACAACTTTAGAACTATGCAACCCGAAGTCATTCTGCTTCAATATGTGGATGTCCAGCTACTGGCAGCCAACACCAAAGAAAACTGTGAGTCTGAGACCCAAGCACTATTATCTGAGCTTGCTCAACTCAGGTAGAGAGCTTCGGACAAAAAGGCCCAAATTTGCCAGCAAGAAGTAATCTTCCTGGGGTATTCCCTTAGGCACGGTAAATGATGGCTCACTGAGCCCAGGAAACAAACCGTTGTGCAGATACCACCCCCATTTAACAGGAGACAACATAGAGAGTTTCTTGGGACTGCTGGCTTTAGCAGGTTATGGACCTGGGTTTGTGTTCTTAGCTGCTCCTTTATACCCGCTGTTAAATGAGAATGCCCAATTCCAATGGACCCTTGAGCACCAGCAAGCTTTTGATAACATCTAAGAACACTGACAATGAACTCCTCAACTTCAGTGAGTCCAGCCTGCAATTTCAGAAAGCCCTACACTATGTTAAAAATGTACATCAACTCAATCAACTTGGTTCAAAAAAACTGCAGGCATTACTGTAGGATCAAGAACAGAGTTTTAGACTAACTCACTCACAGTGAAAGGAAATAATTGAATGGTTAACAAAAGCCTGTCAGTTCTGTCAATTGGTTAATGCTTACCCTTCCAAGCTTCCTGCAGGAAAGCACCTATGAGGAACCAGACCAGGACAAATCTGGGAAGTGGACGTTTCTGAAATTAAGCCAGCAAGGTATGGACTTAAATATCTCCTAGTCTTTGTAGATACATTTTCAGGATGGATTGAAGCCTTTCCCACCAAAAAAATAAAAGAAAACCGGCACAAATTGTGGTCAAGAAGTTCCTGAAAGATATTTATCAAAGACACGGCCTGCCTAATGTAACATGGTCTGATAATTGAACAGCCTTCATGGGCCAGGAAAATCAGGGGTTAGCCAGGACCCTAGGGATTAATTGGAATTTACATTGCGCTTATAGACCCCAGAGCTCAGGACACATTAAAAAAAATAAATAGAACCATTAAAGAGACCTTAACGAAATTAAGCTTAGAGACCGGCATAAAAGATTAGACTATGCTCCTGCCTTATGCACTGTTTCATGCAAGAAATACTCCCTTTGTTTCTTTGTGTAACCTCACCCCCTATGAAATTCTCTATGGGGCCCCTCCTCCACTAAGAGACCTAACCCCGACTCTAAGACCTAAGGATCCCTTCCACACACTCTTGCTTGACAGACTTAAATCTCTTTTAAGAACTCAGCTATACCTGTGGAAACAGCTGGCTACTGGCTTCCAACCTGGGGACGAGGGGAATCCACGTTGATATCAAGAAAGAGACTTCCTCTGAATAAGATGACATCAGGTGTCATCCCTGGAACCCCACTGGAAAGGAACATTCCAGGTGCTACTTATAGCACCTACAGCAGTAAAAGTAGAGGGTATCACTTCCTGCATCCATGCCTCTCATCTCAAGCCTGTGCCATGTCCAGACTCTGGCTGGAAACTGGAAAAGACTGTTAACCCTTTCAAATTGCATATTCGCCACGTGGGTAAGGCTATAGACTCTCTCCTTGGCCACCGGTAGTCCTAACGCTCATCAGCCCCTTCAGCAGCGATGGCTGATCACAAATCCTACTAGACAAGAAGTATGGTCTATCTTGCATACAGCCCCCTTAGGGACCTGGTGGCCATCTCTCCACCCAGACATTTGTCAGCTGGCAATAGGTCTTTCCTATTAGAATATCCCTGATGAAGAGGATCCCATTAAAATTCCATTAAATCCTTTCCGTACCATAGATAATGGAAACAAACATTATGGTTGTAGGGACAGGCAAGCCAGATGCAGGTTGGCTAGCCTATAATAGTATGTTTGCCCGGCAGACTATCAAAGCCACAAACCGCCATGGCTGTGTGGGGGAAAAGCCGACTTCTTCTGTAAGTCATTGGGATTTGAGCATACAGGGGCTGCCTGGTGGAACCCAAAATCCTCATCAAATTCAGTACACAGCATTGGCCATATTACCACTTAGACAACCCAAACTGATGGCCCCCAGAGGAGTCTCTAGATCCTCAAATTCTGTGTGACCTTTTTAACTTCTGCAAGTGCTCAAAAGGGTGAAAGGAAATTCCCCTATGTGAAGGCCTTTTTCCTCTTTCGCTCACATCCTGAACTATGCTTCTCCAATAGTTCCTCAAACTCAGCCTTCTGCTCCATACTCTCTGCTGTCAGTCCCACCTCAGGAAACCTGATTTCTATTCTCCAATTACTAGATCAAAAACCGAAACCTCTGCTGGTTCTCAGAGCATTGCCCCCTTGCTGAGGTAGCAGGTACTGAGGTACCCATCCACCCACTCACTTCTCTCTTTTCCTGTCAGTGCCCACACCGGGTCCCACCAGATCCTCTTACCACCTAACCCAAAGCTCAAACCAGCTTAGGAGAACCCTCAGACCCCTATCGAAGATGTAATGAAAATGGCCTTTAAAGTTTCTTTGTCATCACTGAAAACAGGTTACTAAGAATTTAAAGTCCCTCACAGGCTTTTTGGGATACTCACTCCTGTCTTCCTTTCTGATCTACCGGTTCTACTGCTCAATTTATGTTGCTAGGAAAATCCCAAAACCCTTTCCCATTATTCTTTTACATTTCTCCTTCCTTATTCTCAGATCCACGGAGCTGCTCTCACCCCCCGCCTTCCCCGTCTTCCCCCTCTGTACCAGGCCCACAGAAAAATCTTCACTGAACTTCTCCAGAAGTCTTCACCATGGCTGACTTTAGGACTTTCAGCAAAAGAGTCTCTATAAATGAGTCAGTGTAGATTAACTTCCTCTTTTTCTGTTGCCCTGTTCTACTTGGCTACTGGCTGGAAAAATCAGCACTCCTAAGCTAGACACCCCCTTAATAGTTTTTCACAGAATGTGTGAAAAAGGCCTCTGGCCTTGAGCTGGGGCTTCACAGAGATGGCTACATTTCTAAGATAAAAAGTTACAAACTGGGCTCCATGGTAACAGTTGGCAGGGGGATAAAAGAAAAGGAAAAAAAAAAGCTCTCTGCCTCCCAGGTGTCCTTGAAAAGTTAACTTGACCACAATAGAGGAGAAAACAGAAAAAAAAGCTTCTTTTTTTGAATTTCTGCAGACTGTGAACTTCTGAGTCTCTTCTCTTTCATGTTGGGTACAAAATTCTGAAACTACCTAAACTTGGGGTTCAGGGAGTTAATTGATTACAACAGAAGCAATTCCCTCTGAATCCGGTTGCAACCAAATAGGACTGTTTCCCTGTCTTTGGTGCTATCTTAAGTGCCATGCCTTGTCCGTCCCTACAACAGTATAATTCTATATACTTAAACATTGTTTATGTTTTCATGAAATGGTCAACAGATTTGATTAATTGTGTAATGGTGAAGATGTGTCCCAGATTGCTCTATAATGACCCAGGTTCATTTGAAGTTCAAACAGGGGGGCATACAACCCGGTTCCACTGGGAACATATATCCCTCACTTTAGCCATCATATTAGGAATTGGAGTTGCTTCAGGGGTAATCACAGGAACCACTGCCCTGCTCCATGGTACACAACAAATGACCCAAATAGAAGCAGCAAGAGAGCAAAACTTAAAGATAATAGAAACCTCCATCACAGCTTTGCAGGAATCTTTAACATCTGTATCTGAATTTGTTTTACACACCAGTTGAGGGTTGGACCTCCTCTTCATGAGAGAAGGGGGCCTTTGTGCTGCATTGATATAAGAATGTTGTTCTGATGCCGACCATACTGAGGTTGTAAAAAAAACCTATGAGTAAAATAAAAGGATGCCTTGAAAAGCGTCAATGAGAGAGAGAGGCCCAAAAAGGGTGGTTTGAGTCTTGGTTCACACAGTCCCCCTGGTTATCTACGCTTTTATCAACCCTGGCCTGTCCAATAATAATCCTCATATAATTTCTAACTATAAAACCCTGTTTGCTCAACCATGTAATTTCTTTACTCCAAGCTCAAATTGGACAAGTTAAACTTATGGTAATACCCCACTAGCAGACATAGAATGTGACACGCCCCAATAATCACTTTTATGATTAAAAGTAGCAAGAAGAAGAAATGTGAATGAAAGGTTAATAAAAAAGGTACTTGTAACTTCCTGTTTTTCTGTATGCTTAACAAAACACTGTTGAAATCTTGAGAACTGTTTGTAATCTTGTTCCCAGATTGTGCTGTCCCCAACTGCCAAATTGCAGAATGTATTCCCTCACCCACTTTCACACTAACCGCCCACTCGCTCTGACCCATCAATAAATTTCCGTCCCTGCCCTCTCCAAGGAAAGTATATAAGCTCTGCTTAAGCTGTTCTCAGGGCTCTCTGCTCTATTCATGTGAGCTCTGAGCCCCAGCTTGCTGGACCCCCAATTAACCCCTTGCTGTTACATGAGACACTCTCTTGGTGATCTCTTCCTCCAACGCTTGCAGGAACATTACTTGGATGTTTGAATGTAGAAGAGAAAATCCAGTCATAAAGGGATAGTCGGTAAGATTAAGAAGATAGTCTGTAGGTTTAAGAAGAAGAGTGAGTATAGGATTTGGAAAACAATATCTTTAGCAATAGGGGTTCGGTTAGAGAGTGAATGTAAATGTCAGCACATGTGAACAGTCACAATAATGAAGTGGGGAAAATATGTAGGAAAGCAGATATCAATAAAGACATTACAAAATCAGGCAAAGTATAAAGTGAGTGATACAATTAGACATTTTCAACAGAATTGAGTTAGAATATATAATCTTAAGAAGAAACAAAATGTAGTCACCAATGGGATTGACATTTGAGAGCATTAGGCAACTTTGACATGGATGTTTTTTGTAATCCATGTTCACTTTCCATTTAGGCTTTGGTACAATCACAAGTGTGACCTTTACATTTGTCTCCAGAATACTACTGTGATAAAATGTATATGTAGATGTGGTGACATGAGTGTTTCTTCCACTATTTCTGGGAGCAATATTTTGAAGACATATAAATGGGTATTGGGGGTACAAAAAGGTGTACACTGTGTCATTGAATATAGAGATAATGCATGAATAGACCATAAGTGAATAAATAATATAACTGGTTCCACATTAAATAACAGATTGAATAGATATCTGAAAATATATAGGAAATCTTATATTGATATACAATCATTCATTCCAACCAATGATACATCTAATATTAATATTAGGGTTACGGTTTATCATGAAGATATGTTAGTTTTGCTACAAAAGTAATTATGGAAATCAAAAATAATGTGTTTGGAAAGAGTCAGTCACAATGCTGGCAATATGTAAACAAGGCCTCTGAGCTTGAGCTGGGGCTTCACAGAGATGGCTACATTTCTAAGATAAAGAAGTTACCAACTGGGCTTCATGGTAACAGCTGGCAGAGAGAAAAAAAAAAGAGAAGAAAATAGCTCTGCCCCATTCCCGGTGTCCTTAAAACGTTAACTTGCCCAGAACAGAGAAAAAAAAAACAGAAACAAAAACTGCTTTTTATGAACTTCTGCAGACTGTGAACTTCTGAGCCCCTCCCTTACATGTTGGGTACAAAATTCTGAAACAATTTAAACTTGGGGTGCAGGGGATTAAATGATTACAACAGAAGCAATGCCCTCTAAATCCGGTTGTAACCAAATAGGACTGTTTCCGTGTCTTCGGTGCTATCTTAGTTGCCTTACCTTGCCTTGTCCATCCTTTTTCTCATGAAAAGACCAGTCAAGAAACATGGAGGAATGCATGTGCTCTGAAGCAGGAAGTGATTGATAGTGAAACAAATGCCTATAAATTTTCTAACTTGTGGATGAAATATATATCCTATGATGTGCATTAATTGAAGAAATAGTAATCTACCAGTGGTGAATAAAAATGAACGTCAAAATACACATCATGTCCGATTGGACTCTACTTGCATTGATGTTAAACTGGGTCAGGTACTGTAGAAATATTAGGATTTGTGTGCATCATTCACTGAAGTTACTTTTCAGTATAGGAAAGAAATATGTTTTTCAGGTGAATGAATATTTCTAAGAATAATCTTTGGAAAGTTGATTATAAATTTACGTATATGAATATGAATGAATTTGGTGAGTGTAAAATAAGACACACATTTCATATTTTAAAAAATCTGGGGAGTATATATATATATATATATGTGTGTGTGTGTGTGTGTGTGTGTGTGTGTGTGTGTGTGACTAAAGTCACGGTGGCCTGGACACCCTTCTTGTGAACCAGGAGTGATCAAACAGGTCTGCCATTAATACTTTTCCACTTCTCCAATTTGAGGCATTCTGACTTTGGCATTTAGATTCTTTATGTGAAATGGAGTCAAGAAAAAACCGAAGCACCTATGGACTAGCCTCTGCATGGTTTTGAAGACTTCATTTGACCCAAAGGATCCCTATTCCCACTTGATGGAGGTCAGGAACCTTACAGAGAAAGGCGAGAGACTTCATCTACAATGACTGCAATTTTTGCCATTTTGATTTTGTATGCACACATGGGATCTTTCTTTACATCCACCAGGTGTTGGTAATCTAAGCCACAGCCTCACACAGGGCCAAGAGACTGATTAAGACACATCCCTTTCCAAAGCAGTTAAGCAAAGAGCCACAGGTGATGCCCACTCATTTCCATTTGAAAACTGGTTTCTTCAGGCTTCACAAATGTGTGGCGTGAGGCAAAGCCCTTCCTGACATTCAGGGCAAAAGAACAATAGGTAAGCAAAAGGCCCATAGCAGGGTTTCTCCACTGAGACTTTACTGGTCACACTGATATCTGAGTTTTCTGAGATGCTCGCCATTCCCTTCAGCTATCCAGTACATGGCCATATCACAGAGCTTGGAGGTGGTAAATATCTTGAACACAAAACCATGAGCCTATTCTTGAGTGTAGCCAGAATTCAGGAAG
Organism: Callospermophilus lateralis; assembly: GCF_048772815.1. Classification (NCBI taxonomy): domain Eukaryota; kingdom Metazoa; phylum Chordata; class Mammalia; order Rodentia; family Sciuridae; genus Callospermophilus; species Callospermophilus lateralis. Next base: position 655,797 of record NW_027517150.1, read on the forward strand.
AAAACAGGAACTAAGGAAGTTTGTAGGTGTTGCCCTTCGATAATGCAAGCCACAGTCCATTCATGAATTGGGCATGATTGATGCTGGGAAGCTTTCTACTAGACAGGACCCATACATTGATGCATTCTCTTTTATAATGTCTGCAACAACAGACACATTGGGATACACAGACATGGAATCACTTGCCTTGTCCAATCACTTACTAGAAACGGTTCACTCCAAACCAAACAAACCACCTTTCTTACCTTTTCTCAGAACATGAGATAAAACCACAAACACACAACAAAAACCACAAAGGCATCGCCTTCCCCCAAGTAGGTCTGTGACTATTCGGAGTGTACTCTCACTGGTGAGCCTTACTATGTACCTCCAAAATGGCCTGTCCTGTCTCAGATCTGGTCTCTTTGGCCAACTCTGTGAAATTGTCAGGAGCCTGTGGTAAGCCACTACTTGCTTTCTCTGGAAAGGCCAGTCTTCAAAGCTTTCCTGGCATTTGGCCATTTTCACATCAATAGATACCAAGAAAGACTGACTCTGTCCTTGGAATAGCCAAACAAGTGAGCCCACTGGGACTGGGACTAGGACTGGCTCTGGGTGCCTGGATTCCTGGATCACAAGTTCAGAGAGTTCCATCACCAAGGAATAGAGATGAGGTCACTTCCTTCAGGAACTGAATGAGGTCACTGCCTTTGCAACCACTTTTTCCTAACAGTTGCTTTCAAGGGTCCCATGAGATAGATGCTGTCCGTATTTCCCGTGACACTCTCACCAGTTAGAATAGTATATCACCCATAGGCACCCATGAACAGCTCTCCACACAGGCCTGGATTGGTCCATCTTCTGTACATTAGGAACAGAGACACTGAGTCAGAAACAACCCCTCTCCAGACAGGGTTGTTTTCCATGGAAGATGACTTTTGCTCTCTCAGGTCCTTAATAGCTGCCTACATCTTCTCCAGGGATTATTTCTGCATGGACCTTTGAGGTTTTCAGCAGGTGATATATCCCCTACATTCCTATATTGTAAGACCAAGACTTTCCCTGCTCTTTTATAAAGTTAGAATGAGGGAATAGTATATGGTTTGGGTTAATTACTTGTTCGATTTGGGTTAGGAATCATTTTGCTGGATGAATAATGGTATTGGAAATCTGCAATATTTATAAAAATATAGAGGTGAAATATATGTATGAAAACAGAAATCTAAGTAATATTTGAAGCCCAGAAAGGGATTGGGCCCTTGATTTGGAGAATTAGCTTTGAATTATGTCCTGCACAGATGTCTCAGATAAATCAATACACAATGGCATCGGACCTTGTACCTTGAATGATTGAATGTCGAAGAGAACATCCATTCAAAAAAGGATAGTCAGTAGGATTTGGGAGATAGTCAGTAGATTCAGAAAGAAGAGTGAGTATAGGATTTGGACCAAAAGTTATTTAGCAATTGGGTTTCAGGTAGAGAGTGAATGTAAATGTCAGCACAAATGAACAGTCAAAATGATGAACTGGGAAATTATGAAGGAAAGCCTATATCAATAGAGACATTAGGATATCAGCAAAGTTTAAAGTGAGTGATAGGATTAGACATTTTCAACAGGGTTGAGTTTGAATATATAATCTTAGAAAGAAACAAGTATGTAGTCAACAATTGGATTGACATTTGAGAGAATTAGGCAACCTGGACATGGATCTTTTTAGAAATCCATGCTCACTTTAAATTTAGACTTTGGTACAATCATAAGTGTGACCTTTGCTTTATTTTCCAGAATATTACTGTGATAAAATGTATATGTAGATCAGGTGACATGAGTATTTCTTCCACCATTTCTGGGAACAATATTTTGAAGACGTATAAATGAGTATTGGGGGTAGAATGTGGTGTAGTATCTGTCTAAGAATATAGAGATAATGCAAGAATAGACCATACTGTGAATAAATAATATAATTGGTCCGCTTTAAATAATGGACTGAGTTGATATCTGAAAATATACAGAAAATCTTATATTGATATTAAATCATTCATTCCAACCAGTTATACTTCTAATGGTAATATTAGGGTGATATTTCATCATGAAGAGTGTGTGAGTTTTGCTTCAAAAGTGATTATGGAAATCGAATATAATGTGTTTAGAAAGAAGTCTCATGAAAAGTCTTGTCAAAAAACATGGAGGAATACATGTGTTCTGAAGAATGAAGTTATTGAAAGTGAAACAAATGCCTATAAATTTGCTAACTTGTGTATGAAATATATATCTTATGATGTGCATAAACTGAAGAAATAGTAATGTACAAGTGTTGACTAAAAATGAACATCAAAATACACATCACGTTCCATAAATATCTACTTGCATTGGTGTTAAACTGGGTCAGTTACTGTAGAAATATTAGGATTCGTATGCACCATTCACAGAAGTTAGTTTTTAGTTCTAGGAAACAAATATGTATTTTAGGTGGATGAATATTTCTGAGAATAATCTCTTGAATATTTGACTATAAATCCACATACATGAATACGAATGAATTTATGGAGTGTACATTAAGACCCATATATTTAATATTATGAAAAACTTGGAGAGTGTACACACACACACACACACACACACACACACACAGACATTAAAAAGTAGCAATATATATGGAAATCGAAATTCATCATGAAATGTATATCATCCACTGATCCAAAAATATTCATTATACTGAACATGATTTTATTTATCATGTTGTTCATCTATGAAGCTCACCCATAGGTTGAATTTTCACTTCCAACTGTGTTTAGGTGGAGTGATCTCTTCTCCCAATTTGTATCTGCAAAGTCAGCCACCTCACAAGAATGTACATGTGATAACAGGAATGATTCAATATGTGCATATGAAATTACATGTGCTGAATTGGCTACAGAGAAATGCAGAAAGGAATTCATCTATTTGTTAACTTTAAAAACACATGGAGAACTATTTCAACAAAATATTGACTAGATTTATAAGTCCTACCCTGTATAATGCAAAAGGCAAGTCCAGCAATACACTATGCCTCGTCTAAACTGCTTGTATTTCTATTCGGTTTTGGTTATTTTTCTCCATCATATTAGAATTAGTAGTCAGAGTCTAGTAGGGTATGGGTTAGTGTCAGCCATTCAACATTTTGAATGGAAAATAGGAAAATGAATCCAATGTGTATGTAAATATGTGCTTCACAAAAATCTTCGCACTCTAATCCAGAACAATGCCTTGACTTTACCTTCACCCCAAGTAAAACACAATTAGAGTGGAAGAGTTAGAAAATCTGTGAATACATATCTGGAATGTAATATGCTCAAGAGTTCACAACCTTGAAGGTGGCAGAGGAGTTTCCAAAAGTAAGGGACAGGTAAATACTCCACAAAAATGGAGCTCTGCTGGACTAAAACTTCTGGTGAAACTGCCTCTGAGTTTGGGCACTTGAAATATTTGTTGTTGTCAGGAGTTTTAGCTTTTTTTGTAGAGAGACCATCAAAGCTATGTATGTATCTAAGTGACCTGGAGGACATGGTTTCTTATTTTCTAATGAACATGAGGCAGCAGTGCTGAATTCTCTCTTTGTAGGTAAACTGTGGCCACTGGGGGGAAAATCTTTCCGTGTGGACTGTAAAGCCATCCGGCAATCCTCCACTTGTCGATGTGTTTCTTGCTGCTGCAATGTGAGTTTGGTATTTGCTTCACAAAATACAAGGAGTACAACTGGGACACAGTGCTAAAGGGAGTTCTGTCACGTGTGGTGTGTCAGGGTCTGCAGGATAATGCACCAACCAGGCTTCAATCCCATCCTTGACCATAGCAATCTGATTCTGAACATTGCCCTGAAAACTCTCCATATAACAAGATGCCTTTACATAGAAGGGTCTGCTGAGTGCACCATGTCAGTCACAAGCCATTTGGAAGCCAATGGCAGATCCACATGGCCCCACCAAAGATATTTTATCACACACCTGCACACGACTTTTCTAGGCCCACTTCACATCAGGCTCCAGCTTACTGGCATCTCTGTTCTACACCATTTTCATGGTCATGGGAATTTCAAAAATTTCATGGTATTTATCTAGCCATTTTTCAAGAATGATGTTGGAGGCACTGTGTGTTTAACTTCATTCAGGAACAATTAAATGGTGAGGAAGCTCATTTCAATGAAATCTCTGGAGAAATCTCACAGGCAAGGCTTCCAAAGAGTGGCCAAAGTTTCACAGGAAGCCAGGGCTATTGCTGTCTACAATGTGAGGTCCATTTGTGTTTTGACTCTCAAATATGGCTGCCATGTCTTTCAGAATAAAACCATGTGATATCCTGGCTGAGATTCCCAGTGCTCTGTGGAAAGCAAACCTGGGACTAGATCTCGGTTTCCAAGGGCGACTCTCATGCGTGACCAACTGAAATCCCAACATATTTCATGATAACACTTCTCTAAGTCAGTTCCAGAACTCAGTCTTTAAGGGGAATCACACCAGAGTTCAGCCCAGGTGTACCCAGTCATATCTTCCAACTACCACACAAATGACCACAATTAAAACCAAAACACTCCCACATGGTCCTCATCTTCTTCCATATATACACTCTCATACTAAGTTCTGTCTGGAGGTTTACATGAGTGGCGAAGTCCAAGACAGTGTCCAAAATAAGCTCTCTTGCCCCTCATTGCCTAAAGTCATGGTGGCCTGGACACCCTTCCTGTGAACCAGGTGTGATCAAATAGGCCTGCCCTTAATACACCTCTGCTTCTCCAATTTGAGGCCTACTGACTGTCAGGTATAGATATTTTTATGTGAATTGGAGTCATGAGAAAACCAAAGAACCTATGTGCTAGACTCTCCAGGGCTTTGAAGAACTCATTTGACACAAAGGATGTGTATTCTCACTTGATGGAGGTCAGTAGCCTTACAGAGGAAGGCAAGAGACTTCATCCACAGGGACTGCTCATTTGGCCATTTTGGGTATGGATTCACACACGGAATGATCCATCAGGTGATGAGAATCTAAGCCACAGCCTCACACAGGTCCAAGAGGCTGATTCAGACACATTATCAGGATCAATCACCTGTTTTTTTCCTCTGTCTAACTAGCTAGAGAGACCTTCTCTTTTAATTGAATTTTTATCTCTGTCTGACTAGCTTGAGAAACCTTCTCTTTTACTTGAATATTTCTACTATAACTATAATACAACCCAAGAAGATATCGCCAAACAAAACTGAACCAGAATGAAACAAAAGTGGAACAACAGAAAATCATTATAATAGCTTTTCTATCCTCCTGAAATGTCCATCTCTTTTTTCTCTCAATCAGTTCCTCAGATGTGAGTGGTTTTTCTTCCATCTTACCCATCTCCAGGGACAGGCAACTTAAAACAAAAGTGAAGCAAAACAAAAGAGGAATTTTAAAATGGCTTCCCATCCTCTCGCCCTGCCTTCAGAGGTGAGCAGTTTACCTTATCACTTACCCTCACTCATTCCCCTTGAGGTCCTCCAAATGCCACAGTCTGGCTGGGCAAAATTCAGGAGCCACTTGACAAAAGAAACGAACTTTATTTTAAGAACCACACATGCCAAACAAAACAGCTCCTGAGGAAAACCTTCAGAACCCAACTGCCATCACCGGCTTCCCACAAGCCAGCAGTGACCTACCTCACTTACTTGGTGATGGAACTCTCTGTACTGGAAGCGCGGGACACAGAGCCAGTCCCAGTCTCAGTCCCAGTGGGCTCATTGTTTGGATTTACTAAGGACAGTGTCAGTCTTTTTTGGTACATACTGATGTGAGGATGGCCAAATGCCAGGAGAGCTCTGAAGTGGAGCCTTTCCTGAGAAAGCAGGAAATAGCTGGCTCCTGAAAACTTCACAGAGTTGGCCAAGGAGACCAGATCTGAGACAGTACCGGCCATTTCGTGGGAAAATATTATGGCGCACCAGTCAGAGGAAACTCTGGATAGTCACAGACCTACTTTGGGGAAGGAGGTGACTTGTGGGTATGGGTGTGAGTTTGTGGTTTTGTATCATGTTCTGACAATAGGTAGGAAAAGCAGAATGTTTGGTTTGGGGTGAACTGTGTCTAGTAAGTCCTTTGGCAAGGCAACTGTTTCTATGTCTGTTTATCTCTCTGTGTCCGTGCTTGTAGACCATAGAAGGTGAATTAAAAATTATAGCCAGTTCTCCAAAGGGTATATCTGTAATTTCACCAAGAGACAGAATAGCACAGTTACTAATAATACCAAGCCTACATGATAAATTTTTCAGTCATGCTGTAGAAAGAGGTTCCAAGGGATTAGGCTCCACACGTGTAGATTGGGCTATGTTTCTTTAAATTTAGATTCTCGCCCCATGCTAAAACTAAATATTCAAGGACATGAATTTAATGGGTTATTGGATACAGATGCAGAACTTAGCATCATCTCTCATCAAGAACTTAGCATCATCTCTCGTCAAAACATTGGCCATTACAACAATACACTCAAATGCTTCAAGGCCTAGGATTGGTGACTAATCCCCATAGAAGAGCAATGGTATTAGATTGGAAGGATCCTGAAGGATGTGAAGGAACTAAACAGCCATATGTATGGATCATCTTCCCATAAATTTATGGGGATGAGATGTCCTAGATCGATTAGGTTTGACATTAACAAATAACATCAATCAAAATGTACCCACAATTATGGTTAGACAAGGTTTTAGGAAAGGAAAAAGATTAGAAAAACAAGAACAAGGTATAGCAGCCCCAATACAAATAGATCAAAGAACAGACAGACATGGGTTGGATTTTAAGAAAGGGCCACTAAGACAATAAAAACTACTTGGAAATCAGAAATACCAGTATGGGTTCCTCAGTGGCCCCTGACTAAAGAAAAGGTACAAGCAACCCATGACCTGGTAAAACAACAATTAGCGGAAGGACATATACAACTGTCTGTATCTCCCCATAATACTCCCATTTTTGTCATCAAAAAGAAATCTGGTAAATGGAGATTATTGCAAGATTTAAGAGCCATTAATAATGAGACGGTTATTATGCGACCTGCTCATTTGGGAATTCCTCAATGTACTGCTTTGCCAAAAACCTGGTATGTTTTAATTATAGATATTAATGATTGTTTTTATTCAATTGCAATTCATCCTGAGGATAGTCCATGGTTTGCATTTACTATCCCTGCACTGAATCATGAAGTTCCTGATCAGAGATCCAAATGGAAAGTACTCCCTCAAGGGATGGCTAACAGTCCAACTATGTGTCAAATTTATGTTAACAAATTAATCCAGCCACTTAGAAATCAAAATCCTGAAATACAAATATTTCACTATATGGATGGTGTATTATTAGCACAGAAAGCTAAAAACGCATTGCTAGAATGTTATGCCACACTTACAAACTTATTAAAAAATTATAAACTAGAGATAGCAATAGATAAAGTACAATTAAATTTTTCAATTAATTATTTAGAAGTTCTTTTATCCTCAATCATGGTCCATCCACCAAAAATTCAAATACAAATAGATCAACTCAAATGACTTTCCAAAGTTATTAGGAGACATAAATTGGATAAGGCCTTATCTAGGTATACCAACAGGAGAGTTTGAACCTTTATTTGATATCCTAAAAGGTCTATCAGATCCAAATGCACCCCGAATGTTAACACCTGAAGCAAGAAAGGCATTAAAAATCATTGAAAAATGTATGGAAAATATTCATTTGGATAGAATTGATTTAAGAATGCCTTTATTATTTATTGTACTACCACCAAAAAAATATTCCTACAGAAGTATTTTTGGCAAGAAGGTCCATTATTATGAATACATTTATCTTGTTCTCCTAACACTATTCTTACTAGGTATACTGAGGCTTTAGGACAATTAATTCTCAAAGGAATAAAAGCAGCAAAGGGACTGATTGGAATGTCTTCCAATAAAATTATTACTCCATATACTATGAATCAAATTGATGAGTTAGATAATTAGTTAAATACTTGGGCAATAATCATGTGCAAATCTAATGTTTCATTTGATAACCACTTACCATCTAATCCTTTATTGTCTTTTTGGTCATCACATCATGTAATTTTTCCAAAAATGAGAAGAAAAACACCTATTATAAATGCTACAAATATATTCACTGATGGGTCAAATAATGGTATAGCAGTAATAGTTACACCTGATCAAACTTTTACATTTTTAGTATGAAAACAATTAGCTCAAAATGTAGAGCTTAATGCAGTATTACAAGCTTTTGTGATGCTTAAAGCATCTGTAATTAATTTATTTTCCGATAATCAGTATATAGTTATTGCTATAGTATCACTTGAAGATGGTGGAAGGATTTCCCCTTCCTCTACTCTTTTCTCTTTGCTTTCCACTATACAAAGTCTAATCTGGGACAGGAAAGATCCGTTCTTTATAGGACATTTCAGGACACATACAGGAATGCCTGGAGCCCTTAGTTTGGGCAATTATTTAGTAGATAAAACAACACATGACATACATACATATTTTCTCTACACTAGAAGAAGCTATAAATTTTTATAAAAAGTTCCATGTCAATGCTAATACTTTACAAAAGCATTTCAAAATAACTAAGGAACAAGCTAGACAAATAATAAAACAATGTCAAAATTGTGTGACCTTTTTACCACAAGTTAATCTTGGAGTCAATCCTAGAGGATTGATACCTAACCATATTTGGCAGATGAACGTCACAAACTTGCCAGAATTTGGAAAATTAAAATATTTGCATGTTACAGTTGATACTTCTTCTGGATTTTTGATGGTCTCCCTTCTTGCTGGAGAAAAAAACTAAAGATGTTATAGCTCATTGCTTACAAAATTTTGCCACTGTGGGTGTTCCAAAAGAGTTAAAAACAGATAATGCCCCTGGTTATATTTCTACCTCTTTTAAACAATTTTGCTCATCATTTGGCATTACTCATATAACAGGAATCCCATACAATCCACAGGGACAAGGCATAGTTGAAAGATCACATCAAACTATTAAAACATACATATTAAAGCAAAAAGAAGGAATTGGGAAGGGGTATATATTCCCCAAAGATAAACTTAAAATAACCCTTTTACTCTAAACTTTTTAAATTTGGGTTCATCAGGGCTTAGCGCTGCAGAAAGGCATATATGTCCAAATAATGTACATAAGCCCAAGGTACTTTGGAAGGATATTCTAACAGAACAATGGAAAGGTCCTGACCCAGTAATTGTCTGGAGTCCGGGGTCTGTTTTTGTGTTTCTACAGGGAGAAGAGTAGCCAATTTGGATTCCAGAGAGATTAACTAAAGAGATTTCTACAGACCAAAAATAAGATGATTTGGCTCAAATCAATAAGAGCTGATATTCAGAACTCCAGTTTGGCTGTTCTTACATCTGTGACAGAACCAGAATGTTTTTTTCAACATCTATTTTATTATTGCCCTTTCTCATATCATGAAGTTTTATTTTGTTTTTTTTTTTAGCTCATACAGACCTAGGTTAATGTTTTGCTGATCAGTTCTATTTTTGGACAATAGAGTTTTTAGACATTGCAATGGAGATTTCACCTGTAAAAAGTCATAAGGCCTTTAATATTATGTCATGTGTTGTATGTATTATATTATGTGTGCACACTTGTGTTTTGTGTTATATGTTTGATTTCAGCATCTTTTCTGTGTTGACTATATTCTTTTCAAGTTGATATACTTTGTCTTCATTATCTGATGTTCTGACTTCTACTTGATCTAGTCTGTTTGTAATATTCTCATTAGCACTTTTAATCTGATTTACGGTTTCTTGCATTTCTATGATTACAACTTGATTATTTTTAACACCTCTATCTCCTGATAAAGCTCATTCTTTGTGGATTTAATTTGTGTGGTTAGTTCCTCTTCAAAATATACTTTCAATGCTTGGATTTGCTGTCTCATGTCTTCTCTAATATTCCGTTCCATCTGAATTAGGAATGCCTTGATTTCTTTCCCTGTCCATATTTCTGATTCTTCTAGGTCCTCCTGTATATTTAGATTGTACTGCATTGTTCGTAACCCTTTTTTCCCTTGTTTTTTCATATTGTTCACGTTGCTTTCCAGCTCTGTTTGACTGCTTTGTAACTGCTTTCTCCTATACATTTGTTTTGGCTTTGTATATCTCTGTTGTCTCTCTTTTGTGGTGGGAGATTATGCCTAGAAATTTTGGGATTTGTTTTACTTTAAAGCTGATTCATTCAATTCATATAAGGCTTCTAGGTTCTGTATGCATATAATGATTTGCTGTTTGTTCTTAGGACTATATGTTTAGGTTGGGTGCTCTGGTGGTACAATGGTTAGTATGACTTTTCTACTTTAGAAGATTGCTCCACTGAAGGTGGATACTACCAGGCAATTGGATCAGGGTGTTGGTAGTAGCTAGGTATTTAGGAGTCTTATAGACAGCCTCGAGACATTCACCTATTTGCATTTAGACAATTACACACAAAGGAAGATGTAATGCTTGGGATGAGAGTTGGGCGGTACGAGAATGAAGGTGCTCTTAAAAAGAAAAAATGATAGAGGGAGAGATAGATTAGAGGGGAATGAAAAGAACAATAAAACTTGAAATGGGATAGAAAGAGAGAAGGAAAAGGGGGGAAAGGAACAGGGAGAGAAGACGGAGAGAAAAAAATATCAACAACAGCAACAACAACAACAAAAAAAAAATTAAAGTCTTAGAGATCCACCTTCTTCTCTTCCAGTAGGCAGAGCTGTGCCTTCCAAGCGGAGTGTCTGCTCTCTACCTGCCGAGAGCTATCCCTGTACGGCGTCTTCTGGGGGTTTCTCAGACTTGTCAGTCCAGAGCCATTTCACTTCTCCAGCTCTTAACCCCCTTCCTCCTGTGAGCCTGCCAGCCAGGTCCTGTTTCCCAGAAGTGATTCTCCAGAGATCTAGTTACACTTGCAGCCCCACCGAGTGTCCCTTTTAAGCCTCAGTGCTGTGGTAAACTGGCGGCTAAGACCTTAGGGGTCACCGCTGGTGATATGGGGGCCTTGGGGTCTGGGCTCCCCTCTGCTTCCCTACGGACATGACCCCTGAGAAGTCAATGAAGTTTCCTGGCTGCTTGTATCAGTATGGGGAGTCACGCACCTGCTAAAGTGGATTCTGCTGGGAAGGAATTTCGCCAGCCGAACTCCGATGACGTCAACTCTCTGCTATGGCGGGCCCCAGGCTTCTTGCCGGATTGACCGAGGGGAGGGGTGGGACTGGCCCGGCCCGGTTCGCCTCAGCTCCTGGCGCGTGGAGGCTTGGCTAAAGACTTCTTTCTGCCAAGCTGTGTCTCAGCGTCTAGCAGGACCCAGTCACTTTGGCTGCGGGCGGGTGGATGGATCTGCAGCTGTGCCCGCGGTGCGCGGACTGTGGCTGGTGAATCTCGAACTCCGCGTCTAGTGGCAGGGTCCCGCTCGTCCGGGTCACACAGACGCTTCAAAAAAATTCTAGTAGCTCCCGGGCGGTCGCCCTTCAGTGGAATTTTGCTAGGAGAATCTCCGATGGTAGAATCCAAGAGTTATCCTTGCGACTTTATGACCCCATCACTGTGAGTGCATTAAAAGCGCAGCCTCTCTGCCGCCGCCATGTTGGATCCACCTTTTCTTTGCATTATATTTAATAATTCTCTTCGAGACAATGTAAATTGTTAAGAAAATTGTTTTCTTTTAGTGCCTTTTGGAATGTTACATAATTCTTTCTTTAGGCATTGTTGCCAGAATTTCTAACTTCATCCCAGTGCATGTGAAGACAAAGATAAAACCAATCTACAGCTTCTGCAATAGCCATCACTGAACTGCTTGCAGAACTTGCCTGGACTATGTATCACTTGTATGCATTGTGAACTCACCTGCATGCATTGTGAACTATCTGTTGGTGCAGCGACTTGTGGTAGTGTTGGGGTATTTCTCTGATGATGTCATCGGTGGTACAATTTTTTCAAAAAGAGCCATCAATTGCCTTGGTGTATCTTCCTCCCTTCTGCTTGTCATGGTCGTTCAGCTAAAATTTGGGTGCCAACAGAGATGAGGCAAAGAACCTCACCCGCCCCTGGTACAAAGACCTCTCCACAGGTGTGGATGTATACTGGACCTGTAGTCAGTGATGGGTAAGATCCAATTACAATGGTACCAATCTAAGACAGGAGGCTGACACCTTGAGGTCAGCTCATTCGATAATGGGTAAGGACCATATGTACTATTGGACAACCTAAGGCAGGCACGGTCCCTAAGCCACATGCTTGTTGTTTAAACAGAGAGGGTTATATGTTGAGAGCCACAGCCCAAGGGGCCAAAGCAAACTTTCAGACTGCCAGCTGATGGTTGGCTCACAGCAGCCCCAGCAACATCTAGCTGATTGGCTCCTCTTCGGTGATGCCCATTGGGCTGTTTCCCCACCCTTTCAAATTATGGAGCTGCTTCTTGGGGGACTATTTTGGCTCTGCTCAAACAACCCAGCCAATCGACCTCAAGAGCAGGAGGAGTGAGGAGGTTGAGAGCTTGTGGGAAGCCGGTGGTGGCAGTTGTGCTCTGAGTGTTTTTCCCGAGGAGCTATTTTTTGGAGTGTGTGGTTCTAAAAATAAAGTTAGCTTTTGACAAGTGGCTCCTGAATTGTGCCCAGCCAGACTGTGGCAATCCTAAATTGATGGAGCAAAATAACCAAAACAGAATAGAAATACAAGCAGTTCAGAGGAGGCATGGTGTATAGCTGGACTTACCTTTTGTATGATAAAGGGTAGGTGTTATAAATCAAGTCAATATTAAATTGAAGTAGTTCTCCGTGTGATTTAAAGATAACAAATACGTGAATTCCTGTCTCCCTTTATCTGTATCCTATTCAGCACATGTATTTTTGTATTCACATATAGAATCCTACCTGGTAACACATGTACACTTTTGTGAGGTGGCAGACTTGGCAGATACAAATTGTCAAAAGAGATCACTCCTCCTGAACTTTGTTGGAACTGAAAATTAAAACTATGGGTGAGCTTCCTAGTTGAACAAGATAATACATAAATCCATGTTCAGTAAAATGAATATTTTTGGATCTGTGAATGATATATATTTCATGATAAATTTCGATTTGCATATATATTGCTACCTTTTAATGTCTGTGCATGTGCGTGTGTGTGTGTGTGTGTGTGTGTGTGTGTGTGTATACACACACACTCTCCAGATTTTTCAGAATATAAAATATATGTGTCTTATTATACAATCCCTAAATGCATTCATATTCATGTATGTGGATTTATAATCAAATGTTCACAAAATTATTCTCAGAAATATTCATCCACCTCAAATACATATTGTTTCCTAGTACTGAAATCTAAATTCAGTGAATGGTGCATAGAAGTCCTAATTTTTCTACAGTAACTGACCAACTTTAACATCAATGCAAGTAGATTACTATGGTACATGATGTGTATTATGACGTTCATTTTTATTCAACAATGTTACATGACAATTTCTTCAGTTTATGCACATCATAGGATAAATATTTCATTCACAAGTTTGCAAATTTATAGGCATTTGTTTCACTTTCTATCACTTCCTGCTTCAGTACACATGTATTCCTCCATGTTTTTTGACTGGTCTTTTCATGAGAATACTTTTCATTTTAGATTTCAATAATCATGTTGAAGCAAACCTCACACACTCTTCATGACAAATCATAACCCTAATATTACCATTAGATCTATAAATGGTTGTAATGAATGTATGTATATCAATATAAGATTTCCTGTATATTTTAAGATATCAATTCAATCCATAACTTAAAGTTGGAACCAGTTATATTATTTATTCACAGTATTGTCTATTCATTCATTCTATCAATATTTGTAGACACAGTGTAGACCTATTTGTACACCCAATACTAATTTATACATCTTCAACATATTGACCACATAATTGGTGGAAGAAATACTCATGTCACCTGATCTACATATACACTTTATCACAGTAATATTCTGGACACAAAATGCAAAGTTCACACTTATGATTGTACCAAAGCCTAAATGGAAAGTGAGCATGGATTACTAAAAACATCCAAGTCCAGATTGCCTAATGCTCTCAAATGTCAATCCTATTGTTGCTAAATATTTGTTTCTTTCTAAGATTGTATATTCAACATCTACCATGCTGAAAATGTCTAATCCTATCACTCAATTTATACTTTGCTTGATTTCTTCCTGTCTCTATTGATATCTGCTTCCCTATATATTTTCCCCAGTTAATCATTGTAACTGACTCATCACATGTGCTGACATTTACATTCATTCTCTACCAGAAACCCTATTGCTAAAGAACTTTTGGAGCAAATCCTATACTCACTCTTCTTCCTAAACCTACTGACTATCTTTCCAATCCTACCAACTACCCTTTTTAAGTGGATGTTTTCTTCTACATTTAATCATCCAATTTACAAGGTCCTATGCCATTTTTTATTGATTTATCTGAGACATCTGTGCAGAAGGTATTTCAAAGCTAAGTATCCCAATCATGGACCCAATGCTCTTCTGGGCTTCAAATCTTACCTAGACTTCTGTATTCATACTTATATTTCACCTATATATTCTTGTAAATATCACAGGTTCCCATTGCCATTATTCATCATGCAGAATGATTCCTAACCCAAATCGAACCTGTTATTACCCCAACCATACACTGTTCCCTCAATCTAACTTTACAGAAAAGCAGGACAGAGTTGGTCTTACAATCAGGAGTGTAGGGGATCTTCCACCTGCTGAGAACCTCAAAGGTCAATACAGAAATAATCCATGGAGAAGATGTAGGCAGCAATGAAGGACCTGAGGGAGGAAAAGTCAACTTCCATCGTAAACAACCTGGTCAGGGTGAAGGGATGTGTCTGAATCAGCCTCTCTCTTCTTAATGTAGAGAAGATGGACCAAACCAAGCCTGTGTGGAGAGCTGTTCCCAGGTGCCTATGGTTGATATATCATTCTAACTTGTGAAAATGTCACAGGAAGTAGGTGCACCCTCCATCTCATGGGACCCTTGGAAGCAACTGTTAGGACAAAGTGTTTGCCAAGGCAGTGACTTCATTCACTTCCTGAAGGAAGTTACCTCACATAACTTCCTTGGTAATGGAACTCTCTAAACTTGGGATTCAGGAAGCCAGGAGACCACAGCCAGTTCCAGTCCCAGTTCCAGTGGTCTCACTTGTTTGGGTAAACCAAGGACAGAGTCAGTCTTTCTTGGTTCCTAGTAATGTGAGGATGGCCAAATGCCAGGAAAGCTAAGAAGAGGGGCCTTTCCTGAGAAAGCAGGTAGTGGATCACCAGTGACTTCTGACAACTTCACAGAGTTGGCCAAGGAGACCAGAACTGAGACAGCACAGTGCATTTTGTGGAAATATAGTATATCCCACCCATCATAGGACACTCCGGATAGTCACAGACCTACTTTGGGGAAGGTGGTGCCTTTTTGAGTGTGGGTGTGAGTTTGAGAATATGTAGGAAAGGCGACTTGTTTGGTTTGGAGAGGACTTTATCTAGTATGTCCTCTGACAAGGTGAGTGTTTCTATTACTGTGTATCCCACTCTGTTTGTGGTCTTGGTATTAGAAAAAGAATGCATCATGGATGTGTTCTGTCTAGTAGAAAGCTTCCCAGCATTCATACTGCCAATTTATGAATGGATTGCGGCTAGCCTTATCAATGGGCAAAACCTACTATCTTTCTAAGTTCCTGTTTTCTTCCTGAATTCTCGACACTCTCCAGAATAGGCTCAGAGTTTTGTGTCCACGCTATGTGGCACCTCCAAGCTCTGTCACATGGCCATATACTGGAGAGCTGAAGGGAAGGGGAGCATGTCAGAAAACTCAGATATCATTGTGACCAGGAAAGTCTCAGTGGAGAAACGCTGCTTTGGGTCATTTGCTTACCTATTTTTCTGTTGCCCTAAATGTAAGGAAAGTCTTTGGCTCAGGCCACCTTTTTGTGAAGCCTGAAGAAAACAGTATTCAAATGGAAATGAGTGGGCATCACCTGTGGCTCTTTGCTTAATTTCTTTGGAAATGGATGTGTCTGAATCAGCCTCTTGGCTCTCGGTGAAGCTGGGGCTTAGATTGTCAGTACCTGATGGATCTAAAGAAAGATCCCATGTGTGCATCCATAACCAAAATTCAAAAAGATCAGTCATTGTGGATGAAGTCTCTCACCTTCCTCTGTTAGGTTCCTGACCTCCATCAAGTGTGATTATGGACCCTTGGGTAAAATGAGTTCTTCAAAGCCCTGCAGATGTGGTAGTGTTTTCTCATGACTACAAACCACATAAAGAATCTATACCTGACAGTCAGTAGGCCTCAAATAGTAGAAGCAGAGCAGTAATAATGGCAGGCCTATTTGATCACTCCTGGTTGACAGGAAGAGTGTCCAGGCCACACTTACTTTAGGCAAATGAGGGACAAGGAAGCTTATATTGGACACTGTCTTGAGCTGCGCCACTTATGGAAAACTCTTGCCAGAAGTTATGATGGATGTCTATATGGAAGAAAATGAGGGCCATGTGGGAGTGTTTTGGTTATAATTGTGGTCATTTTTGTGGCAGTTGGAAGAGATGACTCGGTCCACCAGGGCTTCACTCTTGGGTGATTCCCCTTATAGACTGAGTTCTGGAACTGACCTCAGAGTAGTATTGCCATGAATTGAGTTGGGATTTTAGGAGGCCACGCATGAGATTCACGCTTGGAATCTGAAATCTATTCCCAGGTTGGTTTTCCACAGAGCACTGGGAATCTCAGCCAGGATATCACATGATTTTATTATGAAAAACATGGCAGCCATAGTTGAGAGTCAAAACACACATGGACCTCACATTGTACAGTTCAATGGGCCTGGCTTCATGTGACCTTTTGGCCACTCTTTGGGAAGCCTTTCCTGTGAGTGTTGTCCAGAGAATTCATTGAAATGAACTTCCTCACCATTTAGTGGTTCCTGAATGAATTGAAACCCACAGTGCCTCCAACTTCATCCTTGAAAAATGGCTAGATGAATACCATCAAATTTTTGAAATTCCCATGACCAGGTGGCACTGGAGAAACTTTGGATGTCCTGTTGCTGAACATGAGTATACAATACAGTGCCTTGATTGACTGGGTTTCATGAAAATGTTGAAGAACAGTGATGCCAGTAAGTTGGAGCCTCCTGAGTACTGGGCCTAGAGTAGTGGTGTGCAGGTGTGTGATAAAACATCTGTGATGGAGTCATGTGGACCTGCCATTGGCTTCCAAATAGCTTGTGACTGACATAGTGTAGCCAGCAAACCCTTATATGTAAATGCATCTTGTTATATGGAGAGTTTTCAGGGCAATGTTCAGAATCAGGTTGCTATGGTCAAGGGGGCAAGCTATGTGAGATAGAGGCCTGGTTGGTGCATTCTCTTGCAGACCCTGACACACCACACATGACAGAACTCCCTCTAGCACTGTGTCCCAGTTGAAATCTTTGTATTTCACGAAGCAAATACCAAACTCCCAGTGCAGCAGCAAGAAACACCACGAAAATTGGAGGATGACCAAATGGTTTCAGAGTCCTCACAGGGAGACACATAGCCCCCAGTGGCCACAGTTTACCTACAAAGAGAGAATTCAGCACTGCTGTCTCATGTTCATTGGAAAATAAGAAACAAGATCCTTCAGGTCACATAGATGCAGATCCAGCTTTAATTGTCTCACCACAAATGAAGATTAAGCTCCTGACAACAACATATATTTCAAGTTCCCAACCTCAGAGGCAGTTTCTCAAGAAGTCTTTAGGCCAGCAAAGCTCCATTTTTGTGGAGGGTTTACCCTGTTCGTTACTTTTGTAAACTCATCTACCACCTCCAAGTTTGTGAACAACTGAGAATATTGCATTCCATATATATATATATATATATATATATATATATATATATATATATATATATATATACACAGATTTTCGAACTCTTCTCCTGTAATTGTGTCTTACTTGGGGCAAAGGTAATGTCAAGGCATTGTTCTGGATAAGAGTGGGAAGATTTTTCATAGCACATAATTACATACACATTGGATACCTTTTCCAATTTTCCATTCAAAATACTGAATCCCTGACACTAACCCATAGCCTACTAGACTCTGACTACTTATCCTAATATGATGGAGAATAATAATCCAAACAGAATAGAAATACAAGCAGTTCAGAGGAGGCATGGTGTATAGTTGAATTTGCCTTTTGCATTATGTAGTGTAGGAGTTATAAATCTAGTCAACTTTTGTTGAAATTGTTCTCCATGTGTTTTTAAAGTTAACAAATATGTGAATTCCTGTCTCCCTTTCTCTGTAGCCTATTTGCACATGTATTTTTATATGCACATATAGAATCCTACAAGGTACAACACATACATTCTTGTTAAGTGGTTGACTTGGCAGATACACATTGTGAGAAGAGATCACTTCTCCTAAATGCTGTTGGAAGTTAAAATTCGAACTCTCTGTGAGCTTCCTAGTTTAACAACATTATACATAAATCCATGTTCAGTAAAATGAATATTTTTGAAACTGTGGATGATATATATTTCATGGTGAATTTCAATTGGCATGTATATTGCTACTTTTTAATGTCTGTGTGCATGTGTGTGTGTGTGTATATATATATATATATATATATATATATATATATATATATATATATACAAACTTTCCAGATTTTTCAAAATATGAAATACATGTGTCTTATTATACATTTCCTAAATTCATTCATATTCATATATGTGAATTTATAATCAACTTTTCACAAGATTATCGTCAGAAATATTCATCCACCTGAAATACGTATTTGTTTCCTAGTACTGAAAACTATCTTCAGTGAATGGTGCCTACAAATCCTAAAATTAATACAGTAACTGACCCAGGTTAACATCAATGCAAATTGATTCCTATGGGACATGATGTGTATTTTGACGTTCATTTTTATTCAAAACTGGTACATTACTATTTCTTCAGTTTATGCACATAATAGGATATATATTTCATCCACAAGTTCGCGAATTTAGAGGCATTTGTTTCACTTTCAATCACTTCCTGCTTCAGAACACATGTATTTTTTCATGGTTCTTGACTGGTCTTTTCATGAGACTTCTTTCCAAACACATTATTTTTGATTTCCATAATCACTTTTGAAGCAAAACTCACACACTTTTCATGATAAACCATAACCTTAATTTTACCATTAGATGTATAACTAGTTGGAATGAATGTATGTATATCAATATAAGATTTCTTATATATTTTAAGATACGAATCCAATGCATTATATAAAGTGGAACCAGTTATATTATTTATTAACAGTATGGTCTATTCATGCATTAGCTCTATATTCTTAGACACAAGGTACACGTCTTTGTACCCCCAATACTAACTTATTAATCTTCAAAATATTGCTCCCAGAAATGATGGAAAAATTACTCATGTCACCTGATCTACATATACATTTTATCACAGTAATATTCTGGACACAAAATGCAAGGTTCACACTTATTATTGTACCAAAGCCTAAATTGAAAATGAACATGGATTACTAAACACAGCCATGTCCAGGTTGCCTAATGCTCTCAAATATCAATCCAATTAGTGACTACATATTGGTTTCTCCTAAGATCATATATTCAAATTCAACCCTATTGAAAATGTCTAATCCTATCACCCACTTTATACTTTGCCTTATTTCGTAATATCTCTATTGATATCTGTTTTCCTACATATTTTCTCCGGTTCACTATTTTGACTGACTCTTCACATGGGCTAACATTTACATTCACACTCTAAACAAAACCCTATTGATAAAGAATATTTTTTTTCCAAAACCTATACTCACTCTTCTTCCTAAACCTAACAACTATCTTCCTAATCCTACCGACTATCCCTTTTTGACTGAATGTTCTTTTCTACACCCAATCATCAAAGTAAACATTGGGCGAGCTTCGGAGGAAGAGACCACCAAAAGACTATCTCATGCAACAGCAAAGGGTTTATAGGGGGTCAGCATGCAGGGGGTCCGAGCTCACTTGAATAGAGCAGAGAGCCCTGAGAAGAGCTTAAGCAGAGCTTATATACTTTCTTTGGGGAGGGCAGGGAGCGAAGTTTATTGATGGGTGAGGGAGAGTGGGCGGTTTGCATTCAACCGGGTGAGGGAGTACATTCTGCAGTTTGGCATTTGGGGACAGGACATTCTGGGAACAAGATTAGCAAACAGTTCTCAAGATTTCAACAGTGTTTTGTTAAGCATACAGAAAAAAAAAAGTGACAAGTACATATTTTATTAATCTTTCATTCCCCACTTCTTCTTCTAGCTACTTTTAATCATAAAAGTGATCATTGGGGGGTGTCACATTCTATGTCTGCTAGTGGGGTATTACCATAAGTTTAACTTGTCCAATTTGAGCTTAGAGAAAAGAAATTACACGGTTGAGCAAACAGGGTTTTATAGTTAGCAATAATATGGAGATTATTATCGGACAGGCCAGGGTTGATAAAAAAAGTAGTCAAACAGGGGGACTAGGTGAACCAAGACTCAAACCACTTTTTTTGGTCCTCTCACTCTCTCATTGACGCTCTTCAAGGTGTCTTTTTAATTTAATCATTTTTTTTTTACAACTACATTATGCTCGGAATAAACACAAAATTCTTCCCAGGAAGTGACAAATACCTATTTTATTAACCTTTCACTTCCGACTATCCCTTTTTGACTGGATGTTCTCTTCGACATTCAATCATCGAAGGTACAAGGTCCTATGCCATTGTATATTGATTAATCTGACACATCTGTGCACAACCTAATTCAAAGCTAAGTATTCCAATCAAGGGCCCAATGCTCTTTTGGGCTTCAAATCTTACCTAGATTTCTGTTTTCATACATATATTTCACCTATATATTCTCATACATATCGCAGGTTCCCAATACCATTATTCATCCAGCAGAATGATTCCTAACCCAAATCACACATGTTATTAACCCTAACCATACACTGTTCCCTCAATCTAACATTACAGAACAGCAGGGACAGAGTTGGTCTTACAATACAGGAATGTAGTGGATCTTCCACCTGCTGAAAACCTCAAAGGTCCATGCAGAAATGATCCCTGGAGAACATGTAGGCAACTATGAAGGACGTGAGAGAGCAAAAGTCATATTGCATGGAAAACAACCTGGTAAGGATGAAGGGTTGTGTCTCATTCACCCTCTCTCCTTAATGTAGAAAAGATGGACCAACCAAGGCCTTTGTGGAGAGCTGTTCCTGGGTTCCTATGGTTGAGATACCTATCTAACTTGTGAAAGTGTCAGAGGAAGTATGGAAGCAACTGTTCGGAAAAAGTGGTTGCTAAGGCAGTCACCTCATTCAGTTCCTGAAGGAAGTGACCTCACCTCACTTCCTTGGTGATGGAACTCTGTGAACTTGGGATCCAGGAAGTCAGGCATCCAGAACCAGTCCAATTCCCAGTACAGTGGGATCACCTGTTTAAATTTACCAAGGACAGAGTCAGTCTTTCTTGGTACCTACTGATGTGAGGATGGCCAAATGCCAGGAAAGTTTGAAGACTGGCCTTTCCAGAGAAAGCAAGAAGTGGCTCACCGCGGGCTCCTGATATTTCACAGAGTTGGTCAAGGAGACCAGATCTGAGAAAGGACAGGCCATTTCTGGGGAACATAGTATAGCCCACCATTCAGAGGACACTCTGGATAGTCACAGACTTACTTTGGGGAAGGAGGTGCCTTTTTCAGTGTGGGTGTGAGTTTGTGGTTTTGTCTTATATTCTGAGAATAGGTAGGGAAGGCGGCTTGCTTGGTTTGGAGTGGAATGTTTCTAGAAAGTCTTTTGACAAGGCGAGTGTTTCTATGTCTGTGTATCCCACTGTGTCCGTGGTTGTAGACATTAGAAAGGAGAATGAATCAATGGATGTGTCCTGTCTAGTAGAAAGCTTCCCAGCATTCATCCTACCCATTTTAGGAATGGATTGCAGGTTGCCTTATCGATGGACAACATGTACTGTCTTCCTAAGTTCCTGTTTTCCTCCTGAATTCTGGCCACTCTCCAGAATAGGCTCATGGTTTTGTGTCCAAAATATGTACCACCTCCAAACTCTGTGACATGGCCATGTAATCCATAGCTGAAGGGAATGGCAAGCATCTCAGAAAACTCAGATATCAGTGTGACCAGGAAAGTCTCAGTGGAGAAACCCTGCTTTGGCCCTTTTGCTTACCTATTGTTCTGTTGCCCTGAATGTCAGGAAGGTCTTTGCCTCAGGCCACCCTTTGTGAAGCCTGAAGAAAACAGTTTTAAAATGGAAATGAATGGGCATTACCTGTGGCTCTATGCTTAATTACTTTGGAAAGGAATGTCTCTGAATCAGCCTCTTGGCACTGTGTGAGGCTGTGGCTTAGATTATCAGCATCGGATGGATCTAAAGAAAGATCCAATGTGTGCATCCAAAACCAAAATGGCAAAAAATCAGTCATTGTGGATGAAGTCTCTTGCCTTCCTCTGTTTGGTTCTTGACCTCCATCAAGGGAGTATTGGGATTTTTTGGGTCAAATGAGTTCTTCCAATCCCTGCAAAGGTGCTTGGGTTTAATAATGACTCCAAATCACATAAGGAATCTATACCTGACAGTCAGTAGGCCTCAAATTGCAGAAACAGAGCAGTATTAACGGCAGAACTATGTGATCAATCCTGGTTCACAGGAAGGGTGTCCAGGCCACCCTGAATTTAGGCAAATGAGGGGAAGGGAGCTTATTATGGACACTCTATTGGGCTGTGCCATTTAAGGAAACCTCCAGCCAGAGGTTATGATGAGTGACTATATGGAAGTAGATGAGGGCCATGTGGAATTGTTTTGATTTTAATTGTGGTAACTTGTGTGGCTTTTGGATGAGATGACTGTGTTCACCTGGGCTTTAACACTGGCGTGATTCTCCTAAGAGACTGAGTTCTATAACTGACTTCAGAGTAGTAATTGCTTTGGAAATGGATATGTTTTAATCAGCCTCTTGGCCCTGTTTGAGGCTATGGCTTAGATTATCAGCACCAGATGGATCTAAAGAAAGATCCCATGTGTGCATCCAAAACCAATATAGCCAAAATAGCAGTAATTGTCGATGAACTCTCTCGCCTTCCTCTGTAAGGTTCTGAAAGAATAAAAGAAATTGAAATTGAAATGTAAAGAACCAGGTTTTGTAAAGTTTCCAAGCTGCACTCAGCACCTGAAATTCCTGTGGCAGTTAAGACAATTCCCGGATTTGCACATTAGATGTGTGTTGAAATCTTCCCTGAGGACCTAGTTACTTAACAGCCCCTCCCCAGAAACCATGCAGCTCACCACGTATACATCACAGTGCATCCACCAATCAATTTAAATGTATACCCCTTCTTAGGGCTGACCAATCACCCCCTGCCCAACCTGTTCCCGCCAATGAATGTGCTAATCATGTTTTAGAGTTGTTATTTGATTTTCCCGTGGAATATGATGATTTGCTAAAGGAGGCTATGATGTGTGTAAAGTCCCTACCCTCTCTAAAGAATGTATACAAACTCCGCTCGAGTGGTTCTTAGGGCTCTTTGTTCTTTGCTCCTCTGAAGTGAGCCCTGAGCTCCAGCACGCTATACCCCCAATAAACCCTTTGGTGTTGCATGAGAAAGCCTGTTGGTGGTCTTTTCCTCCGATGTTCGCCCCACCTTTTCATCTGGAGGCCCCAGGTGAGATATCCGGCGCAGCGGACGAAAGACCCCAAGGGACTCCTCTCAGGGTAAGAAAGGCGCCTCTTTCTGGTTTCGGGTTTCAGGTGAGGGCTTGGCAAAGTGGCTGTCGGTGAAGAGCATTAGCTCTCTCTGACGGTGGCTGGCAGACGTGTCACAGAGCTACTGGCCACGTCCCTGGGGGACACTCCAGAGGATGAGGGAAATCAAGGAATATTAGTTTCCTCAACTCGGTTATATTTTGCTTCAGGATTCGGTTTGCCAGCCCATCAGGTTTTGCTGGCTACACAGTTTTGTTCATTGTCCCGAACTCATGTTGAGTTTACTGTCTGTCTTTATTGTCTAACCCATCAGGTTTTGCCAGTTACTGAGTTCTAATATTTGTCTTGGACCCATGTTAAACGTTTACTGTTTGTCTTTGTCTGTGTTGCGTTTGTGTCTTCACTGTCTCTTTTTGAGTAACTCCCATTATGGGACAAAGCACTTTCATGCTTCTGTCGCTGACCCTTGATCATTGGACTGATGTCCGCTCAAGGGCCCAGAATCATTATTTTTCAGTTAAATGTCAGACCTGGCAGACTCTCTGTGCTTCAGAATGGCCCATCCTCAAAGTCGGGTGGCCCGCAGAAGGATCCTTCTACTTCCCTCTAATCCGAAAAGTCAGAGATATTGTCTTTCAGCCGGGACCACGTGGCCACCCAGATCAACAGCCATATACCCCTTCCCCAGGATCCTATCATTCAAACCTTCCGTTTCCTCCCCATCTTCCCCCCATTCTTCCTGAGTCACAAGACTGGACAATCCTCCCCCTCCTTATCCTCTACCCTCGCTCCCCAACCGCCAACACATTCCAGATGATTCTCCCACCACTGACTCAGCCTCTCCGCCACTAGAGGCAATTGGGCCAGACCCAAGCCCTCCAAGGGACTTCTCCGCAGCAGCAGCAGCCCCTCCTTTTCTGGTGGAAGCTGGGCCACCTGAAGAAACCCGCCAGCTACGGAAAATAGAAAACTCAGAAGCCACTGTGATGCTCCCTCTTCGTCCTTATGGGCCCATGAACCGACAAAACTGGGACCCCAACACCTTTGAAGGTTGGTAGTATTTGTCCACTTATCACCGGGCTCTAATAGCGGGGCTCCGAGTGGCCGCCAGAGGGCCGACTAATTTGGCCATGGTAAGAGAGATAATCCAACGTCCTAATGAGTCTCCCTCTATGATTCTGGAGAGAATTATGGAAGCAAATAGAAAATATACTCCTTTTGATCCTCAGGCAGAGGACAAAAAATCCTCTGTTGCAATGGCCTTTATCCAGCAGGCTGCCCTAGATATTAAGAGAAAGTTACAACGTCTAGATGGATTACAAGATATGACCTTAAGAGATTTAGTCAGAGAAACTGAGAAAGTATATTATAAGAGAGAAACTGAGGAGGAATGGGAACAGATGAGAGAGAAGGAAAGGGAACAAAAGGAGGATGAAAGGAGCAAAAGGCAGACTAAATCATTGGCTAAGGTTTTGGTCAGAGCAGCAAATAGACCAGAAGTTAAAAAGCACGGAGACATGAAGGGATACATGGGCCCATGCCAAAGGCTGCCCCTGGCCTCAGATCAATGTGCCTACTGTAAAGAAAAAGAAAACTTGGACAAAGAGTGCCCCAAAAAGAGGCAGAGAAACCAGTATAGGACGAGACTTAAAGGATCTAGCCACTGCCTCACCCTGAAGTCGTATGGTTTACGAACGAGAGCAGCTTCCTCCAAGATGGTACGTGGTGGGCTGGAGCAGCAGTAGTTAGCAAAACTAATGTCATCTGTTTCTCTGGTCTCACAGAAGAGACATCAGTCCAAAAGGCAGAACTGATTGCCCTTACGAAAGCATTGGTACTAGCAACAGGCAAAAGGGCCACCATATACACTGATAGCCGCTATGCATTTGCCACTGCAAATGTGCACGGGGCTATTTACCAGCAAAGGCAGCTATTAACCTCCGCTGGGAAAGAAATAAAGAAATAAAGAACAAAGATATGATCCTCCACCTTCTCTCAGCAGTGCAGGGCCCTACGGACCTAGGCATAGTGCACTGTCCAGGGCACCAGAAGGGAAACGACCCCGTGGCGGTTGGAAACAGAAGGGCAGATGAGGAAGCTTATTGGCAGCCCTAAACGGAGTGCCTCTGTTCACTTTTTCCACACCGGGGGGAACAACAATCAGGAGACTTGGCCGCACCGGAACATTCAGGCAACTTATCATCTGAGGAGACAGATACAGAACTCTGGGAACCTACAGAGCCAAGTACACAATTTTCAAAAGCCCACCTTTATCTCAAAGACATACACCAGCTCACCCACTTAGACTCTAAGAAGTTATAGGCACTCTTAAAGGACCAAAGGAAGGAATTATTATTGACTGACTCACAGAGGAAAGAAATAACTGCGCAGGTGACTACAGCTTGTCAAGTTGGCCAATTAGTTAATACTTACCCATCAAAGCTTACTTCAGGGAAGCGCTTATGAGGAATCAGACCAGGACAATTCTGGGAAGTGAGCTTTACTGAAATAAAGCCAGCAAGGATTGGACTTAAATGTCTCCTAGTCTTTGTAGATACTTTTTCAGGATGGGTCGAAGCCTTCCCCATGAAGAAAGAAACGGCTCAGCTGGTGGTCAAAAAGATCCTAGAAGACATTTTCCAAGGTTCAGCCTGCCTAAGGTAATAGGGTCCGATAAGTGACCGGTATTCATGGCCCAGGTAAGACAGGGATTTGCCAGGACCCTGGGGATTAATTGGAAGTTACATTGTGCTTATAGACCCCAGAGCTCAGGAGAGGTAGAAAGGATGAATAGAACCATCATAGAGACCTTAACGAAATTAAGCTTGGAGACTGGCATGAAAAATTGGACTCTGTTCCTAAGTTATGCACTGTTTTGTGCAAGAAATACCAAGTCTTCCTCTTTGTGTAACCTCACCCCTTATGAAATTCTCTATGGTGCCCCTCCTTCAGTAAGGGACCTAACCCCAACTAGGAGACTTAATGATTCCTTTCACACCCCCTTGCTTGACAGACTTAAAGCCCTTGAACAAAACCAGCACCCAGCGATACCTGTGGAAACAGTTGGCCTCTGCTAATCAGCCTGGAGATGAGGGAACCCCACATCGATATCAAGTGGGAGAGTTCATCTACGTGAGATGGCATCAGGTGTCATCCCTGGAACCCCGCTGGAAAGGACCATACCAGGTGCTGCTTATAACACCCACAGTGGTGAAAGTGGATGAGATCACTTCATAGATCCATACCACCCATCTCATGCCTGCACCCTGTACAGACTCCGGCTGGAAACCGAAACAGACTGGTAACCATCTCAAGTTGCGTGTCCGTCGTGTGGGTAGGGCTATGGATTCTTCCCCTGACCATCAGCAGTCCTAATCCCCATCAGCCTGTTCAGCAACGATGGCAAGTTATAAATCCTACTGGGCAAGTAGGGTGGTGTATTTCACATACAGCCCCCTTATGGAATTGGTGGCCATCTCTCCCCCCGGACATTTGTCAGCTTCCCATAGGCCTCTCTGACTGGGATCTCCCTGACATAGAGGACCCCACACAGATCCCACTCAAATGCAAACCAGGGCAACATAGACCACTTTACCCCATGAATTATGGATGTCATCTCCCCAAGCTCATGTGTAAACTAGCCAGTCAAGATTATTATGTGTGCCCAGCAGATTTCCAAAGTCGCAAACAGGCCCAAACCTGTGGAGGACCCAGTAACTTTTATTTTAGATCTTGGGGTTGTGAACAAACGGAAGCTGCATGGTGGAACCCAAACTCCCCAGACAGCAAGATTTGGGTAGGATGAAATGACAGCTGGATTGATCCCAAGAAATGTGCCGCTAGCCAAGTGGTGTCAAAAACTCGCTGTGGAAAGAATAGTCTATGTTACCCCCTCAATATAACTTTCACTTCCAAAGGAAGGGGCTACCTCAGAACAAAATGGCCTATGAGAAATACGTGGGGAATGCAATTCTATATTTATGGCCCCGGTTATGACTTTGGTCTCTGGTTCACCCTCCAGCTTAAAAAGAAAGAAAATCCCACAGCAATAGGGCCCAATCCCCTCAAGCCAGGACTTAAGCCTCCTAAGCCTCCCATGCCTAGATCTACCAGAACCCCTCTACCATCTCATAATTCCCGGTTTCCGTCTTTGCCTACTTCCCCAGTCCAGAGTACAGCTGACTCCACCCCCTGGGAACTAATTAAAGGAATGTTTATGGTACTGAACTCCACACAGTCAGAACTCATTGCTTTTCAGCCCAGGTATTTTACAGCTCTGTAAATTATTGTGTAATGGTGCAGATACTCCCCAGGGTGCTCTATCATGATGCAGAATCATTCGAAGGTCTACTTGGGGGACAAACAACCCAATTTCACCAGGAGCCATTGTCCCTTACTCTAGCCATCCTATTGGGGATAGGAGGTCCTGCAGGAGTGGGTATGGGAACAGCTGCTATGATCCGTGGGTCACAACAATTGGCCCAATTAGAAACATCAATAGATCAAGACTTGAAGACGTTAGAAACCTCTATCACAGTGCTGCAGGAATCCTTAACCTTTCTCTCTCTCTGCATTTGTTTTACAGAACAGGGGAGGACTAGATTTCCTCTTCATGAGGGAGGGGGTCTCTGTGCGGCACTGAGAGAATACTGTTGTTTTTATGCTGACCCTACTGGAGTTGCAAAATAATCCATGAGTAAATTAAGAAAATAACTTGAATAGCGCCAGAGAGAAAGGGAGATTCAACAAGGGTGGTTTGAGTCATGGTTTACCCAGTCCCCCTGGTTAACTACACTCCTATCAGACTTAGCTTGACCCCTGATCATCCTTAAGGTGTTGCTAACTGTGGGACCTTGTTTGCTTAACCGCATAGTTTCCTTATTCCAGGCTCAGATTGGGTAGGTAAAACTCATGCTAATCAGACAGAAATATGCTCCACAGGCAGAAATAGAATTTGAGACTCCAGAATAATTATGAAACATTACTTTTAAGATTAAAAGTAGTCAGAAAAAGGAGTGGGAAATGAAAGAATAAAATATATTGAAATTGAAATGTAAAGAACCAGGTTTTGTAAAGCTTTCAAGCTCCACTCAGAACCTGAAATTCCTGTGGCACTTAAGACAATTCCCAGATCTTCCTATTAGATGTGTGTTGAAATCTTCCCTGACCAGCTAGATACTTAACACCCCTTCCCAGAAACCATGCAGATCTGCACGTATACATCTCAGGGCTTCAACCAATCAGTTTAAATGTTAACCCCTTCTCAGGGCTGACCAATCACCCACTACACGACCTGTTCCCGCCAATGAATGTGCTAATCATGTTTTAGAGTTGTTATTTGATTTTGCTGGGGTATAAGATGATTTTCTAAAAGAGGCTATGAAGTATGTAAAAACCCTGCCCTCTCCATAGAATGTATATAAACTCTGCTCAAGTTGTTCTGGGGCTCTTTGTTCTTTGCTCCTCTGAAGTGAGCTCTGAGCCCCAGCATGCTGGACCCACAATAAACCCTTTTGCGGTGGCATGAGACAGTCTCTTGGTGGTCTTTTCCTAAGACGTTCGTCCGAACTTTTCAGTTCCTGACTTCCATCAAGTGAGAATAGGGATCCTTTGGGTCAAAAGAGTTCTTCAAAGCCCTACAGTGGATAGTCCATAGGGGCTTGGGTTTTGTCATGACTCCAAATCACAGAAAGAATCAATACCTGACAGTCAGTAGGCCTCAAATTGGAGAAGTAGGGCAGTATTAACGGCAGGGCTATTTGATCATTCCTGGTTCAAAGGAAGGGTGTACAGTCCACCCTGATGTTAGGCAAATGAGGGGCAAAAGAGCTTATTTTGGACACTGTCTTGGGCTGCACCCCTTATGGAAACTTTCAGCCAGAGGTTATGATGAGTGTCTATATGGAAGAATATGAGGCCCATGTTGGAGTGTTTTGATTTAATTGCGGTCATTTGTGTGGCGGTTGGAAGAGATGCCTGGGTCCTCTTGGGCCTGAACACTGGTGTGATTCCCCTTAGAGACTGAGTGCTGGAACGGACCTCAGAGAAGTGTTGCCATGAATTGTGTTGGGATTTTAGGAGGCCTCGCATGAGAATTGCCCTTGGAAAATGCGATCAGGGTCGCTTTCCACAGAGACTGGAAATCTCAGCCAGGATATCACATGATTTTATTCTGAAAGACTTGGCAACCATAATTGAGAGTCAAAACACACATGGACCTCACATGTAGACCTCAATGGGCCTGGCTTCATATGACCTTTTGGCCACTCTTTGGGAACCCTTGCCTGTGAGAGTTCTCCAGATCTTTCATTGAAATGAGCTTTCTCACCATTTAAGGGTTCCTAAATGAATTGAAATCCACAGTGCCTCCAATTTCATCCTTGAAAAATGGCTATATAAATACCATTAAATTTTTGAAATTTCAATGACCTGGTGGCACTGGAGAAACTTTGGGTGTCCTGTTGCTGATCATGAGTATACCAGAGAGTGCCTTGATTGACTGGGTTTCCTGAAAATGGTGTAGAACAGAGAAGCCTATAGGTTGGATCCTGCTGAGTAGTGGGCCTAGAGAAGTGGTGGGCATATGTGTGATAAAACATCTGTGGTAGGGGAATGAGGATCTACCATTGGATTCCAAATTGCTTGGGACTGACATGGTGCAGCCAGCATAAATTTCTATTTAAAGGCATCTTGATATATGGAGAGGTTTCAAGGCAATGTTCAGAATCAGCTTGCTATGTTCAAGGGGGTAAACTATGTGGGTTAGAAACCTGGTTGGTGCATTCTCCTGCAGAACCTGACCCACCACACGTGACATAACTCCCACCAGCACTGTGTCCCAGTTGAGCTCCATGTATTTGGTGAAGCAAATACCAAACTCCCAGTGCAGGAGCAAGAAACACAATGGAGAGTGGAAGAGCAATAAATGACTATACAGTCCACACAGGGAGACACTTAGCCACCAGTGGCCACAGTATACCCACAAAAAGAGAATCCAGCACTCTTCCCTCATGTTCATTGGAATATTACAATTTATGTCCTCCAGGTCACATAGATGCTGACCCAGCTTTGATCATCTCACTAGAAAAAAAGCAAAAGCTCCTGACAACAACATATATTTCAAGTGCCCAAACTCAGAGGCAGTTTCTCAAGAAGTCATTAGGCCAGCAGAGCTCCATTATTGTGGAGTGTTTACCCTGTCCCTTACTTTTGGAAACTCCTCTACCACGTCCATGGTTGTGAACTCCTTATCATATTCCATTCCAGATAAGTATTCACAGATTTTCTAACACTTCTCCTCTAATTGTGTCTTACTTGGGGTGAAGGTAATGTCAAGGCATTGTTCTGGATGAAAGTGGGAAGATTTTTGTGTAGCACATATTTGAATACACATTGGATAAATTTTCCAATTTTCCATTCAAAATACTGAATCCCTGACATTAACACATACTCTACTAGATTCTGAATACTAATCCTAATATGTTGGAGAAAAATAACCCAAAAAGAATAGAACTACAAGCAGTTCAGAGGAGGCATGGTGTATAGTTGGACTTGCCTTTTGCATAATATAGGGTAGGAGTTATAAATCCAGTCAATTTTTTTTTGAAATAGTTCTCCATATGTTTTTAATGCCTATTCAGGACCTGTATTTTTATATGCACATATAGAATCCTACCTGTTAGCACACGTTCATTCTTGTGTGGTGGCTGAATTGGCAGATACAAATTCTGACAAGGGATCACTCCTCCTAAACGCTGTTGGAATTGAAAATTCAACCTATGTGTGAGCTTCCTAGTTGAACAACATTATACATAAATCCATGTTCAGTAAAATGAATTTATTTGAATCTGTGCATGATATATATTTCTTGGTGATTTTCAATTGACATATAGTGCTACTTTTTAATGTCTGTGTATATGTGTGTGTGTGTGTGTGTGTGTGTGCATGAGTGTGTATATATATATATACACACACACACACACACACACACACACACACACTCTCCAGATTATTCAAAATATGAAATATATGTGTCTTATTTTACACTTCCTAAATTTTTCATATTCATGAATGCGGATTTATAATAATCTTTTCACAAGATTATTCTGAGAAATATTCACATACCTTACTAGAGTCTGACAACTAATCCTAAGATGATGGAGAAAAATAATGCAAACAGAATAGAAATACAAGAAGTTCAGTGGAGGCATGGTGTATAGTTGGACTTGCCTTTTGTATGATAAACGCTAGGTGTTATAAATCTAGTAAATTTTCAATTGAAATAATTCTTCATGTGTTTTTAAAATTAACAAATATGTTAATTCCTGTATCCCTTTCTCTGTATCCTATTCATCACATGTATTTTTACATGCACTTATAGAATCCTACCTGGTATCACAGGTACATTTTTGTGAGGTGGCTGACTTGGCCGATACAAATTCTGAAAAAAGATCACTCCTCTTAAACGCTGTTGGAAACAAAAATTCAACCTATGGTTGAGTCCCCTGGTAGAACAACAATATACATAAATCCATGTTAAGTAAAATATATGTTTTGTCATCTGTGGATAATATATATTTATTGATGAATTTTGATTGGCATATATATTACTACTTTTTAATGTCTCTGTGTGTGTTTTGTGTATATATAAATATGTGTATATATATACAAATACACACTCTCCAGATTTTTCAAACTATGAAATATATGTGTCTTATTTAAATTCCCTAAATTCATTCATGTTCATGGACTTGGATTTATAATCAACTTTTCACAAGATTATTCTCAGAAATATTTATCCACCTGAAAAACATATTTGTATCCTAGTACTGAACACTAAGTTGAATGAATGGTGCATACAAAAACTAATATTTCTACAGTAACTGACCCAGTTTAACATCAATGCAAGTAGATTCCGATGGGACAAGGTGTGTATTTTGATGTTCAATTTTATTCAACACTGGTACTTAATATTTCTTCATATAATGGACATCATAGGATATGTATTTCATCCACAAATTCACAAATTTATGGGCATTTGTTTCACTTACAATCAATTCCTGCTTTTGAACACATGTATTTCTCCAGGTGTCTTGATTGGTCTTTTCATTAGACTTCTTTCCAAACACATTTTTTTCGATTTCCATAATCAATTTTGAAGCAAAACTCACACACACTTCATGATAAACTATAACCCTAATATTACCAATACATATATAACTGGTTTGAATGAATGTATGTACATAAATATAAAATTTCCTGTATATTTTCAGATATCAATTCAATCCATTATTTAAAGTTGAAAACAGTGATACTATTTATTCACAGTATGGTTTAGTCATGCATTACCTCTATATTCATAGAAAAAGGGTGCACCTATTTGTACCCCCAATACTAATTTATATGTCTTCAATATATTGCTCCTAGAAATGGTGGAAGAAATACTCATGTCATCTGATCTACATATATATTTTATCAGTGTAATATTCTGGACACAAAAAAGCAAATGTCACACTTATGTTTGTACCAAATCCTAAATAGAAAGTGTGCATGGATTACTAAAAACACCCATGTCCAGGTTGCCTAATGCTCTCAAATGTCTATCCTATTGGTGACTACATATTTGTTTCTTCCTAAGATTATATATTCAATCTCAAGCCTGTTGAATATGTCTAATCCTATCACTCACTATATACTTTGCCTGATTTCCTAATGTCTCTATTGATATCTGCTTTCCTACGTATTTTTTCCAGTTCATCACTGTGACCGACTCTTCACATGTGCTGACATTTACATTCACTCTCTAACCAAAACTCTATTGCTAAAGAACTTTTGGTCCAAATCCTATACTCACTTTTCTATCTAAACCAACACTATCTTCCTAATCCTATCGACTATGCCTTTTTGACTGGATGTTCTCTTAGACATTCAATCAACCAAGGTACATGGTCCTTTGCCATTGTTTATCTATTTATTTGAGACATCTGTGCAGAACATAGTTCAAAGGTAAGTATCCCACTAAAGTGACCAATGCCCTTCTGGGCTTCAAATCTTACCTAGAATTCTGTTTTCATACTTATATTTCACCTCTATATTATTAAATATCACAGAATACCAATACCATATTCATCCAGCAGAATGATTCCTAACCCTAATCAAACCTGTTTTTAACCCTAATCATACACTGTTCCCTAATCTAACTTTACAAAAGAGCAGGCACAGAGTTGGTCTTACAATACAGGAATATAGGGAATCTTTCACCTGCTGAGAAGCTCAAAGGTCCATGTAGATATGATCCCTGGAGAAGATGTAGGGAACTATGAAGGACCTGAGAAAGCGAAAGTCCTATTACATGGCAAAAAAAACCTGGTCAGGACGAAGGGATGTGTCTGAATCAGCCTCTATCTTTTTAATGTAGAGAAGATAAACCAAACCAGGCCTGTGTGGAGAGCTGTTCCAAGTGCCTATGGTTAATATAACATTCTAACTTGTGAAATTGTCACAGGAAATAGGGGCAGCCTCCATCTCAAAGGACCGTTTGAAGAAACTGTTAGGACAAAGTGGTTGCCAAGGCAGTGACCTCATTCAGTTTCTGAAGGAAGTGACCTTACCTAATTTCCTTGGTGATGGAACTCTCTGAACTTGGAATCCAGGAAGCCAAGCACCCAGAGGCAGGCCCAGTCTCAGTCCCAGTGGTCTCACTTGTTTAGACTTACCAAGGACAGAGTCCGTCTTTCTTGGTAAATACTGATGTGAGTATGGCCAAATGCCAGGAGAGCTCTGAAGAGCGGCCTTTCCTAAGAACTCAGGTAGTGGCTCACTGCTGGGCCCTGACAACTTCACAGAGTTGGCCAAGTAGACCAGATCTTAGACAGGACAGGCCATTTCGGGGGAACAAAAAATGGCCCACCAGTCAGAGGACTCTCTGGATAGTCACATACCTACTTGGGGGAAAGAGGTATCTTTGTGGGTATGGGTGTGAGTTTGTGGTTTTGTCTCATGTTCTAAGAATACGTAGGAAAGGCAGTTTGTTTGGTTTGGAATGGACTGTGTCTAGTAAGTCCTTTGACAAGGCGAGTGTTTCTATGTCTGTGTATCCCACTGTGTCTGTGGTTGTAGATATTAGAAAAGAGAATGCATCAATGGATGTGTTATGTCTAGTAGAAAGCTTCTCAGCATTCATCCTCCCTAATTTATGAATGGACTGTGGCTTGCCTTATAGATGTACAACACCTACAATCTTCCTAAGTTCCTGTATTCTTCCTGATTTTGGCCTCTCTCTAGAATAGGCTCATGATTTTGTTTCCAAGTTATGTACCACCTCCAAGCTCTGTGACATGGCTATGTACTGGATAGCTGAAGGGAATGGGAGCATATCAGAAACTCAGATATCAGTGTGACTAGGAGAGTCTCAGTGGAGAAACCCTGCTTTGGGTCTTTTGCTTACCTATTTGTCCGTTGCCCTGAATGTCAGGAAGGTCTTTGCCTCAGGTCGCCCCTTTGTGAAGCCTGAAGAAAACAGTTTTCAGATGGAAATGAATGGGCATCACCTTGGGCTCTTTGCTTAATTGCTTTGGAATGGGATGAGTCTGAATCAGCCTCTTGGTTCTGTGTGAGGCTGTGGCTTAGATTCTCAGCACCTGTTGTGTCTAAAGAAAGATCCCATGTGTGCATTCAAAACGAAAATGGCCAAAAGAGCAGTCATTGTGCATGAAGTCTCTCACCTTCCTCTGTAATGTTCCTTCCTCCGTCAAGTGAGAATAGGGATTCCTTGGGTCTAATGAGTTCTTAAAAGCTCTGTAGAGTCTAGCCCATTGGTGCTTGGGTTTTCTCATAACTCCAATTCACATAAAGACTCTAAACTCCACAGTCAGTAGGCCACAAATTGGAGAAGTGAAGCAGTATTAACAGCAGGCATATTTAATCACTCCTGGTTCACAGGAAGGGAGTCCGGGCCTTTAGGCAAATGAGGGGTAAGGGAGCTTCTTTTGGACACTGTCTTGGGCTGTGCCTCTCAAGTAAACCTCCAGCCAGAGGTTATTATGAGTGTCTTTATGGAAGAAGATGAGGGCTAGGTGGGAGTGTTTTGGTTTTAAATGTGATCACTTGTGTGGCGGTTGGAAGAGATGATTGGTTACACCTGGGCTTCAACTCTGGTGTGATTCCACTTAGAGACTGATTTCTGGAACTGACCTCAGAGAAGTATTGCAATGAATTGTGTTGGGATTTTAGGAGGCCTCGCATGAGAGTCGCCCTTGGAAAATGAGTCTTGGCCCAGGGTTGCTTTCCACAGAGCACTGGAAATCTCAGCCAGGATATCACATTATTTTATTCTGAAAGACTTGGCAACCATAGTTGAGAGTCAAAACAAACAAGGACCTCACATTGTAGACCTCAATGGGCCTGGCTTCATGTGAACTTTTGGCCACTCTTTGGGAAGCCTTGCCTGTGAGAGTTCTCCAGATCTTTCATTGAAATGAGCTTTCTCACCATTTAATGGTTCCTAAATGAATTGAAACCCACAGTGCCTCCAACTTCATCCTTGAAAAATGGTTAGATAAATACCATGAAATGCTTAAAATTCCCATGAGCAGGTGGCACTGGAGAACCTTTGGATGTCCTGTTTCTGATCATAAGTATACCTGAAGGTGACTTGATTGACTGGGTTTCATGAAAATAATATAGAAAAGACATGCTAGTAAGTTGGAGGCTGCTGAGTAGTGGACCTAGAGAAATTGTGGGCAGGTGTGTGATAAAAAATCTGTGGTGTGGCCATGTGGATATGCCATTGGCTTCCAAATGGATTAAGACTGATATGGTGCAGCCAGCAGACCCTTCTATGTAAAGGCATCTTGTGATATTGAGGAGTTTCAGGGCAATGTTCAGAATCAGGTTACTATGCTCAAAGAGGCAAGCTTGTGGGATAGAAGCCTGGTTGGTGCATTTTCCTGCAGACCCTGACCCACCAAACGTGACAGAACTCCCTCCAGCACTGTGTCCCAGTTGAACTCCTTGTTTCGTGAAGCAAATACCAAACTCCCAGTGCAGCAGCAAGAAACACCACGAAAGATGGAGTATGAACAAATGGGTTCACAGTGCACATGGGGAGACACTTAGCCCCCAGTGGCCACAGTTTACCTACAAAGAGAGGATTTAGCAATGCTTCCTCATGTTCATTTTAAAATAAGTAACCATGTCCTCCAGGTCCCATAGATGCAGACCCACCTTTGATGGTCTCACTACAATGGAAGCTAAAGCTCCTGAGAACAACATATATTACATGTGCCCAACCTCAGAGGGAGTTTCTTAAGAAGACTTTAGGCCAGCAGAGTTCCGTGTTTGTGTGTGGTGAGCCGCTTCTGCAGATTATGGTCGCCATTGCAGGATGGTGCTGGCTCCACTGTGGTCTGTAACAAACAACTCCTTGTTTGGGAGAGTTGGTGCATGGTTTTTCAGCACCCTGTGAGAAAGTTCCACGTGGAAGCTTTGCATTGGGGCTTGGGATGCTTTATTAAGGCTGGAAGGGGCATCCAACAAGGAAGAAGAAGAGATATCAAGGGCCTGAATAAACTGCTGAAAGAAGATTCCTGAGTTGCGTCTTCCTTGCGGGCAAGGGGTCGCGACAAGTGGTGCTGAAAACCAGGGAACCAGAACTTTCAGCAGTCAGGGGTGGTGCACCGGTTAGTCCCAGGTAAGTGGGACCTGCGGTCAAAGCGGAGGTTAGTCCCAGGTAAGTGGGACCCGTGGTCAAAGCGGGGATTAGTCCCAGGTAAGTGGGACCCGCTATCAAAGCAGCAGCTCCTCTGTAAAGCCAGAGAGAGCATTACATCTTATTGCAGCTGCACTGTGTACTTTCGCTCTTACTTTCACTTTTGTTTTTTGTGTGTCTTTTGTTGTGTCATGAGTGCCGTATCTTCAAGTCCGCTTCTCCTGGCCCTAGATAACCTGTTACGTTGCAAGGGCCTAGAAGTGAAACGTAGTACTTTACAGAGATTTTTACGGAAGACAGATATTGCTGCACCGTGGTTTGCGTTCTCGGGCAGCTTTACTATACCTAGCTGGGATAAGTTAGGCACAGATCTTGACTTTGCTTCTGAGCAGGGCATATTAGAGGGTGGGGTGATACCCCTTTGGAAGATGATCCGTAGTTGCCTCGCAGATGGCAGATGTCAGGAAGCACTTACTAAAGGACAAGAAGTTTTTGAGCAACTACATGAGGAAAAGTCTGAAGGATCACATAGTGAAGTGGCAGAGAACATTGGGAGTAAGAGTAGTGAGAAGGCAAAAGAGCCTGAAACTAAAAATAGGAGAAGGCTCTACCCAGACTTGGCTGAATTAAAAACGCCTGAGAACACAAGCGGCTCAGAGAGTTCTGAGGACCTTGATATATTGTTACAACAACTACGAAAGATAAAAGTGAAGAAAAAGAAAAAAGGGATACAGGGCACGCAGGCCTACTGTAAAAAGGGGACGGGATCCAATATCGGTCAACAACACTCTGAGGAGGAGGAGGTAGAATATCTCAAAGAAGATATGGTGCCGGTTGCCCCACCCCCGTATGTGGGGGGGAGCCAAAATTCCGGGAGATATTTTCATGCGCAAGTTTGGAGGACAGTTAATACAGATATGGGACTTGCATACCCTGTATTTCAGGACAATAACAGGGGAAGATATCATGAGCCTTTAGACTTTAAGAAAATTAAAACCTTGGTGGAATCTTTCCGCACTTATGGCGTGGATGCCGCTTTCACCCTTACTCAGGTGGAGGGACTTGCTAGATTTTGTATGACTCCTTCAGATTGGGCTAGCCTTGTTCGGGCTTGTGTTTCTCCAGGTAAATATTTGGACTGGAGAGCCTTTCTGCTAGAGGGCGCTGT
This sequence comes from Callospermophilus lateralis, assembly GCF_048772815.1. Taxonomy (NCBI): domain Eukaryota; kingdom Metazoa; phylum Chordata; class Mammalia; order Rodentia; family Sciuridae; genus Callospermophilus; species Callospermophilus lateralis. The sequence goes on from NW_027517150.1 coordinate 694,452, forward strand.
TGAGCAGGCCACCCAAAACTATGCCGCGGGACACCCCCATTGGGACAAGGATATGCTTTTAGGACAAGGCAGATTTGCTAATCAACAGACAGGATTCCCTCCTGAGGCATATGATCAAATTAACAACATTTGCATTCGGGCATGGAAGTCACTTCCAAATAGAGGAGAGGTGTCTGGTTACTTGACTAAGATTCTGCAGGGCTCTACAGAACCCTTTTCAGATTTTGTAGCAAGGATGGTGGAGGCCGCTGGAAAGATTTTTGGGGACCCTAATAGGCACCTACAGGGGCGTAAGCATCCTGTGCTAGCTCATCAAAAGCTTAACAGGTTTGGTCTGGGTTTTTCCTAGGGGCCACTGGGGCTCAAATACCCATAACATGGCTCACCGAGGAGCCTGTTTGGGTGCCTCAGTGGCCTCTTCCCTCGGCTAAACTGGCAGCAGCCCATGATCTAGTCAAAGAACAACTTGATTTGGGTCACATCCAACCTTCTACTTCTCCATGGAATACTCCCATATTTGTCATTAAGAAAAAATCAGGGAAGTGGCGCCTACTGCATGATCTACAAGCCGTTAATGCTCAGATGCAACTTATGGGACCCATTCAAACAGGGCTGCCTCTGCTCTCCTCTGTTCCTCAAGGCTGGGATATAATTGTTATTGTCATTAAAGACTGTTTCTTTTCCATTCCTTTGCATCCTAAAGATTCACAACGTTTTGCTTTCACCCTTCCCTCGTGTAATCACGAGGAACCAGATCAAAGGTTTGAGTGGGTGGTGTTGGCACAGGGGATGGCTAACAGTCCCACGATGTGCCAAATGTATGTGGGGAAGGCACTCGCACCTCGCAGACATAAGTATTCCTCCACCAAGATCATTCATTATATGGATGATGTGTTATTGGCCGCAAAATTAGAACAGACAGTTAATGAGGCTTATAAAGAACTCGTGATGCTGTTGGCTCAACATGGACTGCACATCGCACCTGAAAAGGTTCAAACAGGGGATTCTATCAGGTATTTGGGAGCGACAATTGGGTATGACAAATTAAAACCACAAAAAATTACCATCAGGACTCAAGAATTCCAAACTCTAAATGATTTTCAAAAATTGCTGGGAGACATTAATTGGATAAGAGGATATTTACATATTCCTAATATTGTGCTCCAGCCTTTGTATGCTACTCTTAACGGTGATCCAGATCTTGCTTCCCCTCGTAGCCTCACTACTGAGGCTAGAGCGGCCCTTATAAAAGTAGAAAAAGCTATACAGCATGCCACTCTATGCAGGCTCCAGAGTGATAAACCTTTCCAGTTATGTGTGCTTGCCACTATGCGGCAGCCTACTGGAGTACTGTGGCAAGATGGGCCTTTACTATGGATCCACCCACATGTATCCCCAGGAAAATCCTTAGAATATTATCCTGATGCTGTTGCAGCGTTGGCACTTAAAGGGATTCAACAAAGCATTCAATTTTTCGGCCAATCACCTTCTTCTCTTATCATACCCTACACTAAAGCTCAACTTAATGTTTTATGTGCTACTCTAGCCAACTGGGCTATTCTGTG